>NC_092714.1:84647690-84953560 GCF_047496885.1 Scyliorhinus torazame
TCCTCCACGTTTTATGGAAAAAAAGTAAAAGTTACGTTCTTTTCAGCCGCATTTCCATTCTGGGATCTTCCCATCTAGTTACAAAATCAACTGGGATAATAACACTTAAATTTTCCTAAGTATCTGCACTTTTAATGAAATATGTATTATGTGGTGACTAATGCTTTTTAACAGTTTTCCAAGCTGAATACATACTCTGCCTGCAGCAAATTATTCTTGGAATTCTTACTTGGTTCATGGGTGTCACATAATTTGTATCAGAGGCTTAGATTAGCACACTTTTCAAAACAAAGACTATTTTCCATATTTCAATCCCCCCACCCTATAATTGTCATTATTGCAATGTGTTACTGATGTCAGAAATTCCTGCTGAGTTTCATCTATGAAATATTGAGGGCCAGCATCGTTCATCCTGCTGTTATTATTACAATCTTTCATGCGCTAAATACCAATAACATTCCTCTCTGTCCCTGAAGATGATCAATAGCAAACTATAAGAAACAACAGTGACCCTGATGCATATCACCCATTATCCCATCAGCTTCTTGTATGCAGCCATATCCTCCAGAACTTGTCCAGCTTCCGATGGAAAGTCACTCTCCTCGTTCCCAATGGAAAGTTGCTCTCAGCATTTTCCAATGGGAAGTCGCCCTCAGCACATATTCAGGGTATTATAGATCTTATAATTCTCAATGCATATGTCCTTTATTATTAAACTAACATCACAGGAAATCAATGGTTGTCTTTTCATAAATCAGAATCTTCCTGATTATTACTATATTAAAGATTGCCAGCATAGCGTGTAACTGAATAAAAGAATGAAATGATCATATTTGGTTTGTTTTAATTATCAAAGACCAGATTGTAGCCATCTGGGATGGCCACGTCCCGATTACAAAATGGACATTTGCAAAGAATGCAGGGAAAATTGGACAATGCTAAGAAACAAGCAGGTGCAAGCTCTGTCTGTTGATTAGAACCTTAAACTCTCAGACAGGACAGAAACTACCAAGCAATCTACATACTAATGAGCCATCTCCGGGGACAAAAGGGAAACATTTAGATACACAATATTAAGGCAGACTCCCCGGCGCCAGAAGAGGCTAAGACAAAGCAGACTAACAGTCACCAGGACACGCCCAGCGATCAGGGTACCACCCCTCTATTGGATGAAAATCAATACGACTGATTGAGAAAGACCCAATTAGTTGAGGCCAAGTTCAAGGCCTGCCCAAAAGCGAGCGAAGCCCTTTTCAGTATAAAAGATATTCCCCAAGGGAGAATCTTCCTTCTTTTGGCTTTGGCTCTCACCGAAGAGAGAGACCAGCCAAGCAGCTGCAGTAGACCAAGTAAGTTTCAAGTCAATGCACGCTACGAGATAGCCGCTCCTAGTTGCTACCCTGTAAACAGCTCAACCCAGCAGCCTCAGAACCAAGCAACGGCCATTGTTCCTCTGACTGAGTGGGCACCCGAAGCTAAGTATAGGCTTTAGTAATAGTGGTAGTTCAGTTTGTAGAGTTTATGCATGAGTAGATTTGACTGTGTGTAAATAAATGAGCATTGCTTTTAAACTTACTAACTGGTGTATCGAGTCATTGATCAGTATTCGGTTCTGAACCTTGTGGTGGTGTCGAAAGATAGCTGGCGACTCTTGAGCAAATGTGATTAAACAGAGCCAAATTAAGAGCCAACCAAACATTAGCAACAAGATCAACTGTTTATTTTAACAAATAAACATAATCCGAAAAGGAGATTGTTGTTAAGGATACCTTTGCAGTATTGTGCACTGTAATCATGTATGTGGTGGATTGACTTTTTGAGCATCTTCTTCACTGGCCTCTATTGTCCAAAATGTATTTCACTTGTTGCTAAATATAGTGATTGAATTTAATAGGGTTCAAGAGCTTTTATCCCTATATCGACCAGAGTCACATTGTCCTTGGTAAACAACATCTCATAGCACCTTGTATTTCTGAAAGCAATGAAATTCACCTGACTTTCTTGCAGATGGGTACCCAGTATATTCAGCGACTGGTTTCTGTATGTTGACATTTCTGCCTGTTGTATTGGAGATCATTATTGCCTCAAGGTTAAATATCAGTTTCTGATTTAAGCAATAAAGTTATATTTTGAGGTATAATATAAACAGAATTTCTACTATTTTTCCAGTTACTAGTGCTTTCTCCCCTTGGAATGTCAGGAGTTTCCATGACTTTCAGTGAGATTGGGATGGGAGGGGTTAAAGACTGAGTGACAAAGCTTTTAATGCTGCATGCAATTTGGCACTGAACGACATGTTTCCTGAATTGGTCACCTTATTAATAGCACTTCACTGAACAACTTTGGAAGCCAGTCTACGTGTCTGTTTACAAATGTTACTACCTGTTTCATTTAACCCTTAGGGAACTGCCATAGCAATTGAAGATTAAAATACACGGAAAGACTGTCAGTAAAGGACTGAAGTAACATTCGAATGTTAATAAGTTAATTAACAAAGCAATTATTTCAGGATAGGAGTAGTTGACATATTACAATCTTTCCTCTCGTTTCCTGTTTCTCTTTCTGACAGAACAATTTGCATCCACTCACAGCTCTCTTAAGGATCTGGTTGGCATCTGGAACTCACAGAATGGAGGATAAGTAGATAAGACTACATCCTACCACTCAATGGCTCAGGAAACACACACGTCAATGTACTGTGCCACTGGGCCACTTTGAATAAAATCTTCAAAGTAACTGAATCAATAAGAAAGTTTTTAATTGTCAAGTAAATCAACTTTAAATATCTTCTCTTCCTGTCTTCTTTTGTCTAATTTGGTGCAGCAGAATTGAACAACCTTGCAGGAACTTAGCAAACAGTTCTGTAAATGCAAATGTATTCTTTTCCGATTCATTGATTTCTGGAAGTCTGAAATACATATACTGATTTATAAATGAACAGCAAAAACAGAAGGGAAAGGGTTTTGTGATAAAAGTTTGTTTCTTTCTGCTACTGTACTATATAAAATGAATTTGAGCAGTTGCTATTAAGGGCCTATTGCATACAGGGTAAGAGCATAAAACAGTGCTTTATTCAGTGTTGTCCAACAGAATCCACAGAGTACCAGCCACAGTACCAGTGGCTAAACGCACAGCACATGTTTCCGTAACAAACATCTACTGCCAGCCAGTATACAAGTTTTCAATTTTACTCTTGCATCAAAGTTTGGAATTATGCGTGATTTTATGAGGCAAGCTTTTCTTTACTTTCTTTGTAGGGCTAGGAGGACAGGCCTTCATCTCGAGACCCCACCAGAGAAACTCCTCCTCCAGCTTCCCCCACTTCCCACCCCGCTCAAGTGATTCTGCCAAACTCCTTACTAGTTACTCATCTTGGTGGTGAGAACTGTTCCTTTGGTTCTGGCTGGCATTTAACATTCACCTGCTCACTGACAGCCAATTGCCACTTGTTGTCAATTTTGAGGAGGCAACTGACCAAGGGCATGCAAAAAGAAAAAGCCCATGAGTATAAATTTTCCAGGCATCATGCTGTGAAGGTCAAGGGCTTTGGCACCGCCTTGCTCCCTGCCAAACCCAAGTTAAATAAAAGGCCATCATTTACTGGAAAGATTTCTGAAACCCTCTACACCTACTGATGGTGAACTTGATTGAATTTGAATTTTTCACACTATACAGCTGGGTATTAAGTAGAAATGTTTCCTTATCAGATTTATTGACAATTTGGCATAGAGGTCAGCAGTGCAAAAAAAGCCCTTCGGCCCATCGAGTCTGTGCGGGTCAAAAATCCCAATTGTGATGTGTTAAGAGGACTCTACAGATGATACTGTCATGGAAATGTCACTTTAAGAAATGTTTGTCTTCTCAAGTGGCTGCAGTGTGTGGGTGGAGCTGGGCTCTGGCTCTGCTTTTTACTTTTGTTTTGAGCTCTGAGTTTTAGTTTAGTTTTCAGTTGGAGAGCTGCATTCAAACCAAGAAGGTGTATTTTGGTATCTCTCTCTGCATGCTAAAGAATGTCTCCAGACCACTTGATGATTTCAAAGTAATACCTGTTTCTGTAAGGAATGCAAACCTACTGTCTTTGTTAAAAAGGATTTTTGGCTTATGAATGTTGTTAGGAAAGTTACTAAGGGTTACCTATAGAGTACTATATCTTTGGGGGTGGGGGTTATCAGTGTTGGTAGTTGATAAGATGTTAACTGGATTCATAGAATAAACATTGTTTTTGTTTAAAAATGCTTTAGTTCTCTGTTGCATCACACCTGTAAAGTGGGCCCTTGTGCTCGCCTTAACCAAAATCTATTAAAAGTTGTGGGTCAGGTGAACTCCATGATATACTTTGATGTTCTCTAAACCTTGGCCCATAATAATACAGGCATGTAGCTAAGATCATTTTATTGTAATTAAAAAGGAAAATGTTGGAAAGACAGTACAGTGAAAGATTTCTAGCCAAAAAACCAACTTTTTTTTCTTTCTCTTTCCAATTCTGATACTGCTGCGTATTTCAGACAGCTGCAGAAATGGATGGCCAAAGTCATGCATTCTGGATGCAGTGCCAACACAGAAGCTTATTCCTCAAACAGTGGTTTTCATGTTGCTAAATCTTCAGCGGTACCTATGATTGTATCCCAACAGGCACTTCAGTCAGCCGCAGGTAATCTTCATTACAGGGCGTTGATGATATTGAGACTTATGCTTGCGTGTCAAGTGTTGTTCATAGAATGAGCTGTCCAACTGTAGAATGGGATGGTAAAAATCAACAAAATGTAATTGATTGTTCAGATTCTGCACTTTAATTATGTACAGGCGAGCTGATTCATTCATCTTGCTGTTACCTGGTGGGGTCGAAGATCCAGGTGCCAAATTTAAATACCACCAGAGCACACACATCTCACTCTCTCCAACCTTCTTGACTCCAGGCCATGTGCACAGATGTCTTCCATCAGGAGAAGTCTGCACCCTGCTTCATCCATGACACCCTCCAGGTCTTGATCAGTGGAGTGCAGATTCATGGAGTTGTGCTCTTTCTCAGCGACAGTGCCAGGCACCACACCATCTCTGCCCTGGAAGGCCATTGCCAAGGAGGTTAGTGCAGCTACCAATTGCGCCTGGAACGAAATCCAGTGTAGGAATACCATGAATGATCTCATCTCCCTCTGCCAGAGTAAGTCATCCTTCATCTCCCTCTAATATCAAACTCTCATCATGGCACCATATACTCAAATGGCTGCTCTCTTCAGGGATCTCACACAACTATACACAGGGGACACATATCAACACTGATAGAACCTTTCACATCACCACCATCACATCTATCATGCTGCACACTCTCCATCCTCAGACCTGCTGGGAATAGGTTACCACACATGGGGCACATGAATCTTTGCGAACCTATGCTCCATCACATCACATGCCTTTCTTGTGTCTTCATCAAGGACTAGCTTGCAAATAACAAGCGGGAAACATTGCAATCCAAGGCAGGGGGGCACAGCAAACATCACTTCCTCACAGAGTATGAGGAGGATGCCGCTGAGATTGCTGAGGAGGACATGGATCGCTCCTGTGGGAATGGGGAGATTAGATTTTCTCAGCAAATTAGTACGCATCACTCCTCAATAAATTTATCACATTCTGACAAGAAAGCTTTAAGTCATTTCTTGCATCCCTCCCAATCCTCAGTGGACACTCAGTTCGTATTCAAAGGCACTGTGGACCACTGTGGCGGCAGAAGTAGCGTAGTGGTTAGCACTGTTGCTTCACCGCTCCACTGATTGCCAGCTTAGGTCACTGTCTGTGCGGAGTCTGCATGTTCTTCCCGTGTCTGCATGGGTTTCCTCCAGTTGCTCCGGTTTCCTCCCACAGTCTAAAGATGTGCAGGTTAGGTGGATTGGCCATGCCATATTGCCCTTATTGTCCAAAAAGGTTAGGTGGGGTTACTACTTTATGGGGATAGGGTGGAGATGTGGGCTTGGGTAGTGTGCTCTTTCCAAGGGCCGGTGCAGACTCGATGGGCCAAATGGCCTCCTTCTGCACTGTAAATTTTATGATTCTACATGTCAGAGTGACTCATGAGGCCAGAACATGCAAGTATAGATGCTGGACGCATTATCGCTGTGAGTAATTAGACATCCCCTAAGATGAAAGGGCTAGGAAAGATGTAGCCATGTGCCCTCACTTAACTTTACTATTCCTGGAACATGTCAGTAACTAAAGTATCACAGGCACATCTCTCATGTCTTCCTTCTTCCATAGCATCATCACGCTCATACTGACTTTCAGCAGCCTCCTGAAGACAGGTGGATCTTCATCTGATGAGCTCTTATCAACGAGGTGAGCCCTCTAGCAAGGGCTCACCTCGTTGCATAGCCAGATTGTGAAGGGTGGCATGCACTGTGATCATGCGAGAAACCCTCTATGGTGCGTATTGCTGAGGATCACCTGAGCTGTCTAAGCATCTGAATAGCATCTTCAGACGTCCTATGGTCTGCTGTACAAGGAAGCATGTAGAGCTGTGAGCAGCTTTGTACCTCTCCTCGGAACGACTCAGAGGCTGACACGCCAGTGTCATCAGCCAGTCTTTCAGTGGGTATCGCTTATCCCCAAGCAGCTATCCCTGCATACGCACTGGTCCCTTGAAAATCTCAGGTACCTGAGAATGACTAAGCAAAAACAGAAACTACTGGACAGTCTCAGCAAGTCTGACAGCTGGAGAGAACTGGAAATAGGATCAGATTTATTCTGTTGTGGGAGATGGGTGTATGGAGCGGTGGGGCTGGATAGAAGGCCAGTGATAGCTGGAGATTGATAAAGATGTTGTGGACAGACGGACAAAGGGAATGTAAATGGGGTAATTAAAGCTAAGACTGGTGCTGATATTGGCACATAAAAAGATTAGAATGTATTGATAGCCAGACAACCAGGAAGCATAATGTCAAAGGTCAACTAGGAACAGGGAACAGATGGTTCAAATGGGGGGGGGGGGGGGGGGTCAATGCTGAGGGAAAACAGATGGATGGAAGTAATGTAAAGCAAATGCAATAGACCAGATTGAAAGAGGTGCCGGTGAAGAGTTACCTCATTTGAAAAGAGTGGTTAGGCCCTTGGATGGTGAGCAGGGAGGAGGTAAATGGGCAGGTGTTACACCTTCTGTGATTGCATGGGAAGATGCTGTGGGAAGCGGGTGAGGTGTTGGGGCTGATGAAGGAGTGGACCATGGTATCCCGGAGGGAACAGCCCCTGCAGTGCTGAAAGGGGGAGTGAGGGGAAGATGTGTTTGGTGGTGGCATCATGCTGGAGCTGGTGGAACTAGCAGAGGATGATTCTTTGAAATGCAGAGGCTGGTGGGGTGAAAAGTGAGGACAAGGGGTCCCTACCCTGGTTCTGGGAGGGAGGGGAAGGGCTGAGACCAAAGGTGCGGGAGATGGGTCGGACACGGTTGAGAGTCCTGTCGACCACAGTGGATGGGAACCCATGATTATGGACGAATAAAGACATATCAGCAGCACTGTTTTGGAAAGTGACATCACCAGATGCGACGGTGGCGAAAGAACTGGGAGAATGGAATGGAGTTCTTACAGGATGTGGGGGTGAAGAGCTGTTGTCGAGACTGCTGTGGGAGTCAGTGGTTTGTAATGGATATTAGTGGACAGTCTATTCCCAGAAATTGAAGTAGCATGGTCAAGGAAGGGAAGTATCAGAGATGGACCATGTGAAGGTGACAGAAGGGTTGAAATTGGAAACGGAATTAATACATTTTTACAGATCCAGACGGGAACATGAAGCAGCACCGAAACAGTCGTCAACATACTGATAAAAGAGTTGTGAGATGGGGCCAGAGTAGGACTGGAACAAAGAATGTTCCAGATACCCCATAGACAGGCAAAACTGGAACCCATATGGGTACCCATGTCACACCTTTGATTTGGAGGAAATGAGACATGTTGGTCTGGAGGGTTCTAGGCTTCCTCCTCGAACAAAGGCCTGAGCAATGCCAACCACCACGACTCTCCTCCTTCTGCTGAACTTGTCCTCTCACTGAACAATTTCTCCTTTAACATGTCTCATTTTCTTCAAACCAAAGGTTTGGCTATGATGAAGCCACTGCGTATTGAGAAGCCCTTTAACTGCACTACTGAAGGCATCGGTTTCAGTATTTTTCTTCCCCAGGAGGTCTTCTCCCTTTATCTCTAAGTTGATTGTTGCTCAGTCGTGTGGCACCAACAAGTTAGAGGGTTCCTTAAGAAATGGCCCCTTAGCCTAGCAGTGCACTCCTCCCACTCAGACCTCTCCCAATTAGGTTCACTGGTACTTTCAATTTGAGATAGCATTGTTACTGTGGTATAGCAAGGTGGTGCTTCTCCATTATTACTTTCAAAGGCAACATAACGCTCCCTCTTTCTCTGTCCGTGTGCCACAGCCAAACCTCAAACATCACAATGGTCGAGCTCCCCACTGTTGTTCTCCAGCCGCCCACAATTGTTGTGGTGGACTTTCCTAACCTCCTCCCCACCGAGTCTATCACTTGCGATTTGACCTTGCCCAATGTGGACCTCAACAAACCCACCTATAGGCTGTGTGAATGGTTACCTACTGCGGTGAACCCCCCACAACAGAGCTTTCCATAATTATGTGTTTACAATCTACAGGCTGCAGACGCCACCAGTTATCTTCACCATTTCATCGACAGGCCACTACAGAGACAGCCAACCCTAGGACAGTGACTGTGAGACAGACCTGCACACCAAGGACAGTGATGTCCATGCAGACAATATTAGCAAAGAACAGGAGCAGATCAACACAGACTGAGGAGCACACAGCCCTTGTCTGTCCCTGCAGCTGGGGTACACCCTGTGCCCAATAATTACTCCTGTCACATGACCACTGCACTCCTGCACTGTCTCCTATCTCTGTATTCTGACTGTGAGGCCCACTTAACCCCTGAAGTGCCTATAATCTGTGACTTCTTTCCACATCGCCACAAGAGTATCTATATTCTGTGACTCCTGACTGCAAATCCAGACTTGGACTTCTGTAGAGTTCCCCATTGCTCTGATGACTGAAGACTACAGTGTCCCCTCTAAACCACACCCCGCCACCTTCTGAGCCTCCATGCGACCCATCCCCTTGTGACACACAAACAACACCACCCTCCTTCTATTGCAGAGTTTGTGTGCATCCCCTTCCAGTCAAAAATGTGTTACCCTTTCGATCCCTTTGCTTGTCAGCATTTTGGTCTTCCCTCTGCCTTTCATTGGCCCCCATCCTCCTCCACCTCCTTGCCCCTCTGCCCTCCATCGTGTCCCCATTTCCCCCCTCATAGCCCTTGCACAGCCTTCCTTCCCCTTTGCCCCCCCCCCTTGTGGTTGAAATGCTCATTTCTGAAAGTGCAGTTCTGGCTGAGTACCACAGTGGCGTACTTGTGGACTATGGTGTCGGCCACCGGGAACAGAATGATCTTGCACTCCCCAACCCTGGTTATAGTACTGCTGAGTGTCTGAAAGTGGAAAATGAATACCACAGCAGTGATGTTCTTGTGGACAATGCTGGCAAAGAGCAGGAGCAGACCAACCCTACAGCCCCAGCAGTATGCTGTTCATCGCAACAAGACGAGTGCAGCAAGTATGGCAGGTAGACTCACTTCAAAGTCGCAAGGGAACAGAAGTCCGATGCGTATACCCCACTCCTTTTCAAACGGGTTTCAGGCCAACATAATTTCCCGTTGATCTGACAAAAGTTTGGAAGGCTGATGAGATTCTGGCGGGCAGCTGTTTCAAAGAGTATACATGAGATGTTAATGAATGCAAATGGCGTGCATGCCACTCGTTGACAGGATTACCGACCCATCATTAACAAGCCATCGGGAGAATTGAAACCTATTTTTACGCCGGTGGGTTTCCGATTTCTCTGCCTGCCACTGCATTCCCCACTCACGTCCGCCATGAAACCTGCTGCGGACGGGATGGGAGAATCCCACCCATCATGTTACACATCCCTTAATCTCACAGAGCTGCCTCAATCAATAACTGAACACTTTTGCTCATTTGTGACCTTGCTTGAAATTTAAAGTCAGTTAAAATATCTCCGATAACAATTAACACTAAGATAATTTGACTTGGAAAATGTTATTTGTTTGATTCGTTCTGACTGTTGAGAAATATAAGAATCAAAACTTAATCCATATACTGTTCAAAACCTTAGATGTTGCAAGCAGATGGAGGCACATTGGACCTTGAAATCATTTTTCTTAAGGCTGAGATATGTTAATTTTTATTTTCCTGTCATTCTGTCTGAGAATTGGAATTTATTGGTCATTCCAGATTTGACAGCCAACTGGCTGTTTTCACCTTTACTTCAGTCTTTCCCCTTTTCTAATGCCTCAATGTGCCCTCCTGTACCTCCAGGAATAATGTGATAAACCAGCTGCCAGCTCTGAAGCCTGTTAGGTCAAATACGGGGAACATTAGCGAAGCAGAGCGGTGTGCACAGCACTACTAATTGCTGTATTACATCTGACTTGTTTTATCTTAATTCTGAATGTCCACGGCCTTCGCTTCTTCAGTCTTGCATTAAATGAGTACCATAATTCCTATTCTTGTACAGGTGCCCTCTATTTTCACTTACAGGTGCAAGCTTTCCCTTTTAAATGAGATTATTCCCTGTTAACTTCTACTCATAATACAGAATTTCTTCTTATGATGCCGGTCCTACCCATAAATTCCTTTTGAGCTTGCAATAAACATGTAAACCTGGCTGAAGGATAGATGGCTTTTCATAGAGATTAAAGATTATGGACAGCTTAAGCTTTATTGCACAAGGACAAGCATGTTGGAAATCAAATGTATTCCCAATATGTTTAGGTCCAAGCTAAGAACACCACTTTCTACAAGGTGAAATGCATTATGCAATGTTAGTGAGCAAACATATTTTGTGCTATTTTAAGAAAGAATTAGCACATTCATCTTAAAATTATCTTTATTAAAGCAGCAGTCATTAGAATTTCTGCTGAACCTTTCAATGTGTCAGAAGGACATTATGATTGTAAGTTAATATAAAGAGCAGGGTCTCATATTATGATAGAAAATTATTGACTAGTAATTGTACATATGTCCTAATTTGCAAAGTACATATAAAATTGAACCTTGTGTATTAATTGTATATCAATTGGGAGTTAATTGCATTCAGGTGGTGGAACTAATTGTGGATTCACATGTGCTTATATATATAGGAGCAGATTGAAAGTGCTTTTTGATTAGAGATGTGCATTGTGAATCTCTGTAAATAATATTTTTATATTATTATACAGTCTAAGTTTCAGTTTTATCCTTTATCACCTGGATACCCAAGTTCTAGCAATGTGGCCTAAGAGACAGTTAATGTCAGTAACTTTATGGTTCCACACTGTTGGTGAATGGATTGGGATGCGATTGAATCTAGGCGAGGACACAAAACAGGTGTCATCACATTTACCTCCCATTATATAGCATGTCCGATATTCAGTTAGATTAAAGTCACTGGGACTGAATACTGGCAGGCAGTCAATGCCATATTACACGTATTGTGTCTCTGCCCTTGTCCAATTTCACCCCCAATTAATTTTTTTTAAGGAGTTGGAATAGGCCATTTGGCCATTCAAAAGAGTCACACAGACAAGCCTCTACTTCAATTGCACCTTCCTGAACTACCATCTTATTCTGTAATTCTCTTAGGATCCAAAATTCTTCAATATACTCATCAACTCAGAATCCGCGGCCCTCTGGGGCTAGAGAATTCCAAAGATTTGCAACTCATCGTGAGAAGACATTTCTCCTCAGTCCCAAATAGGCAATCCCTGGTGCAGAGATTTTGGTCCTGTGTTCCAGATTCCCAGGCCAAAGAAAATATCTTCTCAGCACCTACTATCAATCTCCATATGAATTTTATAACTCTTGGTTAATAATAAATACTGGTCTTTGTGACCTGGTAACCCATGACCTAAAAGCAGTACAACTGAGTCAGACTCAAAAAACATGGACCAAGAGAAAAGAGAAGCTGAGAGTTAAGAATGATCCAGAAAGAAGCATGTCGATTTTGTTGGGAAATTGCACAAGCAACAGCCTATTTATGTGGATGCTGATGCTGTCATGATATTCAATCACACACATCATGATAGACACACCAGTCCCAGCAAAATCAGACCCAGAGACTATGAAGGCATGTACATTAGACAAAGATACATATGAGGTAACTGAGAAGAAAATTGAAATGGAATGTTCTTTGGAAAATAGTACAATGTCGAAAGAAACATTGGATCCTACATTTGAGGCCGTACATATGGGAGAATTTGAGGGTAATAAACAAGGTTCTGCAATGTCTGGGGGAAGATTTAAAATTCCAAAGAAGAAAAGCCCAAA
Source organism: Scyliorhinus torazame (assembly GCF_047496885.1). NCBI lineage: Eukaryota > Metazoa > Chordata > Chondrichthyes > Carcharhiniformes > Scyliorhinidae > Scyliorhinus > Scyliorhinus torazame. Next base: position 84,660,077 of record NC_092714.1, read on the forward strand.
TGAAGGCCAACAGCAAGACAATGACAGTCCACCGACATGGTTTGCACCACCAGATGAAAACTCTGACAATTTACCCAACCCTAGTGAACAGCAAGCTGCTAATGAGGATCTATCCACGGGATGTGAGACGAGTGACGACAGCATCCCACTTCCCATGCAAAAGCTGCAAGGTGACAGACCTCGCCTAGTGCATACAGAGGCACTCGACGATCACGGTGGGACCACTGACGACTGTGGTGGCACCGCACCGCTTCCACCCTCGATGGCTCGAACCTCTCCACTGGTCGGTGCATTCCTGCATGTTCCGACTCCAGAAGTGCAGCTTCAGGGAATCTCGGCTGCCTCCAGTGAACCTGTTGGGACTCCAGATGGGGAGCAGCCAAGCGCCGACTCTGATTCGCGCACGCCAGACTTTGCTCCGGACGGGCAGTGTCGCGGCCTCGGTGATGGCACACTCAGGGTGACGGCGGATGCCACGGTGACAGGGAATGGATCGCGTGGCAGTCACACTGGGTCGGCAGTGGCGACCAGCACCGGCGGTCCAAGACGGATACACCAATTCGCGCCATTGCCAGACGTTGATGCGAGCAGCAATTCTCTCTCCAAGGTGACATGCTTCGACGTTTCTCTGCGGAGTCGCCCTTCCAGTACAGCATGTGGCCGGAACCAACGTGCACGGTCTCGGCTGACTTCAACATCTGGCACATTCATCGCCTTGCATGATATTAGTGATGGTGCCTCTTCAATGGCAACGACCCATCGGCTACAAGATGCCGTCCAGCGGCACCACCACAAACATAAAAAGAAAAAAGACTCCACCTCGTTCCTGGTATGCATGGCGGATGGATTGGTGCGTAGGCGCAATCGGCAAGCCTTGCGCCGCCTTCCACGCTCGCAACTGAACCGTGCACACACGCCGGATCCTCCACTGGTTCCCAAGGATGACTTCGTGGAGCTGCCACAGATCATGCCCCTTCCATCGCCACCCGTGGCCAGGCTTGCACATCAGCCGGTGGTTCTTGACCCACCCTTGAGGCGGTCAACCCGAATTCGTCGCACACCTATTAGACTGGATTTATAACACTGTTCATACGTTTAAACGTTGAACACTGCTGTATTATAACCTGTTGTTGTTTTATCGTTCCAGATATCGTTTGACCGGACCACTAGTCAAAGTTTTTTTGCATTCATGTTTTGTTACGGTACAACCTCATTAGCATGACGCACCCGACATCGCCCCATGTATATAGTTACGTCGTATGCACATGCTGTAAATAACACACACACACACTCTTAGATGCACGCACGACACGATTATATTTATAACCAAGTAGGCACATATCTTTGTAAAAAGGGGGGATGTCATGATATTCAAACACACACATCATGATAGACACACCAACAGACAAATCAGAACACACAACACCACAACCAATCACAGACAAGGACAGGGACAGTATAAAAGGACAAACACGACACCTGGTGGCCAGTATTAGCTGGAGACCAGGACAAGGACAGACCTGTTACACTACACACTCAGGGAGACATAACGTGCAGAGTATCCAGACCGAATTGTATATAGAAGTTGAAATAAAATAGAGTTGTACCAAATACAACTGTGTTGGTTCATCTGTGCATCAGAGCACCCAACACCACAGCTGCCTGCAGAGAATTGGCTTAGTCCTTGAAGGAAAAGGGCTGGAATTCTGCTTGGAAGAACTGGGTGGCTGAAACTGTGAACACCCCTCTGTGAGATTTTTTTAAAAATTACTATTCCATGTGTAACTGACAATTCACACCAATCATAAGTTATCTGTTGATGTGGGCTTAATTTGCTATGATTTTGATTTGTTTTCAATTAAGTAAAAGTAAAATCTCTGTTATTTCATCATTCAGGGGCTGTTTGGTAATTTTGGTTATTTTGGTTTACAGAGCCCCATAGGGATGGTAAGATTATTTAATTGCTTGCTGTACCTGCATGCTGATTTTCTCTAATTCACCCAGGGATACCTCTGAATGCAACCATTTCCTAGTCTCTCATTATTTGTCCCAAAAATTGATAACGTCACACTTTTCCATATTGTATTCCATTAGACATGGTGGGTGGGATTCTCCATCCAGCAATGCCGGAATCGCGAGGTACGTTCGGGTGTAGAATCGCGGGTCAGCCGAAAAACAAGCCGCCACCGGGCGCCCGACGGGATGTCATGTTCCGGTGCCTCGACACCGGCGTGAATGCATTCTTCGCCACGTGTACAGTAAACGCCGTTGGCATATCATTAACAGGCCGACTCGGTATTCTCCAGGGCTCGCGCAATGTTGGCATCTGCCCTTGCCCCCGCAGCCCTGGCGTATGTACTGAGGCTATACGAGCAGGAACTGCTCGGAGAGGGCCCTGCAGCATCAGAGCTTTCCCCAGAGGAACAGGAACTAGCCGATGAGAATGGAGTGCTGGCTGCCCAACAAGCCAAGGAGGAGGTGGGAAGGAGGCATTACATTAGGCTCCATGTACTAACAACAACTCTCATTCGAGGACCTGTGAACCGGGCGTGTCGTCGAAGACTTCAGCTGAGCAGGGGAACTGCACGGCATATCTGCTGGATCGTGGCAGACATGGAACCGCGGGGATATGGGAGAGGGCACCCTCTTCTTGTGGCCAAGAAGGAGAGGGTCATTCTGAACTTTTTTGCCATGGGGTCCTTCCAGGTGCTGAGTGGGGACCTTTCGGGGATCTCGCAGACCTCAATGCACAGGTGCATCCGTGCCATCATGGAGGCCTTGTTGTCCGGTCAGCACAATATAAACACTTCAACATGGAACGAACCCAGCAAGAACCCTGGCAGCGGGGTTCGCCGCCCTCAATTGGATGCCCCACATCCAGGGGGTGATCGTCCCATTACGAGCACCGGAGCATGAGGGGTTACCTTCACAAACTGAAAGGTGTACCATTCCATGAACATGCACCTGGTGTGTGACCACAAGAGCACAAAATGCACACCTATGCTCGATACCCAGGCAGCATGCACGGTGCCTTCATCCTGGAACAATTGACAGTTCCCAACACCTTTGAGGCTCACCCTGGGTGTAGGGTTGGCTCTTGGGCAGCAGGGTCTATCCGCTGCAGTTGTGGCTGATGTCGCCTAATTGGACGCAGAGACCTGCTTTAACAATGCCCATGCGACAAACAGGGCCGTGATCAAGGGTGCTTCGGCATCTTCAAGATGCGCTTCAGGTGCCTGGACCACTCTGGAGGGCCCTCCAGTATTGCGCTAGGAGAGTCGCCCACATTGTGGTGGCCTGCTACATCCTCCACAACATCATCCAGCAGAGGGGCATGTGATGGAAGAGGAACGCCCTAATTGCCTCCAAGTTCGCTGACTAGGGGGCCTGGCCTATGGTGGTACAAACTCCCTGCCCCAGCCCCACAGCCTCCCCCCCCCCCCCCCACCCCCCACAGTCGACCAACCCCTCACACGTCCAACCTCCATGCGCCAACCCACCCCCCGCAGTTGCAACCTCTGGGGTGCGGGCCCTGGGTTGCCAGTAACAGCGGCGCTGGTCCATGGGATGGAGAATGCTGACAATCCGCTCTGCAATAAGCTCTGCTGCTCCGCATCAATTGACTCCTGCCCACAGTAGCACTTTGCACCGTCCACCTGGGTGATCCTTGCATGTGAGCTGACCGTTCCACCACATGGTCCCATCGCACCCTTGGGGTGGCAGAGATGGCGACGGAATACGGAATCTCGGATGGGGTGGTGGGCTGGAGAGGGAGGGGCATGGCGGGGCTGTGTACCGGGGTGATGTCCGGTGGCTGACCTGGGAGCTGTGGCCCGTGCCCAACTCCAATGGCAGCCCATCTCCCCCCCCCACCCCCCCCCCCCCCCCCCCCCCACCCTCAGCGCTGCCTCTGCAGCTAGCCCAGCCCATCCCTCACATCCTTCTGACAGAGCACCAAAGCAGGTTGGAACATTTGTGAACAGGTACTTATTGTGAACAGGTGAACATGTTTCTAAAGGTTTGTGCCCTAGCCCCTAATGCTATCCTATGTGCTGCACCCATGCCAACTTAACTGGTGTCAAAACTTTCTGGCTGTACGGGCCCTAATGACATGTCTCGGTCGATCCCTAGGTCGTACACCAGGGGTGGTGGCAGCCTGCTGCGATTCCCACCTCTGTGACCTGAGTCCCCTTTGGCATTGTCCTCTGGAGAAAACGGGCGTGGATGGGCCCGGTAGTCTCTCGGGTTTCCCAGGTGACGTGGTGCCACCCGGTTCTGCCCGCTGTCCATCGGATGCGCCATGGACAGGAGGAGGGTGTTCGGAGGTGCTCTGGTGTCCTGGCAACTCTCCTGCGGGGGGGTGGGGTCATCACCTCGTCCTCCCTCAGGGTTCCCTATGGCCCCCGGGCTATTCCTTCAGGTGGGGGTGCTGCCGGAGTGAGCTCCGTGGGCTTCCTCACCACCTGACACTGCCAGTCCCGGAAGCCCACTCTCACCTCAACCAGGGTCTCACTGCTCGTGGCCATGGAGCCATGGATGGCCAGTCACATCCCTCTGTGACTGGCTCAGGTCAGCCAACACCCGGGCAGTGCTGTTGACATCCCAAGCCATGACACATTGTGACTGGGCCAAGCTCTGGAGTACCTCTGCAATGTCCAAGTGGCCCTGATACATAGCTGCCTGTGACAGGGCCGCCCTGTCATGTGTTTTGGTCACCGCCAATGGCCGATACCTTTACCCCCAAGGCCTCCACTGTGGCCTGGGTGGCACGCATGGTTGGCACCACCTCCTCCCTGCAAGCGGTTAGACTTCTTCAACTGCAGCTGCAAACGCTGGATGCTTGCTGACACCCCTCATGTAGTCCCTGGCTGTTTGACTGCATCTCCAGCATCGATGGTACTGCCGTTTCTAGAAGCCAGAGACCCATCTGGACGTCGGCTAGTCCTGGGGTTGGGCTGCCCTCCAACCATCCACCCCCTTGGGGGATCCTACCTCCACCTGATGTACCGCTGCATGTGTGTCATGCGCACCAGATAGTGTCCCAGGAGCCTCTTCAGTATAATGCCCAACTGAGGTCAGTGTCTCTGGAATGGTGGAGGGTGTTGGAGACAGCTGTGAAGGAAGGCTGGTGTTGTCCCTGGACTGGTGCTCCCAAGCAAACCCAAAAATGTTTAATTTATTTCTTATCTGTTTGTGTCTATTAAAATCTGTCGGTTGGGAGTCATGTGATGTGAACGTGGTAGTGGCTGCATTTACATGAGCTCCAACTCTGCTCATGTTTTAATCCTCCTGGTGCATATTTCATATTTCCTTTTTTGGGGTTTCATGGCTTGCACTATGTCCTTCGAGGATCCTGATTGGTGTTTTGCGAACAAGAGCTGAGATAAATCCTAAAAATCCTCATTTGTTCCCAGCGGTCAGAATGGGCTGGGTTCAGTCCAGCTTGCAGTAGCACAGTTTCTGTTGAGCGGATGCTCTGTTCGGCAGTTCTGTGCATATCCGGCTGATGGCCGCCATCAAAAATGCTGTTCTGGTTGAAGATCTCGGTACAGTGGTTAGCACTGCTGCCTCACAACACCAGGAACCCGGATTCAATTCCAACCTTGGTGACTGTCTGTGTGGAGTTTGCACTTTCTCCCCGTGTCTGAACATAGAACATAGAACATAGAACATAGAAAAATACAGCACAGAACAGGCATTTCGGCCCAAGATGTTCTGCCGCACTTTTGTCCTAGATTAAGAACAAATTAATCTACACCCCATCATTCTACCGTAATCCATGTACCTATCCAATGGCTGCTTGAAGGTCCCTAATGTTTCCGACTCAACTACTTCCACAGGCAGTGCATTCCATGCCCCCACTACTCTCTGGGTAAAGAACCTACCTCTGACATCCCCCCTATATCTTCCACCTTTCACCTTAAATTTATGTCCCCTTGTAATGGTTTGTTCCACCCAGGGAAAAAGTCTCTGGCTGTCTACTCTATCCATTCCCCTGATCATCTTATAAATCTCTATCAAGTCGCTCCTCATCCTTCTCCGTTCTAATGAGAAAAGGCCTTGCACCCTCAACCTTTCCTCGTAAGACCTACTCTCCAATCCAGGCAACATCCTGGTAAATCTCCAAAGCTTCCACATCCTTCCTAAAATGAGGCGACCAGAACTGTACTCCAAATGTGGCCTTACCAAAGTTTTGTACAGCTGCATCATCACCTCACGGCTCTTAAATTTAATCCCTCTGCTAATGAACGCCAGCACACCATAGGCCTTCTTCACAGCTCTATCCACTTGAGTGGCAACTTTCAAAGATCTATGAACATAGACCCCAAGATCTCTCTGCTCCTCCACATTGCCAACAACCCTACCGTTAGCCCTGTATTCCGCATTCATATTTGTCCTTTCAAATGGACAACTTCACACTTTTCAGGGTTAAACTCGATCTGCCAATTCTCAGCCCAGCTCTACATTCTATCTATGTCGCTTTGCAGCCGACAACAGCCCTCCTCACTATCCACAACTCCACCAATCTTCGTATCGTCTGCAAAATTTACTGACCCACACTTCAGCTCCCTCATCCAAGTCATTCATGAAAATCACAAACAGCAGAGGACCCAGAACTGATCCCTGCTGTACGCTACTGGTAACTGGGCTCCAGGCTGAATATTTGCCATCCACCACCACTCTCTGACTTCTATCGGTTAGCCAGTTCATTATCCAACTGGCCAAATTTCCCACTATCCCATGCCTCCTTACTTTCTGCATAAGCCTACCATGGGGAATCTTATCAAATGCCTTACTAAAATCCATGTACACTACATCCACTGCTTTATCTTCATCCACGTGCTTGGTCACCTCCTCAAAGAATTCAATAAGACTCGTGAGGCAAGACCTACCCCTCACAAATCCGTGCTGACTATCCCTAATCAAGCAGTATCTTTCCAGATGCTCAGAAATCCTATCCCTCAGTACCCTCTCCATTACTTTGCCTACCACCGAAGTAAGACTAACTGGCCTGTAATTCCCAGGGTTATCCCTATTCCCTTTTTTGAACAGGGGCACGACATTCGCCACTCTCCAATCCCCTGGTACCACCCCTGTTGACAGTGAGGACGAAAAGATAATTGCCAACGGCTCTGTAATTTCATCTCTTGCTTCCCATAGAATCATTGGATATATCCAATGGGGCAGCACGGTAGCCTTGTGGATAGCACAATTGCTTCACAGCTCCAGGGTCCCAGGTTCGATTCCAGCTTGGGTCACTGTCTGTGCGGAGTTTGCACATCCTCCCCGTGTGTGCATGGGTTTCCTCCGGGTGCTCCGGTTTCCTCCCACAGTCCAAAGATGTGCAGGTTAGGTGGATTGGCCATGATAAATTGCCCTTAGTGTCCAAAATTGCCCTTAGTATTGGGTTGGGTTACTGGGTTATGGGGATAGGGTGGAGGTGTTGACCTTTGGGTAGGGTGCTCTTTCCAAGAGCCGGTGCAGACTCGATGGGCCGAATGGCCTCCTTCTGCACTGTAAATTCTATGATTCTATGATCCCATCAGGCCCGGGGGACTTGTCTATCCTCAAGTTTTACAAAACGCCCAACACATCTTCCTTCCGAACAAGTATCTCCTCAAGCTTACCAGTCTGTTTCACACTGTCCTCTCCAACAATATGGCCCCTCTCATTCATAAATACTGAAGAAAAGTACTCGTTCAAGACCTCTCCTATCTCTTCAGACTCAATACACAATCTCCCGCTACTGTCCTTGATCGGAGCTACCCTCGCTCTGGTCATTCTCATATTTCGCACATATGTGTAAAAGGCCTTGGGATTTTCCTTGATCCTACCCGCCAAAGATTTTTCATGCCCTCTCTTAGCTCTGCTAATCTCTTTCTTCAGTTCCCTCCTGGCTATCTTGTATCCCTCCAGCACCCTGTCTGAACCTTGTTTCCTCAGCCTTACATAAGTATCCTTCTTCCTCTTAACAAGACATTCAACCTCTCTTGTCAACCATGGTTCCCTCACTCGACCATCTCTTCCCTGCCTGACAGGGACATACATATCAAGGACACGTAGTATCTGTTCCTTGAACAAGTTCCACATTACAATTGTGTCCTTCCCTGACAGCCTATGTTCCCAACTTATGCACTTCAGTTCTTGTCTGACAGCATCGTATTTACCCTTCCCCCAATTGTAAACCTTGCCCTGTTGCACGAACCTGTCCCTCTCCATTACTAAAATAAAAGTCACAGAATTGTGGTCACTATCTCCAAAATGCTCCCCCACTAACAAATCTATCACTTGCCCTGATTTATTACCAAGTACCAAATCCAATATGGCCTCCCCTCTGGTCGGACAATCTACATACTGTGATAGAAAAGCTTCCTGGATAAACTGCACAAGCACCACCCCATCCAAACTATTTGATCTAAAGAGTTTCCACTCAATATTTGGGAAGTTGAAGTCACCCATGACTAATACCCTGTGACTTCTGCACTTTTCCAAAATCTGTTTCCCAATCTGTTCCTCCACATCTCTGCTGCTATTGGGGGCCCCATAGGAAACTCCCAACAAGGTGACTGCTCCTTTCCTATTTCTGACTTCAACCCATACTACCTCAGTAGGCAGATCCTCCTCGAACTGCCTTTCTGCAGCTGTTATACTACCTCTAATTAACAATGCAACCGCACCACCTCTTTTACCACTCTCCCTAATCTTATTGAAACATCTATAACCAGGAACCTCCAACAACCATTTCTGCCCCTCTTCTATTCAAGTTTCCATGATGGCCACCACATCGTAGTCCCAAGTACCGATCCATGCCTTAAGTTCACCCACCTTATTCCTGATGCTTCTGCGTTGAAATTTACACACTTCAAACCATCACCATGCCTGCAAGTACTCTCCTTTGTCAATGTTACCTTCCCCACTGCCTCACTACACACTTTGACATCCTGAACATCGGCTACCTTAGTTGCTGGACTGCAAATCCGGTTCCCATTCCCCTGCCAAATTAGTTTAAACCCTCCCGAAGAGTACTAGAAAACCTCCCTCCCAGGATATTGGTGCCCCTCTGGTTCGGATGCAACCCGTCCTGCTTGTACAGTCCCACCTTCCTGAGAATGCGCTTCAATTATCCAAATACCTGAAGTCCTCCCTCCTCCACCATTCCTGCAGCCACGTGTTCAACTGCACTCTCTCCCTATTCCTAGCCTCGCTATCACGTAGCACCGGCAACAAACCAGAGATGACAACTCTGTCTGTCCTGGCTTTTAACTTCCAGTCTAACTCCCTAAACTCGTTTATTACCTCCACACCCCTTTTCCTACCTACGTTGTTGGTACCAATGTGCTCCACAACTTCTGCCTGCTCACCCTCCGCCTTAAGGATCCTGAAGACACGATCCGAGACATCCCTGGCCCCTGGGAGGCAACATCCCTTCCGGGAGTCTCGCTCGCGACCACAGAATCTCCTATCTATTCCCCTAACCATTGAGTTTCCTATTACTATTGCTTTTCTATTCTCCCCCCTTCCCTTCTGAGCCCCAGAGCCAGTCTCAGAGCGACAGACCTGGCTGCTAGGGCCTTCCCCCAGTAGGCCAAACACCCCCAACAACATCCAAATTGGTATACTTGTTTTGAAAGGGAACGACCACGAGGGATCCCTGCACTGTCTGCCCATTCGTTTTCTTTCCCCTAACTGTTACCCAGCTACTCTTGTCCTGTACCTTGGGTGTGGTTACCTCCCTGTAACTCTTGTCTATTACCCCCCTCTTCCTCCCGGATTATCCAAAGGTCATTCAGCTCCAGCTCCAGTTCCCTAACACGGTCGCTGAGGAGCTGGAGTTGGGTGCACTTCCCGCAGGTATAGTCAGCGGGGACACCGGTGGTATCCCTCGCCGCCCACATCCTACAGGAGGAGCATGCAACTGCTCTAGCCTCCATCCTCTCTTACCTTACAGAATGTAGCTGCCCTGTGGACCAACTGGAACTCCGCCCTCCGACCCTGCTCCCAGTCAGCTGCACTCTCTGTAAACTCCCGGCTCCCTTCACGCTCTTTGAGGAAATGTAGGAAATGAAATGAAAGGAGCACCTTACTCCCTCCTCACCTAACTCCCTCAGTCACCAACCTCTCACTATAGCACTCAAATGCACCCAAATTCAGCACTCCATCAGTCATCAAAATCTCATTATCGCACTCAAATGCACACAAATTCAGCACTCCCTAAGTCACCAAACTCTCACTATAGCAATCAAATGCACCCAAATTCAGCACTCACTGCAAACAAAGTCTGCACTATAGCTGGCTCACATTTATACTGTGAATCTAGCCTCTGAAAACTGGCCTAATCCAATTAACTAATTAACAAGCTCCAGCTGCAAGTAGCTACAAGTAGAACCTTGGTTTAAGCTGATTGAAAATTCACCTTCTTCTAAACCAAACAGCAACTTTTAAGTTAATTCACTAAATAAAAAAGAGACTAGACTTTAGATAAAAATGAACCCTTATTATCACTCAGTCACCAAACTCTCACTATAGCACTCAAATGCACCCAAATTCAGCACTCAGTGCAAACCTAGTGTCTGCCTCGGTTTCCTCCGGGTGCTCCGGTTTCCTCCAACATCCAAGGATGTGCTGGTTAGGTGGATGCCCGGGTTACGTTATGGCGATAGGGGTGTGGTGGACGGGGGAAGTGGACATGGGCAGGGTGCTCTTTTGGAGGGTCGGAGCAGACTCGATGGGCCGAATGGCCTCCTTCTGTACAGTAGGATTCTGTGAGTTGTACGGAATGATGTTGGTTCTGCACTGGGCCTAAGTTGCATTGCATGGTGTAAGGGGCTGGTTTAGCACACTGGGCTAAATCGCTGGCTTTGAAAGCAGACCAAGGCAGGCCAGCAGCATGGTTCAATTCCCGTAACAGCTTCCCCGAACAGGCGCCGGAATGTGTCTTTTCACAGTAACTTCATTTGAAGCCTACTTGTGACAATAAGCGATTTTCATTTTTCATATGTAACTCCCCTCGGAACTGGGACTCATATTTTCAATTTTCTTTGTAAGGGTGGGTATGAGGAATCTATGCTTGGCTCCTGTATGGATGTAGACAGGTCCTGTACCCAAGGAAAGAATGCTCTGGTGGATCGTTAGTGCCTTTGGTGTTGCTAGAGTTGAGGGAGATGTATGTTGGTGCACTCCCGAACTTGGTACGGCAAAGTTATCCTGAAATTCTCATGACATACAGGAGGTGGAAGGAAGTGGGGCTGGTTGAGATGAGGGATCTGCATTTGGAGTAAGGGTTCGCCAGTCTGGAGGAGCTAAGGGAGAGGGTAGAGCTGCCGAGGGGGAGTGAGTTCAGGTATCTGCAGGTTAGGGACTTGCGCAAACAGTCTGGAGGGGGTTCTCTAGGTTGCCGGGATACACCCTGCTGGAGTGACTTCTGCTTCCGAATGAGGAAGGGGAGGAAGAATTGGGGATATATACAAGTGGCTGGGAGAGCAGGGAGGCGAACGGGTGGTGAAGATCAAGGAGAAATAGGAAGGGGAGTTGGGAGAGGAGATCAATTGGGGAGTATGGAGTGAGGCACTGCGGAGGGTAAACAGGACCTCCTCCTGTGCAAGGATGAATCTGATACAGTTCAAGGTGGTGCACAGGGTGCATATGACTCAGGCAAGAATGAGTGGGTTCTTTCACGGGTTGGCAGATGAGTGTGAAAGGTGTGGGTGGGGGGTCAGCAAATCACATGCACATGTTTTGGAGTTGCGAAAAATTGGGAAGAATCTGGGCGGCAGTGTTCCTGGTCTTGGCCAGGATAGCGGAGGAGGAGGTGGACCCGGACCCAATGGTGGTGATATTTGGGGTTTCAGAGAAGCCGGAGCTCATGGAGAGGAGGAAGGACGATGTCATGGCCCTTGTTTCCAAAAAAGGCCAATCTTAACTTCTAACGAGGCCCAATTCTGGTATTGTTATGGGCCAGAGTTTAGAGAACCCCAAAGTGTATCATGGAGTTCACCTGACCCACAACTTTTACAAGATTGTGGTATGCGGAGCACACGGTCCACTCTACGGGTGTGGTAGAGCAGAAATGGAAAAGTATTTTTTTAAAGCAAAACAATGTATATGCTATGAACTCAAGTTAATATTTTAAAAACATACAGTGAACATCTTAGCAACCATCAATTCAAATACAACCCCCAACGAAAACAACACTAAGTAATTCTTACTTTCCTTTTGACATCCATAAGACTTAAAACACCTTTTAACAGAAGCACATCAGGTTAAAGTCACTGCAGTTATTAGTTTTAAATCACCAGGATAGATTTACAATCTTTAGATTACAGAGAGAGACTCTAATACACCTTCTGGCTGTGACTGCAGCTATCCAGCTCTGAAAACGAAACTAAAACACATCATGCAGCAAACAGCCTAAAAAGCTGACAGACAGCCCAGCTCCACCCACTCTCTGACATCACTGCAGCAATAAACACCCATTTCTTAAAGGTACTCTCACTACAGATACTTACATATACACCCATTTATAAACACCCATTTCTTAAAGGTACCCTTTAACTGACATGACAGTAAGTTTTATCTTAAAGTTGTGACTGGCTGTCTGTGGAAAGTCATTGGCTCAGACACACACTTGCAATAATAAACAGAACTGCTCACACTGGAAAACTGTGTCAATCTAATTTGGGAGACATCATTAAAAAAGAAAACCTTTCTTTTAAATAATTGGTGAATTAAATGGATAGTTATTGTGCATTTTAGTGCACATAGAGGAATAAAACAAAGAAGAAAATCTTTGTTTCACAGCTGTCAAAGTCGGCAGAAGGCAGGCTCCCAACATCATTACAGTGTGAAATAGGATTTTAATGATCTCTCCAAAGCAATCAACAAATGCTCCCAGTAAGTGGAAGAAATCCACTTTGAAACATGTTTTTGTTGCACAGATGAAATGAGACAAATAAATTAGTGCTGGGAATTAGATATTGAAGGAGTGTTCTGCTTATTAAATAAAAATTACTTGGAGTTATCTTCCAGTCTGGCCAGAAGTATCACACTGCACTGGAATCTATCCAAGGCTCTAAATTATATCTCAACATGCAGTGGCCTTTAAATTCCTCGAAAGGGGGAGGGGGCAACTTGAGTGAGAAAATGAGGATTTGTGGCAGAATATCAATGCACCTGGTTTTCAGACTGTATCTTACGTTGTGATAGGGAGGGGAAGTGGGATGGGAGGGGGGGGAGGCATATCTCCATCCAGTCATGATGCATTTACATCCTGGTACTGTTTGGAATATGTTTAGGGGGGTTTCGATGCATTACAGTAAATGGGGGAAATTGAAGCAGTGTCCGTAAAAGTCACAAGGCAGAACCATCACGTCAGTTGTCTAAGTTGTGCGGTCAGACTGGAGAAACCTGGGGCGGGATTCTCCAATAATTGGGCTATGTCTCCATTCCAGCATCAAAACGCGGGCGTTTCACTCTGGACTTTCTTGAAACGCAGAGCTAGAGTTCCTGGAATTGTTTAAGCAACAACTAGATTATAAAATAGACAAACATTTTCCTGAAGAAAGTCCAGAGTGATTCTCCTACCTGAAGGGGGCTAGCAGTGACTCCGCAGCCGCCACTGGCCGTTCTCCACAGGAAAAACGTGGTTCGAACCACGCCGTTGGGTACTCAGCAAGTTTTCATCAGAGAATCGCAGCGGGGGCCTTTGTCAATGGCCCCCTACCCGCGCCACGTAGACAGCGCACACGTGATCCAAGGCGGTTCTCCAGGGTTCGGAGAATGCGGCGTCGCACCGGCTTTCGGCGTCAATGCCCATTCTCCGCCCCCTCGCCGATCGCGATTTTGGCGCGGAGGCTCGGAGAATCCCGCCCCCTGTGTTCTTCAAACAAACCAAAAAGCCTGAGGACCAATCTTACAGAAGTAAAGCAAATAGCATGGAAAAGGTAAAGCTAGAATATTACTTTAAATGGTGGCTGTAGAACAAGTGGACGCAAATTTAAATTAGTAAAGGTCATTCTGAGACTGGAATCAAAACATTTTTCATGCAGGCTGTGATCAAAATGTTGCATGGGCCCCTTGAGAAAGAGGCACAGCTAGAGTTGCTGGAATTGTTTAAGCAACAACTAGATTATAAAATAGACAAACTGTGAGATGCCTCAGGAAGGATGGGCTAATATGGGCCTCATCATCCGTGCTTATTTTATAATCATACTCATCCATTATAGTTTGTGCCCGAGTGGATCGAAAACTGTCTGAGGACAGATTTGAATTCAATACTGTGTTGTTCAAAGCTCCTCAATGTTATTGAAAGGTTGAGTTGATCAATCCCAGTGGGAACTAATTTAATTCCAATGTTGGCTCTAATTTCCTGGTCAGGAAAAATAAATAAACCTTTAGCTGGTAAAGAGCCCTCTGACAATGCAGCATCCCCTCAGTTCCGCACTCCTTCCAACCCAGAGGCGATACTGCTCCCATGAGACGTGGCAGATAGACGAAGATCATACAAACTCATTAATTGTCCTTCCACTTTTATTGCCATTAATTTCTACCCGATAGTGATCTGAATGGCAATTGGTAAAAATGACATTGAGTGACCCATTACTGTCAAAGATTCTGATTTAATTGGGAGCAATTTTCATTTCCCTTCTGCCCAATTTTTCAGCCTGAGTGGGTGTTTGTGGGCCTGAAATTGCATTGTTTAAAGTTGCTAACATACCACCCACATGATTTTGAAATGTTCTTGATTTAGGGCATCAGCGTTCTGAAACCAACAGAAACATAATGAATACATTTAAATTGGGGTCCAGTGTTGTATTTAGAACCCCAACACCATTTTTGAGTGAATCAGTACTGCTAATGTTGGCCTGTAACTACCCACCATTTATGGACGGCATGGTGGCACAATAGTTAGCACTGCTGCCTCACAGCACCAGGGAATTTATGTTCAATTCCAACCTTCAGTGACTGTCTGGGCAGAGTTTGCACTTTCTCCCTGTGTCTGCATGAGTATCCTCCAAATGCTCCAGTTTCCTCCCACAGTCCAAAGATGTGCAGATTAGGTCGATTGGCCATGCTAAATTGCCCCTTAATGTCCAAAAGGATAGGTGGGGTCACTGGGTTCTGGCATATTTTGGGGTAGTGGGCCTGGTTAGGGTGCTCTATCGGTGCAGATTCAATGGGTTGAATGGACTCCTTTGACACTGAAGGAATTCTATGATTCTAAGACAAGAAATGGCCAGATATTGCTCAGAATCTTCTATTCTGGAATCTAAGTTCAGTGGTGGACACAGAAGTGAGAGTGATTCCTTCTGGGGGATCTGGGGGGGTTGGTAGTGGGGATAGTGGTGGACCACACATGGTCTTGCACTGTTCAGTGCTATTTCATGTGAAGCTCACCAAATCTTATGGTGGAAGAGGGCAGGAAGTCGTTGCCCCCCGCTGTTATCTGATGGGGTCAAAGGTCCAGGAGCAATATTTAAAGGGCACCCAGATAACTACTCACTCGCTGCAAGCCAAGAGCTCTGGATTCTGCCAAGTCCATGCTTTCATAGACCAGACAACCTGTACTCCCTTGGTTCAGCAGAGCCTCACTACAGGTTCTCCTTCAGCCACTCGGGAAAGGCAGGGGGTGTTCTTTCCTAGGAGTGGCAGCAGGTGACATGATGTCTGACCACGGCAGCCTGGGAAGAGGTTGCAGCAGAGGTTAGTGCCTGTTGAGCCCACAGGAGAACTGTCCAGCAATGCAGGAAGAAGATGAATGCCCTGCTGCACTCTGTCAGGGTAATTGACACCAACTACTCACTGCAAAGTGACACTCATAAAGCATCAGGCAGTGTAAGTGTGTGAGTGCAGAGGGATGTCAGATAAGAATTGGGGATATAAGCATGGATGTGTGGCAGCCACTTCATGGTCTCAATGTTCCAACAATTGCAGGACATCCCTCTTGTTAACCACTTACTGGGCAGGGCTTAGTAGATGGCATAGACATACATGCTCCTAAATTTCTCATGCACACATTGGGATGACCATCAATCCTTCTGTCTGTCTGCAGGGCAAAAATTGCCCACAATCAGAAGGAATAGGCTAAAACCGGAAGGGCATTCCGGAATCCGCTGTGTTAGCCGAGGAGGAACAGGCAGTATCTGTACTTAAGGTGAGTTAGCCAGCCATGGAAGGTGCCCTGACACATTCAGCTGCACCTCCACCAGCGCAGAGACAGCTACCTCATTGGGTGCATTTTCAGGGAGTGCTGTGTATTAACAGGAAGGAGTCCCATTCCCTGAATGTCCAGATTGTGTGTGACCACCACCTCCATATCATGCATGTGCGTGCCAGCTATCCAGGGAGCATGCATGACAGCTACATCCAGGGGCAATTGGAGATCCTTGGTGTCTTCGAGAGCCACCCCAGGATGAAGGTTGGCTCAGGGGGGATAAGGAATACCCGCTGAGGTCATGACTGATGTGCCGGAGCGGAGGCCTAAGAGTGAGGCGGGGATCCAAAAAAAAGAGGCCTACATTGCCACTCGTGCTGTCATTGAGCGGTGCATCGGACTGCTGAAAATGCATGGATCTCACTGGTGGTGCCCTGCAGTACATCCCCCCAGAAGATGTCGCACTTTGTGGTGGTCTGCTGCACCCTCCAGAACCTGGCACAGCAGCAGGCAACATGCTGGAGGAGGAGGAGGAGGAAGAGAGCCACGCGGCCTCATCTGAGGAGGAGGAGGCGGACCAGGAGGGGCTGGAGGATGAGCCTGAGGAGGAGCCGGAGGATGGAGGACAGGCAGCGGCAAGGGTCCAAAATTCCAGGGGGACCAGTGAGGCCCTCATCATCTCCACATTCTCACAGGATGAGGCTGTGTCTGTAAGTTCAACCCCACCCAATTCCCCCTCCCCCTTCCATTTCCCTCCTCCCCACTACCTCTCAATCCCCCCTCCCCCTGCCATTTCCCTCCTCCCCATCTCTCACTTCCCCCTTCCCCTCTCCATTTCCCTCTTTCCCCTCTTTTCCCTCCTTCTGCCCCACCCTCCCCCTCAATTCCAGCCCCCAATAACCCCTTCCCCATCCAGTTCTTCTTTCTCCCCTCTCCCACAACCCTGTCTCCCCTCCCCCCCATTTCCCTCTTTTCCCCTCCCTCTCAATTCCCCCTCCCCCTCTTCATTTCCCTCCATTTCCATCCTATGTATGGAGTTAGTAGCCCCATGCACTTCTGAGAAACCTGGGATTTCATCTCTTGCAGCTTGGCTTTTGGGAGCCAGGTGGAATTGGACAAATTGGTGGATTCTCTTGAACAGGGCATCGGCCACCTCCTGGATTAACTTGTGTGCTGCTGACTGGGAGATGCCACCCAGGTCCCTTGTGGAACTATGGAAGGAGCCACTGGCAAAGATGTTTAAGGTGCAGATGGTCTTTAATCTCAATGGCATGGGATTGCCTCCAAGTCCGTCTAGCTGCAGATCTGTGTCCAGAAGCTGGTAAATGTTTGTTACCATATTCTGGGACATCCTAAGGTGCCTTTGGCATTGCCTTTTGCTCATCTCTAGATAGATGCACCTCCTGCATAGAGGCACCTCCCAACCCTTTGTCAGGCCAACACTTACCATCACACTGGCCCCTGGTCACCAGCATCCTGACCTCTTTGAGGCCCTGTAGTCTGTTGGTGCTCAGTTTGTTGCTCCTTCTGGCCCTGTGCCAACCTGAAAAGGACCCTCTTTCTTCTCAGCTGGATGAGAGCCAGCAGAAAAGCAGGGTTGCCTTGGGCCTGCATGATCTAGACTTCAGTGGATCTGTGAGCAAATCGCAGTGACCAATCTACTGAGCATATTATTTTCAGGTTTGCTCCCAGCCACCAAGGCAGTGTGAAGTCCTATCCCTGGCGTCCACCTAGACACTGTAAGCACACCCCACCCATTCCAGGTGAAAGCATTCTAGAGGAACAAAGATGAGTTTTCCTTATTACTCTTTGGTGAGAGCATGTCTGAGACCCTTCTGTGAGACATGATTCAGCTTTCCTCCATTACCCCTATGACCCTATGATGAGACTATTCTCTTGGCAACATATAAAGACTAACCACTGTCAACCATGACTGTTCACCCAGGGGGCTGGTGATTTGTAGTCCCATGTTTGTTGCCATCCACCAACCCATGTTCATTTGCCCATGTCCACTCTCTGCTCCACCCTTCCTTACATCCAGTGACCACACTTCAGGCAGCTTCGCCTCACAGCAGCCAATCTGAATCAACAGGCTGAGGTTTCTGAGTGATCCCCAAGAAGGCCAAAGCAGCGTCTACTCACTTCAAAATCGTGGAAGAAGTCAAGATCAGCAGGTGCATGCCATTTATATACCCATCATAAATGATGAACGTTTTAATCTCTTGCTGGTGGGGAACTTGATGTGGAGGGGGAACTTAATTCCGACAAAGTGGTATTTTAATGAGCATGCATGATAGGCTCATGCAGGCAAAAGGACATGTTCATGTTGTTCAACAGGAACCTCAACCTGCCTTTAAAGTCCCGAGAACTTAATTGTTAAAGTTCATCCCACTGTCAGGAATCTGACTTTTGACCTCCCGCCAAATTAATTTCCCCCACCTGCCAAGCTTCCCGCTGGCAGCAGGACCAGAGGATTCTGCTCGTTACCATAGAAATGATGGTGGCAGGTGTCGCAGTCATTTCTCTTTGATTTTGTTGGGTATTTTGAGCCTTAAGACTTCTTTAATTGAAATCCTCACTCCTGGTGTGCAGTTAAAATTTCTCTGCTGAATGGAGCTGTTCTATTGGCACCTCCCCATTCTTCCAATCTATCCAGCTCTCCTCTTTGAACTGTTGCTGCAGGCCTTTAGTCGGAGTCTGCCCCACAGGATTTCCCACCCTCCAAAACAGTGACGTGTGATAAGCAGTTCAATTTGCGTGGGAATCTTGGCTGTCAAGTTTTAATGAAGCCCTTCAAAATGGTTTTGGCCTATACAGCTTCACCTGACAGACTTTGAGGTTGCTATGCACACTGCTTCATCTGATACATGGCCCACACCAAAACTGGGCCATTGTGACAGTCCCAAAACCTCTCCTTTTCCTTCCAGTGTTCCAGTTTGATCTGGCCACTTGACAGCTTGCTGTGTGCTACTGACAAATATCAGTCCAAAACCTATCATCAGGTGAAACAATCTCAAAGCGATACTTTATTGGTCTAAAATGTTTTTTTTATAAAAATTCATTTGAATATGCATACATTTCCAATTATAGCACAATATTTAGATAAACATTAATTTTATTCTATATGATGCAGATGTATATATGTAGAACCAAGCCAGAGAATTTCCATAGGAATACTTGCACCTGAAATGAACTGAAAATTATACAGTCATTTTCAAATCAGTCAAACAAACCATTAGAGGGGATAAGAGTTGAGCATTGTTTTCATGCATGGAAATACAAATGCTGACCTTACATTTCAAAACTCCCATTAAATTTAAACTGTCATGTAGAAATATTGATCAATAATTCATTCAGCCTTCTTTCATTTGATACGTATATATATTATAAATAATATGTATGTCAAATTTCAAGACAGTAATATAAGCAGGTAGCTTTTTCTATTGTTTGAAGGTATCCTTTTTGTGTGCTGTGAGCATGTTTTCAGCCATTGGTGACCCTTTAATGTATGTCCACAAAAATTGTTTAACAATCATTAAAATTATAAGATGGATTAATTCAACATGTTTGGGTTAATATGAGTTCATTACGTACAAATCAATATTTATCCATCTTGCTTCCATTTGGTTAAATGAAAGCACCAATTAAATTCTTTTGCTTAAAATTGTTATTTTTACTCCTATTTCATGAACACTGAGCTAAATTTCCACCTTGGTGAGGGGAAACCCAACCTGTGCAGCGAGCAAAATGCACACCCAACCCATGTGAGACTTTGTAGAGATTTCTGTTTTTTCACACAGGGGCTCAGTTGGCACTGCATTTTGAAGCTGTGATGGGATGGGCATGAGGAGCGTGGGTGCCGAGCAGGCCGGTTAGAAGGCCCACCTCAGTTATTCAACACAGCTGCCGAAGTCCCAACATTCTATGTGTTTCTGAAAAATATTTATTGGTAGTATTTTCAAATATATACAAAACAGAAATGAACAAACAACAACAACGGTTAACAATGCAAAATTGCTACTATTCCCCCACACCAACACCCTCCATCCCCTCCATTTACACCCAACCCCAACCAAACATGAACAAAAGAGCTGAATGCCAGAGGTGAGGTGGGAGTGACTGCCCTTGACAACAGGACAGCATTTGACCGCGTATGGCATCAAGGAGCCCTAGTAAACTGCCTGGTCCACAGACTGAACGGCGCCCGGCGACAGCTTCCCTGGGGAGGCTGATAGATACCAGGAGGCCGGCAGATCACAGGTAAGCTCGCCGAAGTAGGTTTAGACGCTACTTAGGCACACGCCGTTCGGTCACACCCATTTTTGGCTTGCTTCAGATTCTGACGCTTCGCAGGACTTTGGAGATCCCATGAGGCGCGAAGGCTGCTGGGAAGGCCTCTTCCGGGATCTACTAGCCATGCGAGTGCAATACGGCCACAAAGTCACGCCCATGGACATTGTTCGCCAGACTTCCTGTACACCGCCCATGCCTATCCTCCACCCCTGTACAAAAACTCATCCTAGACCCTGTAATATGAGCCCTATGCACCACCTTAAACTGTATGAGACTCAGTCTTACACAAGATGAAGATGGGTTTATCCTCCAAAGTGGCTCACTGCACACCCCAGCTTCACGGTAGCACAGTGGTTTGCGCCACGGAGCCAGGTTCGATTCATGGCTTTGGTCACTGTCTGCGGAGTCTGCACGTTGTCTCCATGAGTTTCCTCCTGGTGCTCCGATTTCCACCCACAAGTCCCGAAAAACGTGCTTGTTAGGTGAATTGGACATTCTGAATTCTCCCTCTGTGTACCCGAATAGGGGCCGGAGTGTGGTAAGTAGGGGATTTTCACAGTAACTTCATTGCAGTGTTAATGTAAGCCGACTTGTGACACTAATAAAGATTATTATTATTCAGTCTCTCACTCCACACCCCGGCTTACATTGCCGCTCCGAATTCCTCCTCCCACTTGCTCCGGACCTCCTCCACTGGAATGCCCTCCCGATCAGCTCCCCATATATATCTGATACCTCGCTCTCATCTATCTCATCCTCGGACAGAAGTTTGTCCTGTAGTGCTGGACACGGAAGCCGTGGGAAGGAGTTCAACTCCTTCCTCAAGAAGTCCCTCACCTGCAGGTACCTGAACCCATTCCCCTTCGGCAGCAAGTAGAGCTCCTCAAGCTCCTCCAATTCCATAAACTTACCCCCCACAAACAGGTCCCAAAAATACTCTGGGCGGGATTCTTCGGAAACCGGCGGGGCGGGCAACTCCGCCGCAAAGGAGTGGCGTGAACCACTCTGGCGTCGGGCCGCCCCGAAGGTGTGGAATCCTCCGCCCCTTCAGGGGCTAGGCTGGCGCCGCAGTGGTTTGCGCCATGCCGGCCGGCGCGGAAGGGGCTTGGTGCCACGCCAACCGGCGCCGTACGGCCTCTGCCGGCCGGCTTGAGTTGGCGCATGTGCTGGCGTCATCCCAGTGCATGCGCAGAGGGGGTTCGTCTCCATGCCAGCCATCGCGGACTGGCACACCAGCCGGCGTGGAGGAATAGAGTGCCCCCATGGCACAGGCCCGCCCGCGGATCGGTGAGCTCCGATCGCGGGCCAGGCCACCATGGGGGCACCCCTCGGGGCCAGATCCCCCCACTCCCCCCTGAGGACCCCAGAGGCCTCCCGCAGAGCCAGGTCCCGCCGGTAAGTACCTGTCGTAACATACGCCGGCAGGACCCGCCGAAAACAGGTGGCCACTCGGCCCATCGCGGGCCGGAGAATCGCCGGGGGGGCCGCTGTCAGCAGCCGCTGACCGGCGCGACACGATTCCCGCCCCCACCAAATCCCCGGCACCGGAGGATTCGGCAGCCAGTGGGAGCGGGATTCACGCCGCCCCCTGGCGACTCTCCGACCCTCTCTATCTCCAACCTTCTCCACCCCCAAGATCTTGCATCCCAGTCCCGCCGGAACAAATCTGTGGTTGCCACAAATTGGCACCCAAGGGAATTGTCTTCCATCCTACAGTGCTGCTGACATTGATTCCACACCTTCAACGCTGATACCACCAATGGGTTTGTGGAATACCTGGCCAGCAAGAATTGAAGAGGTGCCAACAATAGCGCCCTCTGACCCTTTACACGGAGCCTGCTCCATCTGTCCCCACACCGACCTCTCCTCTATCGCCCACTTCCGTACCATAGGTATGTTCGCCGCCCAATCATAGTTCTGCAGATTCAGGAGCACCTGCCCCCGTCTGGCTATCCCTTCCCAGAAACACCCTCCTGGTCCAGGGAACCCCAGTATCATCTTATTCATCCTACTAAAAAAATACTTGCGCACGAAAATTGGGACCTTCTGAAACACAAACAAAGGGCGATTTCTAAGTGTGGTACTGAGAGGGAACTGCCACGAGCTTCCCGGCACTCAGCCTGGTAGGCCATGAACGCTATTCAACGCTAATTGGTCCACTTAATGAGGCCCCATAGGCTTCATGCAGCAAATGAAGGCCTGCCAGCCGATTCGCTGGGACCGCGCTCGCTTTGAGCATCACTTAAACAACACTTGCACAGCCAACCCACTCCGCTCCCAGCCATGGCGCCAAGACGACTGGCCCCAAGATTTGGAGACACGGATCTGTGGAGGCTCCGACATGCGGTCAGGAAGGATGTCCTGTTCCCCCGAGGATCCCGGAATGTGAGCCACAAGGCAGCCAGTGCCGCCGGGGACGAAATGGCAGCAGCCGTCAGCTCGGGAATCATAGAATTTACAGTGCAGAAGGAGGCCATTCGGCCCATGGAGTCTGCACCTGCCCTGCACCCTACTTAAGCCCATATCTCCACCCTATCCCCACACCTCCACCCTATCCCCGTAACCCCACCTAAACCTTTATGGACATTAAGGGAAATTTAGCATGGCCAGTCCACCTAACCTGCACATCTTTGGGCTGTGGGAGGAAACCAGAGCACCCGGAGGAAACCCTCGCAAACATGGGGAAAACGTGCAGACTCCGCACAGACAGTGACCCAAGCCGGGAATCAAACCTGGGACCCTAGAGCTCTGAAGTAACTGTGTTAACCATTTAGGTGTGACCTGGTGGACTGGCCTCCAGTGCTGCAAGAAGGTTGATGACCCACACTCGGCAGCGCGGATGAATTGACACTAAGAACCCCCCCCGAGACCTTTCCGCCCTCATGCAAGCACCCCTGCCCCCCCCCCCCCCCCCAACCCTCCATGCGGTCACAACCGTCCTTTCGGTCCCCTCTCCCGTCAACCCTTCCAAATCCTTCCATCATCACCCCTCCCTACCATTGTGAACCACGCGTGTGGGTACAATATCCTCTGTCTCCGCAGGAGAAGCTCTTGGACAATCGCCAGGAGAGGGCTCAGACTGGTGGAGGGGTGTCTGACGTAAGAATCCTCATGACCTTCGAGGACAGGGTCTGGAGGTGAGGATGGTGGCTAACGACAGAGCGGTCACCAATGCAGACGTTAGCACACGCCGCAGAAGTGAGGATTCACCCAGAGGACCTGTCCAGGTTGCCCCTTCCCCTGCCTCCCATGAGACCACCTCGGAGGAGAGCTCCGAGGATGTCACGGTGGAAGCATCACAGCTGTCATCCCCACCCTCCACCAGCACAGATACACACACCTCGGAGTCGTAGTCAGGCTGCAGGGGCACGTTCTGGTGAGCAACACACAGTGGCTGATGCACATCAGGTGGAGGTAGTAACGCTCAGGCCAAACAACAGTTGGAGGTTTGCTGGATCCCAAGACCCAGCTGGATCCCGGCCAGGTGCTGAGCCTATGGACCAGGATATCCTGAAGCTAATGGAGATGTTAGGAAGTGGTTGGGACATGTGCCGCCGACAAGTGATCCGGCGCCCTCCAGCCACAGAACCTCCAAAGGACGCCCGTCAGGGGCATCGAACACCACGGGGCATGGTCAGTAACTGGCTGCCTCCACCTCTGATGAATATTCTGGGCACACAACTAGATATAGCGGTAGAGCAAGGAAGGCTAAGCATGTTGAGGGTCGTTGAAGGGACTGGGAGAGGCCACGGGCGGTAGGCAGGGGTGAGGGGGGTAAAGGGATGGTGGGGAGGGTAGGGCAGCACCATCAGGAGAGTGCAGCATTTTTGGACACCTGTGGAACATTATAAACCCTTCATCACACGCCTTCACCACAACCGTTTTCAACACGATAACTCAGCCAAGCGCATATCAAAACACCAAAACCTTGGACTTGGCTCCTCCTTCTGCAGCTGGATCCTTGACTTCCTGACCCATAGACCACAATTAGTAAGGATAAACAACAACACCTCTTCCATGATAGTCTTCAATACTGGGGCCCCGCCAGGCTGCGTACTTAGCCCCCTACTATATTCCCAATACACACAACTGTGTAGCAAAATTTGGCTCCAACTCCATCTACAAGTTTGCTGATGACATGACCGTAGTGGGTCGGATCTTTAACAATGATGAGTCAGTGTACAGGAGAGATGGAGAACCTAGTGGCATGGTGTAATGACAACAATCTCTCCCTCAATGTCAGCAAAACTAAGGAGCTGGTCATTGCGTTCAGGAAGTAAAGTATCGTACACACCCCTGTCACCACCAATGGTGCTGAGGTGGAGATGGTTGACAGCTTCAAATTCCGAGGTGTGCACATCACCAACAATCTGTCCTGGTCCACCCATGTCGACGCTACAACCAAAGATGCACAACTGCGCCTAGATTTCCTCAGGAAACGAAGGAAACTCAGCCTGTCCACATTGACTCTCAGCAACTTTTACAGATGCACCATAGAAAGCATCTGGCTGCATCACAGCCTGGTATGGCAACTGTTCAGCCCAAGACTGTAAGAAACTACAGAGAGTCATGAACACAGCCCAGTCCATCATGCAAAACCACCTCCCATCCATTGACTCTGTCTAAACCTCCTGCTGCTTTGGGCAAGCGGGCAGCATAATCAAAGACCCCTCTCACCCGACTTATTCTCCAACCTCTTCCATTTGGCAGGAGACACTAACAGGTTCAAAAACAGTTTATTCCCTGCTGTTACCAGACTCCTGAATGACCCTCTTTTGGACTGAACTGATCTCTCCACACATCTTCACTACTTAGTAGCACTACACTCTATGCTTCACCCGATGTCTGTGTCTATGTATTTATATTGTGTATTTATCGTATGTCCTATGTTTTTCATGTATGGAATGATCTGTCTAGAGTGCACACAGAACAATATTTTTCATTTTACCTCGGTACATGTGACAATAAATCAAATCAAATCAGGTATGCCGCCTCTGTCACTTTCTTCTGCAATTCGGGCTGACCGCCAAAGCCTTGGCCCACCTCTCCAGGCATCCCCCTGCCTTCCCTGGGCTCACCGCGTACAGGTGATGGGTGTGAGCGAGCACTCAGCACACAAGCAGGGTCAGACTATGGCATAGATTGAGGAGCAAAGGCACTCAGCTCTCTGTGGGTTATCATCACCCCACTGCCCTCGACAGTCACCCGCTGACGGTGCCGACACACTTGCAAGCACCCTGGATTGATGTGACACTTACCCTGGGAGGGTGGGAAATGGAGGCAGGGGGTTGGGGAAGCGAGCGATGATGGACCAGGCCATGCCCTAAGTGAAGCAGGTGAGTATGAGGGCCTCTCTGACCCTATGGGCTTGCCCAACCCTCGTCGCTGCCGCCTGTCCTGAAGCCTCCAGCTGGTCCTTCAGATCATTCCCGGGTTTGTGCTCCAGCCCCTGCTGGTTTGGTACCTTCGCATCATCCTCGTCCTTGCCCTCCTCCCCCTCTTTGGAGGTGGGCATATGTTCCTCATCCCCACGTCTAGCATTTCACCCTGCTGTTGTGCCAGGTGTGGAGGACACAGTAGACCATCACAAAGTGGGTGACCCTCTGGGCAATCTACAGCAGGGAATCACCGGAGCGGTCAAGGCATCGGAACCACATCTTGAGGAGACCTATGCGCTACTCAATGACAGCCTGGGTGGCTGCATAGGCCTCCTTGTATCGGCCTCCGCTTCGGTCTCAGGCCTCCATACAGGCATCATTATTCAGGTCCTCAGCGGATACACCTTATCCCCCATGAGCCAGCTGTCATAATATACACACAGGTATATGATGGTGCACAGACAGGCAGTGATTGACACACAGGATGACCAGTGAACACACAGAACAAAGCAGCCAATCACCAGACAGGACACGACCACTATAAAGCCAGAGGGCACTAATTTTCCCGCTCTCTTGGGAGAACATACACCATGTGGTAGTAAGGTAGTCTGGTCAGGTTAGCCTCAGGTCTCCAGTCAAGTCAGCATAGTGTCAACTCACAGTTAAAGTATGTATGATAGTTAAGAGTTCAATAAAATCGAGTTGCATTTCTTCAAGTGTTGGAAGCCTGTCTCTCTCACTGCTGCAGTAAACGCAGTCCTCGCAGACCCGGCATACCCAACACATCACCAGCCACCCATCCTGGGGTGCTCCTCGAAGAGGCTGGGGATGTCTGACTGCTCCAGGATAAAGCTGTCATGGGCACTCCCCGGGAAGCGTGCACACACGTGTACAATCTTCAGGTGGTGGCTACATACGAACTGTATGTTCAGGGAGTAGAACCCTTCCTGTTGACATAAGGAAATCCCTGATGGCCCAGAGAGTGCAGGACAAAATGCGTGCAGCCTATCAGCCACTGGTCCTGGGGCATCCCGGCGATGGCGAAGAATCCTGCTGCCTGGGCACCTTGCTGGGCTTGGTCCATGTCAATGTTTATATGGTTTTCCACCCAGGCAAACAGGGAATCTGTGACCTGTCGGGTGCACCTGTGGGCTGTGGCCTGCAAGATGCCACACAGGTCCCCACTCGAGTTCTGGAATGATCCTGAGGTGTAAAGGTTCAGGGCTGCAGTGACCTGGACAGCCATGGAGAGCGGGAGTCCTCCTCCTCCATGGGGTGCCAAGTTTGCGAGGACATGGCACAGGCGCCGCACGATCGCCTTGTTGAGGCGGAGCCTCCTGCACCACACGCTGTCCGTCATCGGCTCGGAATGACCAACGCGCCTGTACATCCTGGGCCGTCGCGTGCCTTCCCTTATGGGTCTCATGCTGACCTGCTGGGCAGCCAGCTCCTCAGGTTGTGGGGCGGGATCCGGCACATGGGCCGCCACCTCGAGTCTCTGCAGATGCTGCTGCTTCTGCCGTCTCCAGCATCTGGCTGCCCAGCCCACCAGCAGCACCACTAGGTCCAAAATACTGTGCATGCCGTTCAATATCTGTAAGGAATCGGGAGAGGGTATAAGTCTGACAAACAGTGGTGGCACCCACCCTGGGATCCGCCATTCCCCGATTTGATCCCCTCTCCCCCACACCTGGAATGCCCTGCACAGTCACTCCCGGCTGCAGCAAACCCCCCTCAACAGATCCCAGACCCTATTCCTCAGACACCCGCACATAAGTTCACCCGGACAGGATGCTGGTCCCTTCCCATTTGCGCTCACCCACCCTCCAGCCGTGGACAAGTCCCTGGAGTTGTGTCCCATCCCCTGGGTGTTCTGAACTTGGTTACTGCGTCCGTGGCATGGCCTCCCGCAGTGGTCAGGCACAGTGCCCAGGCATTGCGGTCTGATTGGGATGCTAGGCAATGACTTCCACATGCTACATGGCCCGCCCACCCATGACAATCCACTTGGGTTGTGTGAAATGCTCACTTAAGTACAATCGGCAATTCCCTATTAGTAATGGCCTTCTGCCGCACGGCCAGAGACCTCAGCAGTCGGGGGGGGGGGGGGGGGGGGGGGGGGCTTGGCTGGTCGGCGGGGCAGACAGGCATGGACAGGGATTGCCCCCGGAATGGGTACACACGATCCAGGGGTTGGCGTATGGTTGGCCCCCAGCGGCACCCCCTCCCATGGCGCCCCCCCCCCCCCCAGTCAAGAGTGCCCCTCCAGCCGAGGGTGTACCCACCGCCCCCGCCTAGCACTGGGGTGGCAAGTCCCGTACCCTTGGGCTCTTTGCATGTGAGGAAAGATGGCTACTCACCTTGGCTCTCCGCAGAAGTCCTTCTGCCAGGTTCACGATTTTAAAAAGGAGTACTGATGATCGCCTGTGTGACCACTTGCTGGGAAGGCCATTGAATCATGGAGCCTGTTGATATGGGGTGGCTTCTGTTAATTGTATGGAAATAGGACTGAAGTGGTGATAATTGGCTTATCTTCTCCTACGGCGGGATCTGATTTCGCCCTCGGGAGCGGGCCGGTTGCATCTCAAACTGTTTGGCGCCTGACGTGATTCTCGTTTTTGGCTATTCACCGGCCTTGTTGTGCTCAAGCAAGAGCCCAACAAGGCCGGAGATACACACCCAAAATCTTCAGGAACACCGTCATCGTTAGTGTCTGGGCTCTTCCGCCCAGCGACAAAGGCAACACATCCCATCTCCTAAAATCCTCCTTCATCCCCTCCATCAGGTTTGCCAGAGTAAACTTGGACAGCTGGGCCCAGCTCTGTGCCGCATGTATCCCAAGCTATCGAAATCCCACCCCCACCAACCAAAATGGCAACCTCCTTAAAGTCCCCCCCGCTGTCCCCGGGCATTGATTGGGATTACCTCACTTTTTCCCCTATTGAGCTTATGCCCCAAAAAAGGACTGAACTCCCCCAAGATCCCCATAATTCTGTCAGAACCGTCAACTGGTTAGCACCATATAACTAAGAGGTCATCAGCAAATAAACAGACGCAGAGCTCTACCCCGCCGCACTCGAATGCTCCGCCAACCTCTCGCAGTCCTAAGTGCCATTGCCAACGGTTCAATCACTAGGGCATAGAGCAAAGGGGAGAACGTGCACCCCAGCCTCGTCCTCCGATGCAACCCAAAACACTCTGAATTGATATTGGTCTGCACATTAGAAGCCCTACACAACAATCTCATCCAGTCGACAACCCCCTGCCCAAACCCAAAGGACGCCACCACCTCGAATAAGTACGGCCAGTCCACAGGGTCAATCGCCGTCTCCGCATCCATAGGCACAACCACCTCCACCTCCTGGCCCGTTAAGGGCATCATTATCACATTCAAAATGCTCCGAACATTGGCCGATAGCTCCCACCCTTTCACAAACCCCGTCTGGTTCTCCCCTCTCACCCTGGCGTACAATTCTCTATCCGGCCCCCAGCACCTTCACCAGCACCCGCAGCACCTTAACAACGATATCAGGTGGTATGACTCACAATGCTCCTGGTCTTTATCTTTCTTTAAAATGACACAGTGGGGGTTGGGGGGGGTGGGGGAAACTCACCCCTCTCCACCGACTCATTGTACATCTCTCCTAACAGAGGCCCCAAGTCCGACCCAAACCGATTGTAAAACTCCACAGGAATCCCATCCGATCCTAGGGCCTTCCTGACTGCATCACCCCCACACACTCCATCACCTCCCCCAGACCAATCAGGACCCTCAACCCCTGTGCTCTCGCCTCATCTATTCTCACGAACTCTAGTCCATCCAAAAACTGCCTCAAACCGTCAACCCCCGCCAGAGACTCTGAATTGTGCAACTTTCGATAAAATGCCTGCTCCAGTCCCGTCACCAACTCCCCCCCCCCCACCCCGTCCCTGTCCCCCCGTCCTTAGTCCCTCATTTGCCCAAACACCCTCGCTTCTGCCTGCCTCCTCAACTGATGTGCAAGCATCCTGCTAGCCTTCTCCCCATACTCGCACACCGCCCCTCTGGCCCTACGCAGCTGTCCCACTGTCTCCCCCATCAACTCTACAAATTCCATTTGGAGTTTCTGCCCCTCCTCAGGTGCCACCGAGTATCTCCGGTCCACCGCCAGAATGGCTTCCACCAACCTCAGCCTCTGTGTCCGTTCCTCCCTCACCCAATGTGCCCTAATCGGAATAAACGTCCCTCTAACCGCTGCCTTCAACACCTCCCATAACGTAGCCACCGAGACCTCCGTCTTATTATGCTCCATAAAGTTCCATCTAGCCACCCTTGGCTTCTCACAGACCTCCTTTTCAGCCAATAATCCTACAACCAACTTCCACTGCGGCCTCTGGGAGCTCACCCCCTCTACCTGTAAATCCACCCAGTTTGGCATGTGGGCAGACACCACGAGCGCTGAATACTCGGTCCCAACCACCCCCGCTGGCAGTGCCTTGTCCAGGACAAAAACATCAATCGGGGAGTACCCCCTTATGACCTGAGAAAAGAACGACAATTCCTTCGCCCCTGGCCTCTCAAAGCAACAAGGGTCTGACACACCCATTTGCTCCATAAATCCCAGCAACTCCTTCGCCATTGCCGACACCCTCATAAACCTGGGACACGACCTGTCCAACCTCGGATCAAACACCAGATTAAATTCCGCCCCATCATCAGTTGGTGCATATCCAGGCATTTTATCCTTGCCAGGACACGGCACATACACATCCACATCGTCCCAATTTGGGGCATAAATGTTCACCAGCACCACGGGAACCCCCTCCAACCTCCTGCTCACCATCACAGATCTACTCCAGGGTTCGGCACTATGCTCCCTACCGCAAAGGACACCTTCTTATTAACCAGCACTGCCTCTCCCCTCGTCTTCATGTCCAGCTCTGAATGAAACACCTGTCCCACCCATCCCTTCCTCAGCTTCATCTGATCCACCACCTTCAAATGAGTTATTTGCAAAAACACAACGTCTGCCTTCAAACTCCTCAAATGCATGAACACTCGCGACCTCTTAACTGGCTTATTTAATCCCTAAACACTCCATGAAATCAGTCGGGTTGGGGGGTCCCAGCACCCCCTCCTCTCTGGTCAGTCGTATCTCCCCTTTAACCAGCTCCCCCAGGTCCACAACCCGTTCCTCCGAGGGCCTTCCCAAGATGTCCACCGCCATCCCTTGATTTTCTAAAACTCAGCCACCTATGCCACTCCACATTTTCCACATGCCACCCAATGGACCTTCAGGCCCCCCCATGGCTGCTCATATTTCCATGCCACCACTGTGCCTCCTCGCTCTCCGTGTATCTTCTCCAGCCACTCATCTAGTGTACATTACATACAGTTTTCAGGCACCATGTAACAGCAATACGAATTGTTTCAAAATCATTTGAAAAACATTAAACCTCTAATAATCTTTAGAAAACTCTGAATTCAAACTCACCATAATTAATACTTGGCCAACAATCCCAGCAGGAAAAATATGTAATCCTTAAGTGCCTATTAGGATTGTAGACAAACAACAAACCACATCAAATACATCTGTTATTATGGGCTCATAAAAGTTTCAACCCTTCTTGGATCAATAAGACCTTTTCCTGAGCAGAGTGCCTTTCAATCAATTGAGTGGAGGAACAGATCATTTTGTTTCACTTTCAGAAGCAATTACTTTTAAGGCAGCTAGATTTGTCAGTCCAATCAGCGGATAGAAACATGACAGCAGATGACATTTTAATCACATTTTTAAATACATTGTCATTCTTTCTCCATTGGAAAAGTACTGTAATGCATGTGAACAATTTAATATTGATGAGCAATGTAAGGAAAAACTTACTTTTGCAAGGCAGACATCTATGATTAATCACTGCATTGAAAACACATCTACATTACAATATAGCATCTAATAGTGACATTTGAAGGTATCAAAATAATTAACATTTGCTTTTCAGAATGTTCCAGACTCCTCAGCAGGCTGTCTATTTTCTTCACAAACTCTTAAACATGGTGTGCTTTTAATAGACTTCCAACACCCCCACACTATCAGGTAAAAATTCAATCCATTTAAAATGGGGAAACCAATATCAGCAGGGGGTGGGTATGCGTTTTACACACCAGCCATTTCCAACCTGCAAAACGTTGGGATTGTGATGGAATTTCGGATTTTCCCCCCAAAAAAGTAAGTGTGACCAATTGCACAATTAAACATGTTTCCACAGCAAAACAAGCATTTATATTATTTCTCTTTAGAACCATAGCAATTTATAGCACAGAAAGAAGCAATACACCTGTTCATACATCTGGCTTTTTGCTAGAGCAATTCAAAATTACTCCGACTGTCTCACGATCTACCCTTGGCCTTGTAACTTCTCCAGCTTCACAAATCTATCCAATTTCCCCATAAATGATGCAATGGCCTCTGCCTGAACAATTCCTTGTATCAAGGCATTCATTGCTCCAACCACCCTCTGTTACAAAATTTCTCCTAATCTATTGCCTTGCTCTTTCAGTGACAGTTTTAAATTAATGGCATCTCATCACTGATTCCCCAACTACAGGCAATAGCCTTTCACTCTATCAATACACATCACTGTGAAAATTAAAGAGGGTAAACTAGTAAGATTCATAACAATATTTTCAGAAACAGAAATTGATTTTCTCCTACTTTTGTAAAAATGCCTATGTTTGCCTGCAGTTTAATTAATTTGTTTTGTGAAGTATTTATACTGAATTTTTGGCTTAAATTTTGAGATGCATGTCTCCCAGCGGGGAACATGGCCCAGCAGGGGTACAGGTCAGAATTGGTGTGAAGGTTAGCATGGTCAATTCACAATGTTCTCAATTTTCATGTAACTAAAATTAAACTTTGGAGAATGACACTGTGATTTCCACAGTCAATTCATTGATATTAGCTCCTATCAAAGGACCATGAGGGCAGTCTCACAAATTTTACCCTGATTGCTTAGAAAGCTTACCTCTCTCTCAAAGCAAATCAATATAATCTGGTGCTGGAAAATATTTTTTGTACTCCATCCTTTGTTTAAAAACCTTCCTTATTTTATTTGAAACAGCTTAATTAAGAAGTGGAAATTGTCAATCGCTTGTTTTCAAGCACAAACGGATGGATGTGTTGTCAGTGAACTGATCTGAAATTGAGCCTGAAGGTTAATTTTAATTATTTTGTTGAGCTGTCAGCATCCATTTTAATCCGATGCATTTCAGACCACTTGCCTCACAGGCCGGGCTCTAAGGTCCCTCCTGGGAGAGAGGGATGAAGCAACAAAGTGGAGTGAGGGTTGGCGAAATCACAGTATGGAGTCAAGGAGAACAGTCCTGTTTCTCTTCGATCCAGAGAAATTCTTTATTTAAAAAAGCTTACCATTTCGTTGCCTGGAATCTGTTCTGCTCAAATCCAATTCAGCAAAGGGTCTGTGTCTGTGGAGATGTGTCTTTATTCAATATGGCCGGCCATAGGCTTTGTCACAGTCTTCTGACTTCTAGATATCATCCTTTGTGTATAAAAGCTCAAGAGCAGAAGCCATTCGACCCACTACTTGGAGCAGGGTCCAATGCTGCCATTAAGTACTTCATTTACAAGGGGACGTTTTTATTCAGATATCTGGGAAGTAGATATCTATTTGATATCAAGGTTAACAATCCATTCAACAGCTGTCGCCTGACAACTATTCACACGAAAAGGGGGCTGATACCTGTTTTAGGAAACTGCCAAGGACACTTAAAATGAACACAGCCCCAGATGTCAGATGCCTTTTATGGATCATCGGGGTATTAGATATTTCCTAAAATTGGCCCTTCACCTGTTTTACTTCTGTAAAATGGGAGCAACGACATTCAAATTCTACCCCATTATCAATATAAAGAGTGCAATTACATTTTTAGTTTACATGTAAACGCAGTCTCGCACTTAACAGCCCAAATGCTTCACTTCTGCAAATATCATTTTACAAATGTAAAGGTATTCACTCTATTGAACAAAATGCCACACACTGAGGAACAGAGGTAAAATTCCCAGACTACTCTTTTCTTAAATTATATAACTGAGAGTGAGCATGCACACATATTTTTCTAGGGTCATTGTACACTTTGTTCACACACTACCGACATTGGATATGTTTTTGATTTGCTGTCATGGTTGTATACTTAATGCATGACAACATCTATTTAACAGCTGGAGAAATTTGTTTCCTATGGACCTGGTGCTTTGCATGTGAGCTAGTGGAAGCAACAAGTCTGATCTATATTGGCTAGTGATCCTGTCTGTTGGGATTACTGCCTTTTCC
Source organism: Scyliorhinus torazame (assembly GCF_047496885.1). NCBI lineage: Eukaryota > Metazoa > Chordata > Chondrichthyes > Carcharhiniformes > Scyliorhinidae > Scyliorhinus > Scyliorhinus torazame. The sequence goes on from NC_092714.1 coordinate 84,694,226, forward strand.
TGGCATTGAGCTGTTATTCTGTCACCTTATGCCCCTTCTGCTTTGGGTTATTGTGCCTACCCGGAAGGTAATTTCATCGGTAGGAATGGTCTGGCGACAAGTAGATCATTCTACAACTAGATTCTTCAAACGACAGATTGACCTGATTCTAATTGGAGGCCAAATATTACTTTTTCTGATTGGAACATATCCCACAGGTGTTTCAGCCAGCTTTTTGTTGTCAGCCAGGCTGATCCCAGCTCGGATAAGGGTGTTGTTTTTAATAGATGCCAAAAGTGACGTTTTTCTGGTAATTTACTGTTGGGCTGGATGTAAGATGTGCCGGAGAGCTGTGTCAGGTAAAAACAAACATTTCTGTTTTTAGATTTATATAGGCCTACATTTTTCACAGCTCAGGCACACACAGTCGGCGAGCCTGGAAGCAGACCTGAAACATGGTCCTGGCTGCAGTCGGCCTTGGAATATAATTTCAAGCTGCCTGGCCAATTAATAGTTGTCCAGCATGAAACACACTCTGTGAAAGGCTCAGGCTACCAAGGAGGGTGGGAAGAGGGTGGGCCCCAAGAACTGGTGGTCTGGCATTTCTAATATGCTCCCTCAGGGGGAGAGCCACTGCAGACCTGTCTCAGGGAGCTGCTGACCCGTCAAAAATAAATACTGATGTCAAAACTATGTCACGAGTGTCTAGGCTGCACAGTCAAACAGGGACCTCAGTCCCCTGATGCATTTGTTAATTTTATTTCAGCCCTGACAATTCACTTCACCCTGAATGCAGATAGCAGCTAAAATGTAAAGGCCGCCTGACCATTCAGCCCACCCACCAACCGAAAAAAGCAGATGAGCCACGTAAAATTGCACTCATTTGGCTATTTAATGGAATGGAAACAATAGAAACATAGAAAATAGAAGCTGGAGGAGGCCATTCGGGCCTGCTCTATGATTCATTATGATCCTGGCTGATCAACCAACTCATCCAGTAGCCTGATCCAGCCTTCCCCCCATATTCTTTCATCCTCTTCACCCCAAATGCTATATCTAATTACTTCATGAGAACATAAAGGGCGCGATTTACTGGCCACGTGCTGCCGGAATCACTCTTCCCTCTGCACGGCACTCCTGGCACCGCCAGGGCCTGTCACCGGGGAGCCTCCTGCCCTACCACCCATCCCAACCAGCGTACTACCTTGCAGCATGCTGCCACCTGATTTGGGGTGGGGCATCGCATGCCACAGACCACCACCATGCCTGGTAGCATATGTGCGGACATGGACCGCAGATGGGGCTGGGCGGGTGGGATGGGCTGCTGTTAAGACTGTAGCTATAGTATGCTGTGGGTCCTATTTGTGGACTACAGGTTGTGTCTACCTGTCTGGGGGCAGAGTGGTTGACAGCAGGAGCGCAGTGTGCAGGCAGGGCTCGGTGCCAGCCGGTGTTCCTGCGGGGTGGACTGGCTGATGGTGCCACTGGTGGGGCATCCATCCGGGGGTGGGGTGGGGAACGGCAGTGTGCCGGGGGAGTGTCAAGGGCCACAGTGTCCGCTGTTTGCGCTGAGTTCTGAACCCCCATCGCCCCGATCCCACTGGAGTGGGTCAGCATCTCCAACACCCAAGATCCATGGCCCATCTCCTGGTCACTTCACACTACTCCCCCCGGCCCTGGCAGTCATTCCCACCCCAAGCCAGCGGCACAACTGGCAGCCTATGTTTGCACCTTTGGGTCTCACCTCCTGTCTCACCCTCAGCAGCCACGGCATCTGGTTTCCGTTTTAAAATACAATAAGTGAATCACGGCAGCGGAGGCGGAATATTGCGGGAAGCCGGAGACTACGGAGTCAGGTCTGTTAATGTGATATGCTAACCACTGTTACTGCCAGGCCGGCGTGCGACATGGAACTCATTCACACCGCTATCAAGGCGCCGGAGCATGGCATTCTGTTGGCGCTGGGCGCTGACCTCGTTTTTCAGCTGATGCATGATTCTCCGCCTGATCCTGATTCCCGATTCCGCATCGCTGGACTGAGAATCCCGCCCATTGTGCTTTGAGCAGCACAACAGATGTTTTGTCAAAAACAAAACATTAAAATTCCTCTGATGGCAGGAAGTATGTCTGACATGTGTCATCCCAAGTCGTTTTCAAGTATGAAACCAGTCTGGGGCAATTTCTAAAGGCAGTGAAACTCTGCTGACCGACCTCGATGCCAGTCAGGGATCAGCAGTAGCACTCTCACCTCACAGTCAGAAAGCTTCAGGCTCGGGCAGCACGGTGGCGCAGTGGTAGCACTGCAGTCTCACGGCGCCGAGGTCCCAGGTTCCAGGTTTGATACCGGCTCTGGGTCACTGTCCGTTTGGAGTTTACACATCCGCCCCGTGTTTGCGTGGGTTTCGCCCCCAAAACCCAAAGATGTGCAAGGTAGGTGGATTGAACACGCTAAATTGCCCCTTAATTGGAAAAAATGAATTGGGTCATGTGAGGGTACCTTTAAGACATGGATGTTTAAGCAATGTACCTTTAAGAAAACAGTGGTGTCATAGAGTGGGTGGAGCTCAGCTCAGGTGAGCCATTTTTGCAGTTGAGTTTTGCAGGTTTTTAGTTTCAATTTTGAAAAGAGCTGGGTGTGTGTCTGTGTTTTGCAGTGAGCTGGATGTCTGCCATAAAAGACCACCTCTGGATCATTTGGATGATTTAAACTTATAATAGTTTAACCTGATGTGATTTTGTTTAAAGGTGTTAAGTCTCTTGGAAGTTTGAAGGAACATTTTAAGGAATTATTTACTGTTGCAATATTTTCTGAGTTATCTTTGAAGTAAGGGGTGTTAAGAGATCCAGTGTTTATTTAAGATGTTAAGTTGAGTTCATGGAATAAACAATGTTTTGTGTTTAAAAACCCTTGTGTCCATAATTGTAATCCCACACCTAGGGAAAAAGCCGTGTGCTTGGAAAAGCAACAAATACATTAAAGGGTGAGGTTGGTTGAACTCCATGATACATTTTGGGGTTCTAAAAACACCTCGCCCATAACAGTACTCTAAATTTATTTTAAAAAAAAGAAAGCTACAGGCTCAAATTTCACTGCAGAGACCTGAGGACAGAATCAAGGCTGACACTTCGGTGTCGTGCTGAGGGAATGCTACACTGTAAAAGGTGTTCTCTTCTGGATGCAACTTTAATCCATGGCCCCATCTGTCCTTTGAGGTTGATACAAGTGAGCTCAAGGCTTATAGATGAGAAGGATGTTCTCGCAAGTGTGCTGGCCAACATTGTTAATGAACAGATTATGTGGTCTTTATCACATTGTTTTGTGGGAGCTTAGCGTATGTAGACTGGCTGCTGTATTTCCCATATTACAACAGAAAAACTACCGATTAAAAATATTACATTGATTGTAAAGGTCTTTGGGATAATCTGAATTTGTGAGAACTTCTTTTTCAGGTTTTCAGAATGCAGGTTTAAAGATCTGCCTCTTCGTTCTCAAGTCCTTCCGAGAAAGTGAAGGGGCAGCTCCCACAGCATGACTAATAGGCCAAAGGTCAGGGGTACAGATGGGATCACTTTATTATGGTGAAACTTTGAGCCACGATTTAACATGCAAAACACAGAGTCACGTTTGGGCACGTATAGCAAGGTCTTTCTCACCGCCAAGAATGACCCCGCTATGAAACAAAACTCTGCCTTTTTTGGCCTCGACGAGAAACACCCCACTGAGGTCGCACTTACCTCCCTTCCTGCACTGATGAGCTCAGCTTGTCAGCGCAGGAAGAGATAGGGGCCACATTTTTAATGTCGCCCTGATTTATCGACCTCCCTCGGACACCCCATCGCAGCCTCCATGCCCCTCCCCCCCACTGCCCCAAATGACCTCTTGGGGGTCCTAGAGCCCCCCTTCACATCACCTCTTAAGGGACAGGCACCTCCAGGCCTGATCCCTGGCACAGGCAACCTGGCACCTGGGCCCCTTGGCACTGAGAGCCTGGACCCTGGCAGTGCCAGGGCACTGGCGCGGTAGCACAAGTGGATAGCACTGTGGCTTCACAGCGCCAGGGTCCCAGGGTCGATTCCCCGCTGGGTCACTGTCTGTGCGGAGTCTGCACGTTCTCCCCGTGTCTGCGTGGGCTTCCGCCGGGTGCTCCGGTTTCCTCCCACAGCCCAAAGACGTGCAGGTTAGGTGGATTGGCTAATTGCCCTTCGTGACTAAAAAGGTTAGGAGGGGTTATTGGGTTACGCGGATAGGGTGGAGGTGAGGGCTTAAGTGGGTCGGTGCAGAGTGGCGTCCTTCTGCACTGTATGTCCTATGTTCTATGCCACTGCCAGCCTGGCAGTGTCACCCAGGCACCCTGGTAGTGCCAGGATGGGACTGCAAAGGTGTCTGGTGGCAGTGCCATGATGCCAGCCTGGCAGTGCAAAGATGCCGGGTGCCAGCAGGAGTACCAGGGTACCAACCTTCCCAGAGACCGACCAGCCAGGAGCCTCCAATGGCCTGGGCAACACCCCCCTCCAGGTACTGTTACACCCCAGTACTAAATGTCGCTATGTGAGGTGTACCAAGCTAGGTCACTTGTTCCCGGGCCTCTGGAGAATCGGGTGCAGCTATAAGGCTCATTTAAATATGTTCATCTGGACCTCGTCCAGCGAGGGCGAGATCCCCATTGCGACATCTCGCGAGATCTTGTTCGATCTTGCGAGGTATTTCAAACGTTGCAAATCTCACGAGAGTCAACAAGGCCATTCGATCACACCCTTTCTTTTTTACTTACTGAGTGACTGTATAAATGGTTTAGGGCGGACATATAAGAGCACTTTCACTTAATGATGGGAAAACTTTACATTTTACATATTATATAACTGTTTAATAGGGTTAATAGCTTCAGATGGGGAGAGCAACCAAAGGAGTCCCATCCCAAGGAAGAACCCTGGTCTGAGCCCCTCCAGCCCAGCACATGCCTGCTTCACCCCACTTCCCATGAAGGACCCTCCTTGGTACCGTGGCAGCAATTGTTGGCAGGGTACTTACCACTTTGCCGCTCTCCAGGCTGCAAGCTGCCAGGTCCATGCCCAACAACACTTGCACCACTTCACATCAGTGAGACTCTTGGCTGGGAGGGGGGAGCGGGGGGGTGGGGGGGGGAGGGGCTGGAGCATTCCTCCTGGCTGGTGAATGTTGCATCCTGCCCACCAGTGACATGTCAAATAGCTCTAATGAGCTACTTGCATGGTCCAGTCAGGGCGGGAAGCTTGGATGGTACATCAGGAAACCCGCTATAGCCGGCGGGATGGGCAGGGAGAATCGCAACTTGCCCGGCGCGAAACCCGATTTTGCCTCAATGTGGGATTCTCTAGCCAACTGGGAATACTGCTTCTGGTGGGCGGACCCGGAGAACCCCCTCCATAATATGCGCTGTGGCAATTCCTTGGGGCTAGGCAGCCCTCATATGGCACCCGTCTGGGTATTCATGGTTCAATTGTGAGTTTAGATGGGTGCTCTGTTATTTGACTTGGGGTGCTTAGCTAACAATTAATTATATAGAATTTACAGCACAGATAAAAGGCCATTCAGCCAAACTGACCTAAGCTTACTGTTATGCTTCAGGCAGGTGTCTTCCCACCCTGTTTCATTTCATCCAATTAGCATATGTGTCTAATCCTTTCTCCCTCATATGCTTGTCCAGCTTACTGATTTGTAGCTATACAGTTCACCTCACCTACTGCTTTATGGCAACAGGCTCTATTTTTTTACCATTTGCCATCAGGAAAACTGACGTCAAAGGGCCACAGATTCACTGTCTTGCAGGGGGCTAGCAGGCAGCTGTCCTGGAGCTCGTAGCTCCAGCTGCCGAGACAGCCCCCCGCACTTCTGGGTCAGAGGCCAGGCATGCGCACTGCGGCGGTCTCCAGCAGCCGCCCCGTGCTCATGGCGGACTCAGCCAATGGACCTGGACCGCCGAAATAGAGCCCCGCATCGGCCGCTCGCCCGACCTGGACCGCCCACACTCATAGCCCCGAGTCCCGAATGAGGCCCCTCTGCCCTCCAATCGGCCCGCCCCCGACTGTGGCAGCCCCGGACTGAGTCCGCAGCATCCTTGAGAGTTTCCCGACCGGCAGGACCACATTAGAGACACGCCGTCGGGAATTCAGCCTGTCGGGGATGGAGAATAGCGGGGCAGGCCTCAGGCAAAGGCCTGAGGCGGTGGATACTCGGCGCAGGCGGCGGAGAATTGCGGAACCGATGCCGGAAAACGGATTCTCCGCCCCATTGCCGAACGCAATTTTGCGTTGGGGTGTCGACAACCCAGCCCAGGAGCTCCAGCCAGGTCTGCATGACGAATGTGATATAAAATAGTTACTTTAGAGATATTAGTTAATGTAATGTAGAAATAAGCCACTTTGATTCTGGCAGGTAGAGACAAAGGGATTTGAGACCGCATGGAAAAAGCAGGAAGAGGTGTGTCTACGAGAGTGATGCTGCATTGATAGGGGCCAGAGAAAGGGATTGGAAGTGAGCCAATCAGAATAGATCAAACAGGTCAGGAGGGATATAGGCTGACCTATGGGCGTCGAGTATGTGAAACTTGATACCATTTGAATTGATTTGCAGAGATCCCTTTGTCTCTTTGTTCATTCGCTTTCTGGGATGTAGGAGACTGGATGTCTCTTATGTTTCTATGAAATGAATCAAGCTTGCAAGCTGAATAAAATAACTTCTTTTTACGTGCAAATCCATCTCGACTTTTATTGAGGCCAGACTGACGGAGAAAGAATTTTGGGAATCAACATTTGGTGCCGAAACCCGGGATTTCTCAGGGCGATCCTGATCCAACTGCGAAATCAGAATTAGACTGATTATGAACAGGAGGATGGGGAACAAAGGGCCCTCAATGTAGAACTGGAAAACGACCGCGCATTGATTGTTCCCCTCTTCTTATCGTCTGATTAGTCTGGTCACTCGCGGTTGGCACAGAAAGACCGCCTCGACGAAATCACAGGTCAGTCTGGGGATTAGCAATTTAATTGATGGGATTTCATATTGTTGTTTCGGCTTGGGTTAGGGTTTTAGGTTGATGTGACATCTCAAATGATGATTCAATTCCAAGTATAAGGGTTCAGAGGCTGATGGGACTTCAGTAATGAAGGTTCAGTCTATTATATGGGTTCAGGGGCTGATGGGACTTCAGTAATGAAGGTTCAGTCTATTATATGGGTTCAGGGGCTGATGGGACTTCAGTAATGAAGGTTCAGTCCAGTATAACTGTTTTTAAATCTGAAGATGGTTCAACTCTATGTGTGAGTGTTTTAAATATATAGTTGATTAAGCTAAAATTGTCTCCTTGGACTATATTGGCGAAAAACGCAGTTCCGAGGTCTAGTTGAGATTGTGGGGAATGCTGCATATTGGTTGAAGCAGAAGTCTCTCAAAGGGTTAACAGCAGCAGGCAAAGTTGAAAACAGACAGTGCTTCTCACTCAGGCCTTGAGATAACAGCACCAGTCTGTAGTGTAATCGGATACCTTTCCTTTGAGTCAGTGAACACCAGCAAAGTTACGTTTTGAATTAATTAAAGGAAACCAGTGGGTTTCTCCACCTCTTTGATAAAAGTTATTATTTTCGAAAGCAATTGATTGAAATTGCCAGAATCTTAAGTTTTATTTACTTGAAATAAGGTTTATCTCATTTTATCTGGAGATTAATAGACACTTAAAGAAGATCATGGACACCATTTTAAAAAGTGTCAATCTGGAGATGATAGTTGATTTTGCTAATACTTATGTGTATGTAAAAGAAAAAAACTTGTTAAAAGAAAAATTGTTAAGATAAAGAAATAATTAAGTTGTAAATGTTATACAAGTTTGTGTTAAGCAAATTGTAAATTTAGTTCTGAGTTGAGATCAGAGCTAAGCTTGCAAGTTGCAGTAATTCAATTTGAATTTTCAAACATTTTTAAGTTTTAAAAAAAAAAGAGCAAATAGAGAAAAGAAGGACACAGATCTTGAATGCGTTGAATAGCACATTTCAAATGCCCATAAATCTTTCTGTTATCTTAGACCTAAAACCTAGGAAGACTGAAGAGCCAGAGGAATTTCTGGAGCGTTTTAATGAAATCTACCGGGGGCAGTCAGGCGATTTGCTGTATCAAAATGGTCAGAATTCCCCTCAATACTGTGCTATGTTAATGCATTGCCTACCACCTTCTGTGGTTACTGCTGTGAAATGTAATAACATGAATTGGACAGAGAACGACCCTTCCCAGATGGCAAGGGCAGTCAAATTTTACTGGAAGGAGGGTGTAGGCCAAGAAGGAGGCTCAGTTACAAAGGTTAAGACTGAGTATGTAATGAAAAAGGATGATCTGCGACCCCAACAAGCGGCAGAAATGGTAGTTTACCAGCAGGAGCCCCAATATAGTGACTTTGGGTGGGTGGATCAGCGAAGAGGAGGATGAGACAACAGTGCTATATTTCTATCACCCCCCAGTGGTGGACGTTAGATGTTGAACAGTCACTGCATCACGTTACCCTGGCCTATGACAGAACTGGACGAAACAGGGAGTTGGAGGACAAATACCGGCCGTTACTTGAGACCGAATGGCCAGTCAAGGTTACAGCCACAGTCACGGGAAAAGAAGGTACAGACGATTTTGTTACAATGTCACCACATTTATGGCCACAGTCAGCTTCGGTAAGCCCTCATATTACACGTCAGGTCCATGACCAGTACCATGCCAGGGATATGGGGCAAATGGTCAGGAGGGCAGTGGATCATTCAGATCCAACAGACTACGCACTTCAAGTCATGCCGGACGGCACTACCATAAAATATTTTGAGGTCCCTGAAACGATTAACACTCGACTGCAGCATCACAGGGGACATGATGTGTTGGAATATGTCAATCCACAGGTCTGGGCGGAATACCCATCACAAGTGGGAAAGACAAATGTTACACCTATTAAGGTGATGATTAAGGATCATGTAAAGCTACCTTCCATTCGGCAATACCCCCTGAAATCTCAAGCTGCTCCATCAAAAGATAAATTAATTCAAGAACTGTTGAAACAGGGTATTTTGGTCCCTTGCCAATCAGAATGTAACACCCCCATACTTGCTGTGCCTAAACCAGCCAAACCAGACCAGTACCGATTAGTACAGGATTTACGTTCAATCAATGCCATTGCATAGCCATTACATGCTCTCACCCTCCAACAGGATATTACGGTGTATAGCACCCACTCGGTCATCGCACTACTGAGGCAACTGCAGACTCAGCATCTTACCGCAGCTCGTCAGAATAGGTATGAGATATACCTTTTGAACAATCCACGTCTGACATTTAAATACTGTACCACTATCAATCCAGCCTGTTTTCTTAGCGGTCCCCCTGTCCATGAGGACGCGCCTGGTCACGACTGTTTAGCCTTGATTCAGGAAACTACCACAATAAGGGGCGATTTGAGTGACATTTCGTCAGAACAACCTGACATGATTATGTGTGGTCAAATATCCCACCGGGGTTTAGTTAATGACCTACTGCAGGCCCTCCTTATGCCAGCGCAGATTTCTGTTATTAAATGCGCTGCCCACACGAATGGTACAACCCCAGTTGACGTTGGTAATGAACGAGCAGATCGTGCAGCGCGAACAGCCGCGCAAATTCAGCAAGTGATGGTGCCTAAGATGTTAAGTCAGACTAAACGATCTACTATAAATATGTCTGCTTCTGACAAGTCAATGCCAACCATCCAAGACGTCATAAGGTTACAGGAGGACACTCCTGAGAGTGATAAACAAATGTGGAAACGGTTAGGTTGTACATATGATTCTGTTTCCTCTTTATGGACCACGCCTGCACATCAGACTTGTATGTCTGATGTGCTGGCTTTATGGGTCATTGAATGTGTACACTTTGCAACTCATTGTGGGGCTCGAGGGACTAGTGATTTGTTGCTGGACACTTGGTGGCACCCTAAAATGCAAGGGTTGGCCCAAAGTATCAGTAATCGGTGTTTGATTTGTCAGCAATATAACACCGGAAAAGGTATCCCTTGTGGGAAGGGGCAAACCCCGTTGCCCAGTGGTCCCTTTGAGACGCTCCAAATGGATTACATTGAGTTGGAAAGGTGTCAATGTTACAAATATGTTTTGGTCATTGTGGATGTGTTCAGCAGATGGGTCGAGGCGTATCCGACTATCGATAATAAAGCTGCTACTGTGGTTAAAGTCTTGATGAGGGAAATCATTCCCCGGTACGGTATACCAGCTCAGTTAAGTTCTGATAATGGGCCTCATTTTATTGGACAAATTAACAAGGAGTTTTGCTCCCAGTTGGGCATACGCCAGCAGTTACACTGTGCTTACAGACCGCAGGCGGCCGGGTTGGTTGAGAGGCACAATCAGACCCTAAAAACTAAATTGGCTAAATTAAGAGCAGACACGGGACTGACATGGCTAAAGTTGCTCCCCGTTGCCCTCTTCCAGCTGCGGGTTACACCTGCGGGACCGGCCCGGCTCTCTCCCGCCGAGATTCTTTATGGCAGGCCTCTTAGAACTCCCTGGAGCCTGCAGGTTCCCAGACTGGTTCAGTTTCATCAGGTGACTGAAGAAATGACCACCTATGTTCTAGCCCTCACGCAAGTGCTCAAGGAACTCCATGGCCAGGTCCGCGCGCTCACCAGCCATTGCCCCCAGTACCTAGCTCACTTTCAGTCCAGCCCGGTAGTTATGTCATGGTCAAAAATTGGACTAGGAAGGGGCGGAGCCGCGATGGAACGGGCCCTTCCAAGTTCTCCTTACCACCCCCACAGCAGTTAAAGTGGAGGGGCGAAGTGCTTGGGTCCACCTACATCACTGTAAATTGAGTCCATCTCCACTACTGTAAAAGGTCGGATACTAACCTGCCTCCCTTCTCCAGTGCTATTTTACAGGTGTGGAGCATGATGGAGTGGAACGCATCGTCTGTCTGATATTTGGCTTCACTTCGCTTGGCGTGTTATTGGCGATGGACATGGAAAAGGGGAATATTATGTATCTGTGTAGCCCCAACCAATCTACAAGGTTACATCACCTCTGCAAAGGTGATGTTCTTCGCTGCCCCCATATACGAGGACATGGTATCGACTCATGGAAGGTCATCAAAGTTAAGGAGAATGCAGGAGTCATGAAGCAGTTGCACCGGTCCCGGCGATGGGAAGGGAACATTATATGGACATTGCCTTGTTTTCGGAATACATGTAAATTCGATTTTGGATGTGTTAAGAGTGGTACAATAAAGGTAAAATCAGGCTGTCAGAAGAGTGTAGGAAGAGGCTATGAGAAAGAGAAAGGGACTAGAGAGAGGACGGGGCGTATGAGAAGGGAAGTACAGCTAGAACGTAGGTTACCGGGAGATACACTTAAGTTAATTAAAGGCCAAACTGAGGAAAACCCGGGTAGTATGAATTTCTTCTACCAGATTTACCACCGCTTGTATGGCCAGGGACGGGTTGTCTGCTACCCAAACCCCGCAGCGGTGTCTAGGTTATTTTCTGTTTCACCGCTTTGGGGCACTCCCCAAACGGTGGTTCATTGTCAGCATTCCGAGCCATTGCCCGAGCAAGTCACTCTTCCTTACGATCCGGGTTCAGCACCACCGGCTATTTGCCTTCCCCTTCCTCAGGATAATTCCCATTCACAGTACGATAGGCTGCGACGGTGGAGGGAGTACATACCTAGCCACTTCACTCCCAATAGGGATTCCCGGTCGTACAAGAATTGCTTCAGCAGTGAAGGATATGGCTGTTTGCTGGTATAGGTGGACACAAATATAACATGTCTGTTTCCCACCTGTACGGACAGGAGGTGCCATATCACCCAGGTGTCTGGCCAATGCGTTTGTTACAACACCACTTGCGTTCCATTGAACGCCGGCCTCCAGCTCCTCTGTGGCTGGGCGAATGTCTCTCATATCACTGTTGGGACTAGGGCTTTCCGCATTGCTGGGCGGCCCGAATGGGCATTTCAAAGTTGGATAAACTGGGCTATTGGGGGGTCCTTACGCAACCGATATGCTGATTGTGATGCTAGCCTGCACACGGAACAAGGATACTACTTTTTATTTAATGGTACAGCGACCAACGTTTTGTCACCCCCATTTCCCCGCCGAATTGCTATAGGGACTCTAGTCCCTACCACAGTCCCCTGCCCTTCGGCGTGGAACCTGCATAATCAGTTAGCACGCCGGGCAGTCTCTGCTGAATTTTGCGAGAACTGGAAAAAACCTCAGGTTCTTGCACCCAACCGGGGCCACTCAGCCGGGTGGGGCATTCTGAGCGTATTGACACTGGGAGGTGTGGGGGGTTCCTTGGCTGTCAGTGATCGGAATTATTTTATTTGCGGCCTTACCATCTTGGGAAATGAAACCTTGGGAGCCCTCGGGGCAATAACCAAGGAGTTGTCTCAGCTACGGTTGTTTGCAATGCAGAACCGGTATGCTCTTGACTATCTTCTGGCCCGTGAGGGTGGGGTATGCGCCATAGTACAGGGCAAGTGTATCATGGGAGTTCAGGACTTGACCGCTAACATCACTAAATTTATGGATCACATACGGGATCACTTGGACGGGATGCAGGATCCTGGCTCTTGGGGTAACTGGGGATTTGGAGGATGGAAGGACTGGTTGATAAATATGGCCATCTATCTAGTGGTAGCTATCGGCTGCACCTTTGTGGGCCTGGCCATCCTTAAATGTGTGATGGGTAGAATGCGGGGTGCACTGGATCAGATCACCGCCCCAATCACCCAAAAAAAAAATTTAACTGTTAAAATCCATGAGGGTGAGGCAGATGAAGGGGGGCTAAGACAGGAATTGGAAATGCAGTGACGGATCTTTTTAGATGAGGAACCGTAGCTATGGATTGGATAGTTCGGTTATCATGGAATGATAAAAGGAGGGAATGACGAATGTGATATAAAATAGTTACTTTAGAGATATTAGTTAATGTAATGTAGAAATAAGCCACTTTGATTCTGGCAGGTAGAGACAAAGGGATTTGAGACCGCATGGAAAAAGCAGGAAGAGGTGTGTCTACGAGAGTGATGCTGCATTGATAGGGGCCAGAGAAAGGGATTGGAAGTGAGCCAATCAGAATAGATCAAACAGGTCAGGAGGGATATAGGCTGACCTATGGGCGTCGAGTATGTGAAACTTGATACCATTTGAATTGATTTGCAGAGATCCCTTTGTCTCTTTGTTCATTCGCTTTCTGGGATGTAGGAGACTGGATGTCTCTTATGTTTCTATGAAATGAATCAAGCTTGCAAGCTGAATAAAATAACTTCTTTTTACGTGCAAATCCATCTCGACTTTTATTGAGGCCAGACTGACGGAGAAAGAATTTTGGGAATCAACATGCATTCCACCTCTCACTTCTAGATCATGCAAATCTTTTTTTCCAGTAACTTTTCATCCTTTTCAGGATATTGAGACAAGAATTGTGCACAGTGCTCTTGACAGGGTCAAACCGATGTTCAGTACAAATTTAACATAACATACTTAACCGTCCTATTCCTCAAGAAATGAAACCCAGTGCCATTATTTGCTTTTTAATGGAATTATTAATAATAATAATAATCACTTATTGTCACAAGTAGGCTTCAATGAAGTTACTGTGAAAAGCCCCTAGTTGCCACATTCCAGTGCCTATTCGGGGTGGCCGGTACGGTAATTGAACCCGCGCTGCTGGTCTTATTCTGCATTACAAGCCAGCTGTATCCCCACTTGCTAAACCAGCCCACTATTAACCTGTGGCGGTCGCATCACTACTTTTAATGTTACGCTGCATGATTTTTATCTCCTCATTTGAGTTGGGAAAGTTGAAGTTAATTCTAATAAACGCACCATCACGCCAACTAAGATCTTCTAATGCGCAACAGACCAACAAACAGGAACTATCAGAAGAGCAAAAAAGCTTTAATCTATCATGTTAATCTTTGTCTTATTGCACTGCAAGGCACATTTCCAACACAATGCAACATTACCATAGGCAGCCACAGGCCATTATTATATTTGACTGTGATGATTCCATTCAATATCTCTGAAAAAAATATTCCATTATCATTACGGGATAATCTAATGCTCATTAGCTATCCAACAGTGCATCGAACCTTGCCCACCACAGTAATTATATATTGACCAATGCATAAAACAAAACATTCTAGCTCGGTACCTCTTTTATTTCCTGATTTATTGTGATAGATTTCTATTTTCAAACACTATTACTTTTTAAGGAATTTCTTACCAGATGTAGGGTAGAATGTTGAATACTAATAGTATTATATATTTATGTAAAAAGAGATTTGTTTTTAAGTTACATGTGGTGCAGTTTCATAGCTGTGATTCAGCTGGTGATTGTCTTTTGCAAAATTTCCACACTGCACCACTCGGAATCTGAACAGCGGGTGCAAATCTTAACCCTAAAGATTGCACTCATATGAGAGTTGTCTGAGAAGGGCTAAAGGAATGCAAAATTCTCAGCAAAACTCACCAGAAAGCCTGTCTCAATCAAAACATTGCATATGCACCAGGATGATGTGCCACGATTTAGCGACTTAAAGATCACCTGAAGAACAGTGTAGTATGAGGGTCTGTCACATATAGGGTTAATGTAGGACTGAGTACAGTGCCGCCCACACATGGGTGTCAGAGAGTACGTGACCCACAACTAGGGTTAGTTTAGTGTTGGACAGAGCATGTCAACAGTTCCTAGCTTGTACCCTTTATTGTATATTTGTAAATAGCTCTAAGAGTTAATAAAGACTTACAGTTAACCTATGTATGATTACAAAAACCTCTTCAGTCCAAGCGAACTGTAGCCAATATCCTACAACAAAGATAAGCCAATTTGCTTCAAAATTAATGCAAAAACACAAAACAATCAATTTAAGGTCCTGTCTGACGAAAGTATGCACATTTGGTTCTTGATGCCCTTCTTCACACTACGTAACGTTTAGATGGCCTCCTGACGAATAGAACTAGTTACAAGGGAACGATACATAACCCCTGATTTTTGAACATTTTTTTCAGCTGCTATCATTTCCAACTCCTAAATGGATGAAAGTACAAAAGAGTGGTTAATTATACATTCCATTTTCTGCCATCACCTCATTGATTGCGAACATACATAAAAAGGTGTTCAGGCTTACTATGAAGAAATAGATCAAAATGGCAACAGCTGTCACAAAAAGTTTCATTGAATACTTCTCAATCAGTTTGAATATTATTTAATTGTTTTGCCCCTTATTGATTACACTTTCATCATCTACCTCGGTGCCTTCCAATGTGCCAGTGGCTGTGAGGCTCACAGGCAGATTTTATGCCTTGTGGCCAATCTGGAGTGACATTGTGAACACCAATAACACAATCACAGTCAATCAGCTGTGCACAAATGAATAACGCAAAGCACAGGTGCAGTGTTTTCCAGAGTGGGTCACTTAATCCACTTTTCCAAGGACAAGTACTGGCAGCATGAAAGGGCATTGCCATTTCAGAGTGCCAGGATTTCACAATGTGCAAGGAGTCACAGGTTGCACCCATATGACTTCATGTGTGTGTGATAGTAGAGGTGTTACGGTACCTGGTAATGCTGGAACACCATTGGTAGAAATTGTATGCTTCCTATTGCTCAAGCTGCATGGTAGCTCCGCCCTGCTAAGTGGGGTATAAGAGCCTGTGCCGCCCCAGCAGCCTTCATTCTGTACCTGAGCTGCTGGGGGAAACATCTAGCTTATTAAAGCCTTCAGTTGGACTACAACTTAGTTTCAGTGGTCATTGATCGTGCATCAATTTAATAAGCTAGATTTAAAAGGACGGAGCTCCGAATCAAGCTGGAGTGTCTGCAACTCAGCCCCCACGTGACGAACTCAGCGGCAATCTTCAAGCACTGGCTGGCATGTTTTAAAGGATATCTCGGGACGGCCGAAAACACACCCGCGGGAGAACAGAAAATGCAAGTCCTGCACTCGAGGGTGAGCCCGGAGATTTACACCCTCATCGAGGAAGCAGAAGACTTTGATGCGGCAGTAGAGCTGCTAAAAGGACATTATATTCGCCCGGTAAACCAGGTCTACGCCCGACATCTGCTAGCGACGAGGCAACAAATCCCTGGGAATCGCTGGAAGAATTCTACCGTGCACTCCTGGTGTTGGGGAGAAATTGCAGCTGCCCACAAGTTTCGGCGAGCGACCACACTGAACTCTTGGTCTGGGACGCTTACGTGGCAGGTATGCTGTCCTCCCAAATCCGCCAGCGATTGCTGGAAAAAGACACACTAGGTCTCAAGGAGGCGCGGGCCCTCGCAGGCTCACTGGATGTGCCCTCCAGAAACGCCCGCGCTTATGTTACCGACCGCATGGCAGCCCCCTGGGCAGCGTGGAACCCCTCCGCAGCCGACCCCGAGTCATCCCCCATCCCCCCACAAGCATGCGCTGCAAGGTAGCCTGGCAACCCCGGGGGGCCCCGCTGCTACTTTTGTGGGCAGGCCAAACACCCCCGTCAGCGCTGCCCGGCCCGCGCATCCACCTGAAAGGGAAACGGTAAAAAGGTCCATTTTGTGGTGGTATGCCAGGACCGTGCGGTTGCCACGGTCTCCGGCGGCGAATGCGGACCGCCACGACAAACCTCTCCACGGTCCCCGTGCGGCCAGTGGGTGCCGCCATCTTCCTACTCCAGGGCTACGTGTGGCCCCAAAGCGCCACCATCTTGTCCCGCGGACGCCACGTTAGATGGATGGGCACCGCCATTTTGTGCACCCCCAGCCATGTGCGACCAATGGGAGCCGCCATCTTGGATGGACTCCCAGGACCCCAGCTCGACTGACCACACACTGCCCGAAGAGAACACTCAACTGCTGCAATTAGTCTTGGTGACTCTAGATCAGTCCCGACCTCGAACACTCTCAACTGCTACAACGACTGTATTTATCAACGGGCACGAGACGTCCTGCCTAATCGACTCTGGGAGCACAGAGAGCTTCATACACCCCGACACGGTAAGGCGCTGTTCTCTCCTCTTCCACCCCGTTAATCAAAAAATCTCCCTGGCCTCCGGTTCCCACTCAGTAGAGATAAAGGGGTTTTGTGTAGCAAACCTCACAGTCCCGGGATGGGAGATTAAAAATTACCGGCTCTACGTTCTTCCCCACCTCTGCGCGGCCACATTCCTAGGTTTAGACATGCAGTTTAATCTCCAAAGTCTAACGTTCAAATTCGGTGGCCCTATACCCCACTCACTGTCTGCGGCCTCGCGACCCTCAAGGTTGACCCGCCTTCCCTGTTTGCGAACCTCACCCCGGATTGCAAACCCGTCGCCACCAGGAGCAGACGGTACAGTGCCCAGGACCGGATCTTTATTAGGTCAGAGGTCCAGAGGCTACTGAGCGAAGGAGTCATTGAAGCTAGCAACAGTCCCTGGAGAGCTCAGGTAGTGGTGGTAAAGATCGGGGAGAAACATAGGATGGTCATCGACTACAGTCAGACCATCAACAGGTTTACGCAGCTGGACGCGTACCCTCTGCCCCGCATATCCAACCTGGTAAACAGGATCGCGCATTACAAGGTCTTCTCCACGGTGGATCTCAAGTCCGCCTACCACCAGCTCCCCATCCGCACTAGTGACCGCAAATACACTGCCTTCGAGGCAGATGGGCGGCTCTATCACTTCTTAAGGGTTTCCTTCGGTGTCACCAACGGGGTCTCGGTCTTCCAGCACGAGATGGACAGAATGGTTTACCGGTACAGTTTACGGGTAATATTCTCGTATCTCGATAATGTCACCATCTGCGGCCACGACCAGCATGACCACGACACCAACCTCCGAAAATTCCTCCAGACCGCAAAGATCCTTAACCTTACATACAACAAAGATAAATGCATGTTTAGCACAGACCACCTAGCCATCCTCGGCTACGTAGTGCGAAATGGAGTTATAGGCCCCGACCCTGAACGCATGCGCCCCCTTATGGAGTTCCCCCTCCCTCACTGCTCCAAGGCACTGAAGCGCTGCCTAGGGTTTTTCAGTTACTACGCCCAGTGGGTCCCCAACTATGCGGACAAGGCCCGTCCCGTGATCCAATCCACAGCTTTTCCTCTGTCGATAGAGGCCCACCAGGCCTTCAGCCGCATCAAAACGGACATTGCAAAAGCCACGATGCACGCCATCGACGAGTCCCTCCCCTTCCAGGTCGAGAGCGACGCGTCTGACGTAGCTCTAGCAGCCACCCTCAACCAAGCGGGCAGGCCCGTGGCCTTCTTCTCACGTACCTTCCATGCTTCCGAAATCCTCAGTCGAAAAGGAGGCCCAGGCCACAGTAGAAGCTGTGCGACATTGGAGGCATTACCTGGCTGGCAGGAGATTCACTCTCCTCACTGACCAACGGTCGGTTGCTTTCATGTTCGATAATGCACAGCGGGGCAAGATAAAAAACGATAAGATCTTGCGGTGGAGGATCAAACTCTCCACCTACAACTACGAGATCTTGTATCGTCCCGGGAAGCTAAACGAGCCTCCTGACGCCCTGTCCCGCGCACATGTGCCACCGCACAAGCGGGCCGCCTCCGAGCCCTCCACGAAGACCTCTGCCACCCGGGGGTCACTCGCTTTTTCCACTTTATCAAGACCCACAACCTGCCCTACTCCAACGAGGAGGTCAGGACAGCCACCAGGGACTGCCGAATCTGCGTGGAGTGCAAACCGCACTTCTACTGGCCAGAGAAAGCGCACCTGATAAAGGCTTCCCGTCCCTTTGAACGCCTCAGCATGGACTTCTAAGGCCCCCTCCCCTCCACCGACTGCAACACGGACTTCCTGAACGTGATTGACGCGTACTCCCGGTTCCCATTCGCCATCCCCATCCCCGGCATGACCACAACCACCGTTATCAAGGCCCTCCATAGCATCTTTGCACTGTTCGGGTTCCCCACCTACATACATAGTGATAGGGGGTCTTCCTTTATTAGCGACGAATTGCATCAATTTCTGCTCAGCAAGGGCATCGCCTCAAGCGGGACAACCAGTTACAACCCCCGGGGTAACGGTCAGGTAGAGAGGGAGAACGGAACGGTCTGGAAGACCGTCCTACTGGCCCTACGGTCCAGGAACCTCCCAGTCTCCCGCTGGCAATAAGTCCTCCCGGATGCCCTCCACTTCATACGGTCACTGCTTTGTACCACAACCAACCAGACACCTCACGAACATCTCCTTGTCTTCCCCAGGAAGTCCTCCTAGGGACCTTGCTCCCGAACTGGCTGGCAGCTCCCATCCTGCTCCGAAAACACGTGCGGGCGCACAAGTCGGACCCGTTGGTTGAGAGGGTCCATCTTTTCCACGCTAACCCCCAGTACGCCTACATTGCATACCCTGACGGCCGACAAGATACGGTCTCCCTACGAGACCTGGCGCCCAGCGGAGCCCCACGCACACCCCAGCCAACTGTCCCACCCTCCCCTCCACCAGGGCACCTTACAGGAAGCACGGTCCTTCCGCCGGCCCCGTCTAGGCCCCCCCCACCCACCCACGCACCCCGCCGGCGCTCCCTTCCCAGGTCAACCGTTTTCCCCACCAGCGCCATCTAGGGGTGTCGAAGCTGCCACAGAGATCGAGGACACGCACCCGGAGTCACAGATGCCCGAGCCTCCACCGGAGTCACCACCGAAGCTCTGACGATCACAGAGGACGACCAGGGCCCCCGATCGACTGATTGCTTCATTTTAAATTGTAAATTTAAATCATAAATTGTAAATAGTTACTAGAATTGTAAATAGTTATAAAACGCTGTAGGGAGATATTACGGTACCTCCATAACTAATTCTACCACGTTGCCATGTTTGTAGTATCAGGCCACCACCCCCGCTGGACTCTTTTTTAACAGGGGGTGAATTTGGTAGTAGAGGTATTACGACGGTACCTGGTAATGCTGGAACACCATTGGTAGAATTTGTATGCTTCCTATTGGTCAAGCTGTATGGTAGGTTCGCCCTGTTAGGCGGGGTATAAGAGCCCATGCCGCCCCAGCAGCCTTCATTCTGTACCTGAGCTGCTGGGGGAAACATCTAGCTTATTACAGCCTTCAGTTGGACTACAACCTCGTTTTAGTGGTCATTGATCGTGCATCAGTGTGTCTGTGATCAATCCCACCATGTAAGACAACAGAAAAGGGTTCCATTCTTTCAATTTCCAGCTTTTTTATAACAAGAAACATGTGTTCTGCAAACCAATAGTCGCTTCTTAGGCAGATTTCATAAAGCAGTGGAAGGATCCTGTTAGGTCAAGGATAATGTGTGCAACCTTAGCTGATGGCACACAGGGGGCAGAATTCTCTGTCGGCCGACGTTGGAATCGAGAAATTCGGCTGGGTGGAGAATCGGTTTTGACACTGAAATCATGGCAGGCGCCGGTTTGCTCCAAATCGCAATTCTCCGGTGCTTCAACGGCGGTGTCCAAGGATTTCAGAATGCATGTACAGTAAACGCCTGTGGCATATCATTAGCGGGCCTGACCCGGTATTCTCTGAGGACTCTGTGATGCTCCGCCTCCAGTGGGACAAATGGAGTTATAGGCCCCGACCCTGAACGCATGCGCCCCCTTATGGAGTTCCCCCTCCCTCACTGCTCCAAGGCACTGAAGCGCTGCCTAGGGTTTTTCAGTTACTACGCCCAGTGGGTCCCCAACTATGCGGACAAGGCCCGTCCCGTGATCCAATCCACAGCTTTTCCTCTGTCGATAGAGGCCCACCAGGCCTTCAGCCGCATCAAAACGGACATTGCAAAAGCCACGATGCACGCCATCGACGAGTCCCTCCCCTTCCAGGTCGAGAGCGACGCGTCTGACGTAGCTCTAGCAGCCACCCTCAACCAAGCGGGCAGGCCCGTGGCCTTCTTCTCACGTACCTTCCATGCTTCCGAAATCCTCAGTCGAAAAGGAGGCCCAGGCCACAGTAGAAGCTGTGCGACATTGGAGGCATTACCTGGCTGGCAGGAGATTCACTCTCCTCACTGACCAACGGTCGGTTGCTTTCATGTTCGATAATGCACAGCGGGGCAAGATAAAAAACGATAAGATCTTGCGGTGGAGGATCAAACTCTCCACCTACAACTACGAGATCTTGTATCGTCCCGGGAAGCTAAACGAGCCTCCTGACGCCCTGTCCCGCGCACATGTGCCACCGCACAAGCGGGCCGCCTCCGAGCCCTCCACGAAGACCTCTGCCACCCGGGGGTCACTCGCTTTTTCCACTTTATCAAGACCCACAACCTGCCCTACTCCAACGAGGAGGTCAGGACAGCCACCAGGGACTGCCGAATCTGCGTGGAGTGCAAACCGCACTTCTACTGGCCAGAGAAAGCGCACCTGATAAAGGCTTCCCGTCCCTTTGAACGCCTCAGCATGGACTTCTAAGGCCCCCTCCCCTCCACCGACTGCAACACGGACTTCCTGAACGTGATTGACGCGTACTCCCGGTTCCCATTCGCCATCCCCATCCCCGGCATGACCACAACCACCGTTATCAAGGCCCTCCATAGCATCTTTGCACTGTTCGGGTTCCCCACCTACATACATAGTGATAGGGGGTCTTCCTTTATTAGCGACGAATTGCATCAATTTCTGCTCAGCAAGGGCATCGCCTCAAGCGGGACAACCAGTTACAACCCCCGGGGTAACGGTCAGGTAGAGAGGGAGAACGGAACGGTCTGGAAGACCGTCCTACTGGCCCTACGGTCCAGGAACCTCCCAGTCTCCCGCTGGCAATAAGTCCTCCCGGATGCCCTCCACTTCATACGGTCACTGCTTTGTACCACAACCAACCAGACACCTCACGAACATCTCCTTGTCTTCCCCAGGAAGTCCTCCTAGGGACCTTGCTCCCGAACTGGCTGGCAGCTCCCATCCTGCTCCGAAAACACGTGCGGGCGCACAAGTCGGACCCGTTGGTTGAGAGGGTCCATCTTTTCCACGCTAACCCCCAGTACGCCTACATTGCATACCCTGACGGCCGACAAGATACGGTCTCCCTACGAGACCTGGCGCCCAGCGGAGCCCCACGCACACCCCAGCCAACTGTCCCACCCTCCCCTCCACCAGGGCACCTTACAGGAAGCACGGTCCTTCCGCCGGCCCCGTCTAGGCCCCCCCCACCCACCCACGCACCCCGCCGGCGCTCCCTTCCCAGGTCAACCGTTTTCCCCACCAGCGCCATCTAGGGGTGTCGAAGCTGCCACAGAGATCGAGGACACGCACCCGGAGTCACAGATGCCCGAGCCTCCACCGGAGTCACCACCGAAGCTCTGACGATCACAGAGGACGACCAGGGCCCCCGATCGACTGATTGCTTCATTTTAAATTGTAAATTTAAATCATAAATTGTAAATAGTTACTAGAATTGTAAATAGTTATAAAACGCTGTAGGGAGATATTACGGTACCTCCATAACTAATTCTACCACGTTGCCATGTTTGTAGTATCAGGCCACCACCCCCGCTGGACTCTTTTTTAACAGGGGGTGAATTTGGTAGTAGAGGTATTACGACGGTACCTGGTAATGCTGGAACACCATTGGTAGAATTTGTATGCTTCCTATTGGTCAAGCTGTATGGTAGGTTCGCCCTGTTAGGCGGGGTATAAGAGCCCATGCCGCCCCAGCAGCCTTCATTCTGTACCTGAGCTGCTGGGGGAAACATCTAGCTTATTACAGCCTTCAGTTGGACTACAACCTCGTTTTAGTGGTCATTGATCGTGCATCAGTGTGTCTGTGATCAATCCCACCATGTAAGACAACAGAAAAGGGTTCCATTCTTTCAATTTCCAGCTTTTTTATAACAAGAAACATGTGTTCTGCAAACCAATAGTCGCTTCTTAGGCAGATTTCATAAAGCAGTGGAAGGATCCTGTTAGGTCAAGGATAATGTGTGCAACCTTAGCTGATGGCACACAGGGGGCAGAATTCTCTGTCGGCCGACGTTGGAATCGAGAAATTCGGCTGGGTGGAGAATCGGTTTTGACACTGAAATCATGGCAGGCGCCGGTTTGCTCCAAATCGCAATTCTCCGGTGCTTCAACGGCGGTGTCCAAGGATTTCAGAATGCATGTACAGTAAACGCCTGTGGCATATCATTAGCGGGCCTGACCCGGTATTCTCTGAGGACTCTGTGATGCTCCGCCTCCAGTGGGACAAATTCCTGACGGCAAAGTTCCCTTGTGCTTTTAAAAATTGCGAAACAGGCGTCGTGGCTGCTGAGGGAGAGAGGGGGGTACAGAAAGTGTCCAACATCGCCATAGTTTGCTGACAGTCGTGCCACTGGCTGGAGGGGGGCTTCTACCAGGGCTGGGGAGAGTAGCAGGGGGTGGCCAGGAGGTGGGCTGTGGGGTCAGGGTGGACCGGCACGGAGCACCATTGCTGCGGCCTGCGCGCACACTGCTGACCGCCCATTGTGAACTTAGAACTTAGAGCCAGGTCGTATGGGTGTCCCCCTGGCACACCCCCCTTGGTGCCCTCTCGCCCCAGCCAATCTATCAGTGGGATTGGCGCGCTCCAGCGCAACTAGTGCCATCTTGTTGGCTGGTATGAGTGTGTGTGGGGATTGTAATGTGGATATGCGGCTGCAGCTTGTCAACCTCCCAAGTGTCAATCACGGACGCGGCACATCCCACACCATTTCTCATTGGAAGCGATTGTGTTCCACATGGTACTGGTGCTAGCCCTTCCACAGTTACTGAATTGGTCCAGTGGGCGCCGGTTTCGTTGTTGTGAAAGTCCATAAATCCTGCCCCAGTGTCAACACTTTGTCGCAGGAACGGGGAATCCCGTCAAAGTATTTTCCCAGGACTCTATAATGTGCTCTATACTGCTATGTGAATACATAGAGCACCTAGTTTGAGCGCATGAGTCAGGCTGGTGGTGTCCTGCAATATAATCCACCCGGATTTCACAGTTAAATATGATATTTATGCAACTGTACGAAGAGGGCTTATATGGTGGTAGAATTTACATAAAAACAGCAAAGGAAACAACCAAAAGAGCAGCAGTTTAAAGAGAAAGTGGAGTTCAATACATTGTAAATTTCAGCGCTATTTGTGCCAATCTGATTCTGGCTCTCTTGAGAACCATTTTTTAAATCTTTCTTGGGATGTATCACTGACAAGGCCAGCATTTGTTGCCCAACCCTATTTTCCCTTGAGAATGTGGTGGTGAGCCACTGCAGTTCATCTGGTGTAGGTACACCCACAGTGCTGTTAGGAAGGGAGTTCTATTTTTAGTTATTTTTAGGTGAGAGGTGAAGCTATGAATGTCAAGTATGCATCATGATTGATAGACATTGTTGACAGGTGAGTAATGGGGGTGTAGTGCTTTGAGCACTGTGTGATGCCAGTTGATGCAGTTGATGGGGTACAGCATTTGCAGATGCATTCACTGACCTTGACCACTCATGTGACGTCATTGAACGTGTTGCAGCACTGCACCCTGATTCACAGGGTTAGACTGCTGGCATTAACCTGAGAGTTTGTCCAGAGGAATTCTTGGCCTCTTTGTGGATGGATGTTATATAGTGTCTCTATCTACAGCACCAAGGCCCCAGTGCAGCATAGGAAAATCTTGGTGTCTGCTCTCTGTCCCGTTATGCCATTCACGTATCTTTGAGGTCAAACTCACTTTTCGGGGCTAGCACGGGGCACAGCGGTTAGCACTTCTGCCTCACAGCGCCAAGGTCCCAGGTTGGATCCCGTCCCTGGGCCACTGTTCGTGTGGAGTTTGTACATTCTCCCTGTGTTTGCATGGGTTTCGCCCCCACAGCCCAAAGATGTGCAGGATAGCTGGATTGGCCAAACTAAATTGCCCCTTAATTGGTAAAAATTAATTGGGTACTCTAAATTTATAAAACAAAACTCACTTTTTCAATGACTTCCAGCATCTGCTCTCATCCAAATGCAGATGCACTTTAAAAAGTGTAGGCTAGCTTTAGGTCATGCAGGTTAGTTTGAACTCCAGAGCTACCTACATGATCATGCATCCGGTATTCAGCTGTGCAGCCACTCAACACCACACTTAGCGTTGGTGCACACGACAATCATTTAAATGAGTAGGCAGTGTAAAGTTTTGCATGCTGTCTGCATCAGAATCAACAGGGCGTGTTAATCACACACTGATTCCAGCACCAATTTTTGAATCTTATTGCATCTCATCAGTTTTTGGTGCTAATTTAGATAATACTTTTTAAAATTCCTGATAACTTTGCATGCCCAATATGAAAATAAGGCATTCTTGGCTACAAAATGATTGACTAGGCGATCATTGTATAACGAATTATATAGCAGATTATACAGTGAAACTGTTTGCTAAATTAGTGTTTTTGCAAAAGTTCAATTATTGATCTTTTTAAAAAACTATTACACTTGAGGTGCCTTAATAAGTCTATCTATCGTTGGTATAGTATTTACAGGCTGAAGTTGATTTATTGTAATCAAAAGTCTGACAAGTGATCTTTAATTTTATTTTTTATGAATCTAATGCTTCTCACAATTTCATCACCGGCAGTGTGTTATCACAGTTAGAATTAGCCTCAACTAAATAAGAGTTTAGCATTTCAGTTTATTCCTGACACAAAATATATTGGGCAGTAACCTCTGAGGTCCATAAGACCATAACACCATAAGACATAGGAGCGGAAGAAAGGCCATTCGGCCCATCGAGTCCACTCCACCATTCAATCATGGCTGATTTCAACTCCATTTACCCACTCTCCATAGCCCTTAATTCCTCGAGAAATCAAGAATTTATCAACTTCTGTCTTAAAGACACTCAACGTCCCGGCCTCCACCGCCCTCTGTGGCAATGAATTCCACAGACCCACCACTCTCTGGCTGAAGAAATTTCTCCTCATCTCTGTTCTAAAGTGACTCCCTTTTATTCTAAGGCTGTGCCCCCGGGTCCTAGTCTCCCCTGCTAATGGAAACAACTTCCCTACGTCCACCCTATCTAAGCCATTCATTATCTTGTAAGTTTCTATTAGATCTCCCCTCAACCTCCTAAGCTCCAATGAATATAATCCCAGGTCCAGGGCACTGTACTAGGGGGATACTCCCAAGATGCACTGGGGAACCCTCACACCCCGCAGAAATCTGCAGGTAAGAGTTTGCACAGCAATTGCTCAGAACCAGTCAAAAATGCGCTTTATCAGATAGCTTTATCAAAACTATCAGAGCTATCAGTCTCCAATTGGTGCCCCCAAAGCCATCAGCCAGAACAGGGCCCCTCCACTGGTGGGTGTCCTGTGCACAATGTGATTCATTGTAAGTCCACCTCTCTCCATCGAGAAACATCCTCAGAGAAGCAGACTAGAGCGTCAACCCAGGGAGAAAGGGAGACACATCCAGAAATAGCTAAGGATCTGCTGCAAGTAACTTTGCAGCTAAAAGTGCCAGACCTACAGGGCTAGAAGCAAGGAACATTATCTGCTCTGTAAACTTGATTGTATCTACAAAAACACTTCTGACAATTTGACTGTGGAAGCCATCACAGCTGCAGACACAACCCTACAACTCAAGACCTTCACTTCAGACAACACAACATCTCAACTTCAAATATATCAGGCCTGCACTGAACGCTAGAGAGACTGAACTGATCCAATTTTTATAAGCATCGCTTTGGTGTTCCTCTGTAACTAATCTTTGTGTGTGCACGGTTTTTTCTTTGGTAACTTCCAGAGCAATTGTGTAAAATAAACCAACCTTTTCCTATTTAAGCAAAAGGAATTTGCAACAGGAATATTTTGAGCTGAACACTGCACTGGTAAGAAAAGCACATCATACATACAAATACATACAAGTGAACTTGGGGAAACACCATTTATCAAACTACAAAAGAAGCAAACAAAAATCTGATGAAGCAAACAATAGACTATTCACTTCAGATGAGAAATCTTAAAATGAAGCTTTTTTATTCATTATCATTTGTAACCAAATTACAAAAAATGTACCATCAATTCTAATATTTGGTGATAGTTAATCTTCACCAAGTTTGTAAGGCAAGGTGGAAGGATTGCAGAGCTGATGCTGGTTAGATTTTACCATCCCAGGAATTTCCAGACAATACAAGCAGAGGTTCAATGACCTCACAAGGGAGGTTAAGGTAGTTTATGGCACTCTTGCTAATCCACATCCCCTACTATTCATGCAGCCTTTCCTCTTAGCATTTGGGTGCCAGGGAAACTCTTTTGAGATGGCTAAGTTGTCAAAACACAGTGCCATTTTTGTTTGAAACTCGGGCAGCACGGTGGCGAAGTGGCTAGCACTGCTGCCTCACAGCGCCGAGGTCTCAGGTTCAATCCCGGCTCTGGGTCATTGTCCGTGTGGAATTTGCACATTCCCCTCGTGTTTGTGTGGGTTTCGCCCCCACAACCCAAAGATGTGCAGGATAGGTGGATTGTCCACCCTAAATTGCCCCTTAATTGGAAAAAATGAATTGGGTACGCTAAATTTATTTTTTTAAATGTTTTGTTCCAAACCACTCTGGCAACGTTCAATGTCTGTCATAATGTATTCTGCTAATCGAAATACATTTAAAGGGGTCAACTTCACATGATCATGAAATATATGCCCTCACATGGGAGAAGTGCCCATGATATTCAGAAGATGACTTTGATTTTCTCCTCCCTCCCTCCAAAAAAAAGCTCACCCAATAGCATCAGCAGAGAAAGGATCCAGGGAGAAGCCAAATACAAAAACCGACAATCCAGATGTAGATGGAGATACTGCTTTCCTTTTCATTACTAATCAGAAGGGAAAAGACCTTCAAATCACTATCACAAAGGATTGTGCACTTTGAAACAGAATTCATGTTTAAATGATACTTCTCTTACATTGAACTCGAAAAATTCAACCAGCTTGTATCGTCATCCAGCCACTGCAGGTGCTTATACTGACAATTACTTTCTGAGAGCGCAATGACATCAGGAAATCTCACCCACCCACACGTAAGTGAGATTTAGGAGTGTCAGTTTTCCTTCTTCTGGGGTGCTGAGGTTTCAAGTAGTTGTGTGACTGGGAATTCATCCAGCTTGCAAAAACAGATTAATGTGCTAGGCCATTCAGAAATCTAAAGCTGGTACATCGAAAAGTGAAAAAGTCTTAACCATGCATTGCTAGACTGAGAATTGATGTTTCAATCAATTGCCTCTCTCATTAGATCATTTTCTGATTCGGCTAAATGAGGAAAAAGTAAATTTGCAATGTGTCATAAAGTGTGTCACATCATCGCAATGTGTTTCACTGCAAAGCACAGACAGACATTGGAGGTGTACCTGCAGAGACAAGAGCACCCAGAAATCCTGTGCAAATTACATGACCTCTTGTTAACTCAGCAAACTCTGCAGGATCAGCACCCTAGGGCAGAAGTACATTCTTGATGTACCCACTGTGATCCTAGCTCAGGAATTATTTGGGTCCCAATCTTCATTTTGGCAATGCTACAATCAGGTGAGGAGATGTCGAATGTCGTTCTTCTTTCCACACTTCTCATTTGACTGCAACAGGTATTTCCAAAAGAATTATATGCACATTCCGTGACTTTTTAACTATTTATGCGCTGTAACTGTAAGAGACACACACAGACTGGTTTCCTTGAGCTTTTCAAAAAGAAAAGAGGGTGTATTTAAATAAAAATAATAAAAACGTTACAACTTTCACACACACACCACAATGTTGCAAAGTGAGAAGTTATATTAAATGATACTTAAAAATGTTTTCTTTCTTTTATAAATTTAGAGTACCCAATTGTTTTTTTTCCAATTAAGGGGCAATTTAGCGTAACCCATCCACCTAACCTGCACATCTTTGGGTTGTGGGGGTGAGGCCCACACAGCCACGGGGAGAATGTACAAAATTCTCACAGACAGTGACCTGGGGCTGGGATTGAACCTGGATCCTCGGTGCCGTGAGGCAGCAGTGCTAACCACAGTGCCGCCGTGCCGCCCCTTGATACTTTAAAGTTGAATTAAGACTGAAGCATTATGGTTCTTGCACATTGATGATTTGGGTAGAGGCTGAGCTCTTCTACTCATTCCAGCATTGAGGTGGTCGAAAGATGTGGAGCTGGATTCTCCCAAAATGGGACTATGTCCCCACTCTGGCGTAAAAACGCTGGAGTTTTACTCTGGCGTTTTCTGCAGAAAAGATGAGCTGATTCAATGACCTAAAGGGGCCTAGCACGGACCCAGAGTAATTCACGCAACTTTAGCTGCGGATACAGGCCCCCGCACTTCCATATTTGAGTCCGCGCATGCGCAAGTTCAGCAGCCATGCCAAGAGCCATGGCAGACTCGGATTGCGGCGGCAGATTGAAAATGTAGACTCCCACGATCGGCCGTGCGCCCGAACATCCGACCGCGTGGATCTGGCCTCTGGATGCCTATAAGGCCCCCCCCGCCCCCCCCCCCCCCCCCCCCCCCCCCCGGTGTCCGATTCCACCGCCCCCCACCAGCGGCCCGAGCATCCCAACTGGCAAACGGTGGTTAGTCCCATGCCGTCAGGAACTCGGCCGGTCGGGAGCAGAGGATCGCTGAATGGGCCTCTGGCAATGGCCCCCCCGGTGGCATGGAGTACTCCGCGATCATGCCAATTCTCAGTTAACGGAGAATCGCCGGACTGGCGCCAGGCCCGATTTCGGCGTGAAATTGGATTCTCCCCCCCCAACACCCCCCACCCCCCGCGCCGACCTGATTCTCTCCTTCCACCCACCTTGCAAGTTGGAACCCTATCTGCTGTTTGACTATCCGCTACAAATGGATATTTTAAAAAGAACTCAACCAACAGTTGCTGTCTCCAGAATAACAGATTCAACTGCGGGCAGGATTCTCCGCAGCCCCGCGCCGACGCGATTTCGGCGCGGGGCTGCGGAGAATCCTGCCCGCAGTTGAATCTGTTATTCTGGAGACAGCAACTGTTGGTTGAGTTCTTTTTAAAATATCCATTTGTAGCGGATAGTCAAACAGCAGATAGGGTTCCAACTTGCAAGGTGGGTGGAAGGAGAGAATCAGGTCCACATAGTGGTCTTGCCACTTTGGCATCTTTTCTCCTTCAGTTTCTGGTCTGTAGGGAACAGTTCCTTAAAAACAAAAATAGTTAGCTGGCTTATCACATGATGCTCACTATCCAACTGTCCAGTGACCCAGATATGGTCGTTGTTGGATAGGATTCCGTTCTTAGTCAGAGTTCATTGTCTGTGGTGATAACATCTAATATGTAGCTCCACTCACCTGATTGTTGGGTGTTCTGTGAGTGTGTGAGAAGATTATGCCATTCATACTCCTTCAAGATAATTGTCTCTACTTGGGTTTTCTATATAGGTTGGCTGCATTGAATTTCTTTGGAATTTATCATGTATAATGATGCAAATTTTCATCCAACTTAGAAGTTCTGGTTTTGTGACTTCAGTCTTTTTAAAATCCAATTGGTGGTTTCCAGCCAGTAAACTCATATGGTCATTTTGTTTATATAGAACCTGGCTTTGTGACAGGCAAGAAAGCCAGAATTGACACGGTCGACCAGCTTGAGGCATATTTTCTTATTGCTGTTAAGTTAAAGGATTTTGAGGAATCCGTGAAGATAGCGCAATGCACAGATATAGCCAATGATAATTTATGTGGCCGAAAGGGCAATTTAGAGTGTATTCCCTCCAAAGGAAATGAGCCCATATATGTCTTATTATGTCATAAGTGTTGGTTTATCCCACCAGAAGATACACATTAAGTCCTTCATACCAACCTGAATCTTCCTCAATCCAGGTTAGCTTGAAGCATAATTGAGTGTGGGAGTTAAGTTAGGAATGTTAGCTGGATGATCATCAGTTTCTTCTTGGAAAGCAGGCACCATTCAGTTCAAGGACAATTAGGGATGGAAAATAAATGCTGGCCCAGCCAGCGATGCCCAAATCCCCTGAATGAGTGTCATCCATTTGACTTTTATAAAACATTCAGTATTATAATTGACACCACGCTTTCATCATGCTACTGGGAAAACCTGCTCTTCTCGGTTATCATGTTCTGGTGGCCATGTTTCACAATGCAACTTACTGAAAGTGCACAAACATGCTTCCAAATTATTTCAAATAAAATTAGATGTTAAAAAAAATTAATTTGTCTGTTACATTCTGAAAGTCATTAGCATCTTAATAGGACCCTCGTCCATTCCTGGAAATGCACATAACAAACATAACATGTAATTAGTACAATGTCTAGATGATTCTCGGTTTGTCTGAATATCACAAGTAATGTTAGGAAATCTCACCTTGTAATATTTGCTTTCATGTAGATTTGAAGGTGAATCTCCTCAGACCTGGAGCATGTGGGCGGCACGTTAGCACAGTGGTTAGCACTATGGCTTCACAGCGCCAGTGTCTCAAGTTTTGATTCCCGCCTTGGTCACTGTCTGTGCGGAGTCTGCATGTTCTCTCTGTGTCTGTGTGGGTTTCCTCCGGGTGCTCCAGTTTCCTCCCACAAGTCCCGAAAAACGTGCTATTAGGTAATTTGGACATTCTGAATTCTCCCTCTGTGTACCCGAACAGGTGCCAGAATGTGGCGACTAGGGCCTTTTTACAGTAACTTCATTGCAGTGTTAATGTAAGCCTACTTGTGACAATAAAGATTATTATTGTGAGAGATACCTTGCTGGGGTTCGGGCTCTGAAATTCGACCCCGTTTGTCATTTCAATTTAATCGCACTTTTTTTTATTCTTGTGCTTCATAACCATCCTTCTGCCATTTTAACCTTGAAATGGAAATGTAATGAGGCATACAGAACCACTTTGCTGATGTCAGATTGGAGTTGCATTAATTGTCTGACAGCAAATAATGTCAACTGACTAAGATTAACAAAATATGCCACTATAAATTACAGAAAAAATATTCATATATTTTTGTTGCAGATATGCTGGCAGGCCCACTCTACATTTCCAATCTTTTTCATTTTGATTGAATGAAATTATTTAGTTTTCTCAATGGAAAGCTTCTTTTTTCTTCATTTTGACTTGTGTCATGGATCTGGCTAGTAACAACAGTAAAATAAAAATTGAACAAGGTATGATAGGATGTAATCTGCCAGCAACAGGTAAAAATCTGCCTAGCAACAGCAGCAGTCAGCATTCAAAAGGCACAACGAGATGCAACCTTCCCAGTAATGAGACTAGCAGGCATCGAGACAGAATCAGGTGTAAATCGCCCTATTAGTAGAAACAGCTTACCAAGACGACTGAGAGATCAGTGCAGGTATACACAAGCTAATTTCTAAAGTCAAGGAATTTGAGAGAGGCAGACAGCCAAATATATAGAAAGAAGAATCAAAGGGTAACATGGTATAATTGTGAGCACCGTCACAAGCAGAGGCCAGTTTACATCTAACAGCCTGAAAGGCCTTCCAGGGCTCCACAGGTGACCTGTGTGAAATCTCCATAGGTGCATCTGTGAGGATGCACTTTATGCTAGGGATTTGGACTTCATAGACCAGGTCCAGAAGGATGAAAGGGCTATGGGTTTTGGGAACAAATCTGCCACAGGTGCATGGGATGATCAACTACACCATGTCGCTCTCCGCTTCCCGTCACACAAGGGAGTCCCCTTCATAAACCAGAATGAGTTCCATTCCCCCAATGTGCAGCTGCTGTGTGACAACCAGATGCACTTCTTGCACATTTGTGCTCGTTTTCCAGGGAGCGTGCATGACAGCTACATCACCGGCTAGTCGCTGATACCTGGAATCTTTGAGGGAGCCCCACACAACTTTTCAGGGGTGGCTTGTTGGAGAGAAAGGGTGTCCCCTCAGGTCATGACTGATGATGCCTGTCCACCACTGAGGTCACAAACCTCAACAGAGGCCAGATACAATGATGCTCACAGTGCCACCAAATCTGTATTCGAGCAGTGCACTGATCTGTTAAAGA
Organism: Scyliorhinus torazame; assembly: GCF_047496885.1. Classification (NCBI taxonomy): domain Eukaryota; kingdom Metazoa; phylum Chordata; class Chondrichthyes; order Carcharhiniformes; family Scyliorhinidae; genus Scyliorhinus; species Scyliorhinus torazame. The sequence goes on from NC_092714.1 coordinate 84,727,162, forward strand.
TGTGGTTCCGCTGCCTCAACAGATCCAGTGGGGCCCTCCAATACAGCCCCGTGAGGGTCTCCTGCATTGTAATGGTCTGCTGTTCCCTACAAAACCTGCCTCTGCAGTGGGGTGATGATCTTCCTGAGGATGACTTCGAAGAGCGGCACTTGTCCTTTGATGGGGTGGACATGCAGGAGAGCATCGAGGAAGAGCCCTCTGAGTATCCGGAGGATGGAGGCCAGGCAGGGGAAAAGGTGCACGTGGACAGGAGGGCTTGAGGTAATAATAATAATAAGCTTTTATTGTTACAAGTATGAAGTTACTGTGAAAAGCCCCTAGTCACCACAATCCGGCACCTGTTCGGGTAAGCTAGTACGGGAATTAAAACCGCGCTGGGCTAAGCTAAACCAGCCCAGTCCCTCAATACCTCGCGTTTCATGCGGGAGGACCATCTCATTGTCCAACAGCATGACACCCCCAGAGTGCCGTAGTCCCTCTGAAACCAGGGGGAGAAGTTGGCTGAGATACTGAATATCAGGATGCTGGTGCAGGGGAGCCTTTGAGTGTCTGCTGCCCAGTCAATGCAGGAGGGTGATGGCAATTCAAATTGAGGAATGGTCTGTGATGTTCCTCAGCTAATTGCTTATGTCTGACTCCTGTCAGTCTGCTGCCAGCACGTCTGAGTGAGGTTCTGCACTACATTCCTCTGTCCCTTTGCACCAGGGACGATTCTGACCTTTGATGACTGTGTGGCGTTTGCACGTTCTTCTCGTGTCTGCGTGGGTTTCCTCCGAGTGTTCCGGTTCCCTTCCATAGTCCAAAGCTTAGGGAAATTGGCCACTCTAAATTGCCCCTTAGTGTCCAAAAAGGTTAGGTGGGGTTATAAGGATAGGGTGTAGGATTGGGCATAGTTAGAGTGCTCTAGCGGAGCAGGGGCCGGTGCATACTCGATGGGCCAACTGGCCTCCTTCTGCACTGTAGGAATTCTATGGGTTCTATGTCCCCATTGCATTAGTATGGATCTCTGGATTACAAGTCCAATGACAATAACACAACGCCACCATCGCCCCATAAGGGATTACAGGGATTGTTGAGGCGTTGCCTTGCAGAAGGTGGTAGTAGCTTTGTGGTGCATGAACGTCCTATTGTTTCTCAGGATTAGAGCATTTGTGAGCTTATCACTGCCATTCTACCAGTGCCCTTGCTATTGCCAGTCAATGAGACAGCCCAAACGGCTGCTGCCAAAGCCAAAGTGGTGCAATCAATACAAAACCTGGACTTCTGAAGCCAGACTGCTGAAGATCACCCAGCAAGGTCTTCTGGAGTCTTCCCACAACTGGAAGACAGCAGCCCTCCAATAGCCATGCTGCAACTATTGGGATAGTACCATGTAGGAGGAGTAGGAGGTGAAAACGCACAAAGGGAAAATACAAGGGTGAATAGTTTTGGGGTGAATAAAGTTGTAATTGAATTGTGGTGTCTTTTAAATCAGGCTTTTGATCAAATGGTCTATTACAGAGTGATGGAAAAGCAGGAATTGTGGTGCAATGGTGCGATCAGAAAGTTCCAAAGTAACTGGAGAATGATAAGCCACTCATGGACAGTCCTTCCAAACTGATGGTATGTCCGATGTCTCCCCAATTCCTCTCTTCCATTTCCTCTTATTTCTCCCCTTTTCCCTCATCTTCCTCCCCCCAAAGGTTCTCACTGAAGGCCTGGTGGCGAGGGCTGCATTCTCATGATGGTCAGGTTAACAGGTTGTGAAGGATGAGCTAGACCACCACAAATTCAGAGATATGCTCTGGTGAGTAGTTGAGATTTCCATTCAAGTTTTCCAGGCAACAGAACTGTTGTTTGACAACACCAATATTTTGCCTCACAATGTTGCTAGTCAAAACAGGATTTTCACTGTGTGAGGACTATCCACGTGTGGTTAGGTGGTGGAGGGGCTTCATGAGCCATGTGTACAACGGGTACCCTTTGACTCTGAGCAGTTACCCTCTGGAAGTTTGATGATAGTGAGAGGTCTCTCTCTGGCCTGGATAAAAGTAGTGTTACTATTGCCAGGATAGTGGGCATTCATAAATACGTTGCTCTATGAATGGACGCACACCCACTACTTTTATTTGCCAATATTTTTACATGTCCTCGCTTTGTTTCTCTAATTTCCTTATCAATTTCACCCCTTCACTTTCTATACTTCTCTGTGTTTTGTGCAGCATTGAACTCTCATCATTTGACTGAGATTTTCTTGTCTTACCTTTGTGGTGATGTGCATCAATGTAAATGCATGTAGGCTAGCTAGAAACTAGAGGGAGCACCAGAAACCTCACACACACACACTCAGCCAATAGATCAGTTAGATAGGAGATGACCAATGGACAATCACGATGCACACGGAGGTGACACGACCACAGGGCGGCATTACACCAACCCATATATAAAGGACACCACACACATGATCAACCTCTTTCCAGTGAAGACAGTCAGTGGGTACAGACACTGGGTTGATTCAATATTACACCCACCACGTGGATTGCAGCAGCTGGTTAGTCAGTCTGGGTAGCTATAGTAGGATTAGCAATAGTGTCGAACCCGAGTAATAGAAGTGTAAATAGTTTAATAAACGTGTTGAAGTTATCTCCACGTCTGAACCTTCCTTTGTCAAGTGCACCACAAGGAAGCCGCTTATGTTACACATACAACATAACAAATCATGATACCAGGAGTGAACTGTTTCAATCCAGATAGCCATACCTCAGCGTACAGTGACAACCAGCAATGATACCCAGGCAAGATGTTCGAGATCCGGGTTCCGCAGCAGCTCCAGTGCCACGGCGATCTCCGCGAAAACTGACGGGCATTCCGGCAAAAGTTTGAAATCTTCCTGGTAGCAGCCGAACTAGAAGTGGCCGATCCTGAAAAAACAGAGCTTCTCCTCACCATCGCCGGTGCCAGAGCAGGAGAAATCTTTTAAAAATTCAAGTTCTCCAAAGGGCAAAACAGGAGCGACTTCCAGGCAGTCCTGGACAAATTCGGCAAATACTGTGAGGAAAACACACTCCAACCAGCAAGAAAAGGTAAGAGAAGTGCCAGTACTCACCTCGAGGCTGAAATCCCGGAGCAGAGAACAGTTTTGATCGGTGGCCATCTTGCTAAAGGGACTGCACTTGCGCAGTTACACGAGAAGCGCACAGAACGGGAAGGTCCGTTTGCACATGCGCGAGACGCCGCGCATGCGTAATTGCAAAATGGCCCAAAGTAAAGGAACCGCGATCTGCGCATGCGCAATCACTTCCTACGTGCTACGTCACATGCGTCATGATGTCAGAGGCCACGGACCACACCCATTTAAAGGAGAAACGTCCCAAATCGAAGAAAAAATCTTTTAAAGCTGTAAAACAACCTTCCTTCACCTGGAATGACAGCACAATGCCTCAAATTGAATCAGGAAATGAAATAAACCTCCGAAGAGCCCTGCAACAAGCAATTACCTATGCCCAAACCGATGATTCCGACCTTGAATACTTCGACACCGACCTTTTCATTTTCTCTGGACCTCGCGAGCCCAATGCCAGTTCCGACGCAAACAGTGATGATATGGTCCTAGAAGACTACGACTCGGGCGAACCTTTCACCTTGGGAGGCTACCCCAGTACCAAATCCGAACCACAACTAGACGTGTTGCACATAGCAGACCCCCGTATTGAATCCGACGCAGACGCGGATTCGTTCTTCGGATTTGAGGATCTTCAGCCCAGCAGATATGACATCCCAACTCATGAGTGCAGGATGATGCTGCAGCCTGAAACCAAGAGACAGAGAGTGGTACAAGTCCACAGAGAGCGGCCTGCTGCCACACAGAGCATGGTCCACGCACCGCTCAGGGTTCCCGACTCTACGAAAGAAGACACGCAAGACTCCACACCGCAGTCCTTGCATGAACAAGAAGTGACTCCAGTGTCACAAGCCTCCACAGCAAGCTCGTGGACAGACTCCACAATTGCAGAAATGCAAGACTCCACACCGCAGTCCTTGCATACACAAGACGTGACTCCAGTGTCACAAGCCGCCGCAGCAAGCTCGTGGACAGCCTCCACGATAGAAGCAACACAAGACTCCGATGCACAGTCCTTGCAAGAACAAGACCATGAGGGTCTAGCAACCTCCTCTCACCAACTAGCGGCAGACGATGCAAGTCTGCCATGCTCAAGTAAACAGCAAGAAGACTATGACAGTCTACCACGCTCCAGTGCACAGCAGGACGACCATGATGGTCTATCATGCTACAGTGAAGAACAAAGCGACAATGACAGTCCAAGCCCTAATGAAGGACAACAGCAAGACAATGACAGTCCACCCACATTGCTTGCGCCACCAGATGAAGACTCTGACAATTTACCCAACCCAAGTGAACAACAAGAAGCTACTGAGGCTCTACCCACTGTATGTGAGACGAGTGATGACAGCATCCCACTTCCCATGCAAGATGTGCAAAGTGACAGACCTCAGCTAGTGTGTACAGAGGCACTCGACGATCACTGTGAGACCACTGGTGACTCCGGTGACACCACGATACTTCCACCCTCATTCGCTCGAACCTCTCCACAAGTCAATGCATTCCTGCATGTTCCGACTCCAGAAATCTCAGCTGACTCCAGTGAACCTGCTAAGACTCCGGATGGGGAGCATCCACAAACCAACACTGACTCAGTTAAAACAGACCAGACTTCAGATGGGGAGCAACCAAACGCCGACTCTGATTCACATAAGCAGGACTTTACTCCAGACAGGAAGTGCCGCAACCTCAGTGATGGCACGCTCAGGGTGACCGCAGATGCCACAACGACAGGAGATGGATCGCTTAACAATTACACTGGGTCAGTAATAACAAGCAGCGGCTACAGTCCAAGAGGAATACACCAATATTCACCACAGATATATCCACACATTTGTTCCACACCAGCAGTGCAGCCAATGACAGCTCATGCTGGACAAACCCAGTATTCAGGCAGGCAGCAGCCAACAGTCTATGCAGCATATTCTCAAACAGGCCAGCACTACGGATTGCCCACTAATGGAATCAAGAACAAAGGAGGACTACCGCAAGCGCAATTTGCACTACAGACTGGATGCTTTAGTTACAGCCCAGGATTTGCTGCACCCCAGCCTGGCCAGATGGCATATTCCTATCAGATGCAAGGTTCTAGTTTCACACTATCACCAGTTATTTATGCGAGCAGCAATTCTGTTTCCAATTCGACAAGCTTCAACGGTTCTCCGCAGGATCACCCTTCCAGCACAGCACGTGGCCAGAACCAGTATGTACAGTCTTATCCAACTTCAACATATGGCACATCCATGACCTCGAATGATACTGTTGATGGTACCTCTTCAACATCAACACCTTATCAGCCACAAGATGCCATCCGACAGCATCATCACAAACATCAAAAAAAGAAAGGGACTCCAAATCAGACAGCAAAGTGATTTGACCACTTCTTGGTTCCTGTGGCACAGGGACGTTCATGGCATTCACAACCAAGAGAGACATTTGACCATGATGATTGATCGTTTATGGACTCACACGAAAGATTAGGACTTATTGTTTAATCACTGTTCCCATGACTTGTATATACCTTACCTTATCTATCTGTTCTTTGTTCAATTTTCTTAAAGTGTACAGAAAATATGAACATATAAAAAGGGGGGATGTGGTGATGTGCATCAATGTAAATGTAGGCTAGCTAGACACTGGTCAGAGCACCAGAAACCTCACACACACACACTCAGCCAATAGATCAGTTAGATAGGAGACGACCAATGGACAATCACGATGCACACGGAAGTGACACGACCACAGGGGGGCATTACACCAACCCAAAAATAAAGGACACCACACACATGATCAGCCTCTTTCCAGTAGAGACAGTCAGTGAGTACAGACACTGGATTGATTCAATATTACACCCACCACGTGGATTGCAGCAGCTGGTTAGTCAGTCTGGGTAGCTATAGTAGGATTAGCAGTAGTGTTGAACCCGAGTAATAGAAGTGTAAATAGTTTAATAAACATGTTGAAGTTATCTCCACGTCTGAACCTTCCTTTGTCAAGTGCACCACAAGGAAGCCGCTTATGTTACACATACACCATAACAAATCAACCTTATCCTGCTCTGGATGCTATTTCACATCCAGGGTGTCGAGATTTGAGAGTTCCACCCTTTTTCTTTCTGGGAACATATTTGTTCTGAAACTTACTTGAAGACCTCCCACTGCTCTGGCATTGATTTATCTTTGAGTCACTTTTTCCAGTCCATTTTTGCTAAGTCAAAATTGGCATTTCTCCAGTTGAGATTTTTTATTTCACGGCCGCCATTCTCTCGTTTGCAGACAAAGTGTTCCCGCCTGTGGCAAAACCGGAGTGCTCCCCATTGGAATTAGCAGCGTCTCCCATGTGGGATTCACCCATATTTATTATTTAAATAGATGCATATAGGGAAGCCCACCTTCATCAATTTCGGGCGCCGTTTTAAAAGGTTTTCACAGTTTTCACTCACGGGCTCTCCCCCACCCCCCATGCCATGGCCACAATGGAAATGGTGACCGCTCCGTACTGACAAGCGGAGCACTCCCAACCCCTCAGTAATGAGGGGCATCCTCCCCCAACCACTAAAATAATGGGTCACCCCCCCCCCTCCCCCCCAATACCACACTGGCATGAGAGTCAGCTGATTGCGCCCACTCAGGCTTTCCCCCACAGCCACGCCGCCCCCCAATCAGCGCCCCCCCCCCCCCCCCCCCCCACAAGCACCAGCCAATGGTGCACTGCTTCCTGGTACTGACAAACTGGCCTGGCACACTGTACCCCAAGGGGCATCAAGAAGGTCAGACCAGTGTCCATATGCCCCTCTGCCCCGTTGCCAAGCCGCAGGGGGACGGTCTCCCAAGAATCCTGGGGGTTGGTTGGGCTCAGGCTGGGGGGCAAGATGTGGACCTGGGGACTCTCTATCGGGATGGGGTACTGCCCCTTCTAGCCCTTGGAAATGTGAAAATCACTCTTGGTTTGATGATTTCAGGCAGCTCTCTGATCAAAATCTTCATTCTTGTCTGTGTACAGTGAATACGTTGACATGTCCCCTGGACACCTGGAAGCTTTCCAAGTCACAGCGGCACTACATTTTGCAGAAGGGATTCCCCTTTCTCTCTCTCATGAGCTGCAATTGTGTGAATACCCCTTTGGAGTTCTCGGACAGACCGGAGAAGTCAGTTTCACTAGGGAGGGGAGGGGATTCCCTTTTGTAGTCTGTATGAGCAACAGGTGCAGCCTGGCCACTTTATACTGCAGGCCTTGAAACCCGTGATGGGTCTGACGCCCGGCACGAATCCCCATTTTGGACCAGCACGCTATTCTCCGCCCGATCACGAATCCAGATTTTAGCTGGCGGACTCAGATAATCCTGGCCCACGCCTTTCTTTGTCCTTCTCCATTACAGTGCGAAATCTAACTAAATTATGATCACTAACACCAAAATTATCTCCGATACCCCACCCACCCTGCCCAGCTTCATCCCCTAACATAAAATCTAGAATTACTTCTTCCCTTATTGGGCTAGCTATATACTGGCTTAAATGTTCTCATGAATGCACTTTAAGTGCCCTTTGTACCATTATATTGATTCTATGCCAATTGAGGTATTGCAGTCCCCCACTATTACTGCCCAATTAATTTTCCACTTCTCAACAACGTGCCTCCATATTTGCTCCTCTGTCTCTCTCTCTGATTAATTGGGGTCGAGAGTATATTCCCCCTTCTTGTTCTTCAGTTCAGCTCATATATCCTCATTTGATAATATTTCTATAGTCTATCATCCCTCCTCACCACTGTAATTTAAAAAAATATTGTAACCCCCTCCGATCGTTCATTATTCCCCCTCTATCACATCTGAAACTCTGCAACCAGGAATGTTAAACTTCTATCCCAGCCCTGTTTTATTTCAGCGATAGTTATGGTATGATCCTTCCAAGTGTCTACCGTCAGCTCCTCTACCTTATTCATTCGGCTCCTTTCATTAAAGTTCATACCATTTTACATTGCCAAACTCCTTTGTTGTCTATTTTCAAGCCTTTGTTTCCTCTACCCTCCACAGTCATTTACTGATTTCCTGCCTCTCATTTTTAGTTTTGTTTCTCTTCTGAAAATACACTCAGTTTCCCATCCTGCTGTCAAGCTAGTTTAAACCTTCCCCAGTAACACTAACAAACCTCACTGGCACAATCTTGCTCCTAACCTTGTTGAGGAGCATACTGTTTGTATAAATCTGGCAGAATTGGAATACATGTTTATTTTATTTTTTATTCTCTTATGGGATGTGGGCATCGCTGGCGAAGCCAGCATTTGTTGCCCATCCCTAATTGCTCCTAAATTCAGTGGCTTGCTAAACCATCGCAGAGGGCATTTAAGAGTCAACCACATTGCTGTGGGTTTGGAGTCACATGTAGGCCAGATTGGGTAAGGGTGGCAGATTTCCTTCCCTAAAGGACATTCGTGAGCCAACTGGGTTTTTACGACAATCCGTGATCGATCCATGGTTACCATGACTGCCATGGTGAGAGATGAATGCATGTACTCAGAATATTAGCCTGGGCCTATGGATTACTAGTTTAGTGGCACCATCTTCCCCCAAACTCCCTCCCGCACCAACTCTCCAGCCATTCATTCAACTGCACTGGCTGCCTATCTCTGTATTCACCAGCACATGGCACGGGGTAAAATATGGAGAATACCACCTATGAGGTCCTGATTATTAATTTCTTTGCTAGCTCCCTGCCTGCAGGACCTCATCCCTCTACATCATTGGTGCTGATAAGGACCACAACATTTAGCTGCTCATCCTTTTCTCTCACAATGTCTGCAACCACTCAATGACATCCTGTAACCCTGGCATCAGGAAGGCAACATACCTTTCTAGAATCTGTCAGTCTATTCCCCTTATGGTTGAATCGCCTATCACTATTGCTTTTCTGATCAAGTCTGTAATGATGTCTATTGCCGATTGTGGCAGACCTCACACCGAGTATCAGTGAGCAGCTTATCCTGTTATACAATATGTAGTTGGTAGTAATTATTGCACTGATCTGCCAATATTAGGCAACCATTTACAATTTGACCACCCAGTTAATGAGTACCTATTGTTAATAACCATTAGATTCACTCGCATATTAGTCTTGAAACATAACGGTCGGACTTTATTTCCTCGATTAATTGTGAGTAATTTATTTTTCAATGCACAGCTTTGAGTATTTCTTTAGGGATTCAGTTCATTCCTGTTAAGTGTATAATTAATTTAATTTCCTTTTTAACATATCTGGGGTGTGCGTTTAAGTGTAAATACACAGTTGAGCAAGAATTCCTCAAATACAAAAAATCTTTAGGCGAACAATCAAAAGTATTAGGATAATTTTAAACAACTTTCACTGCCGAGACTTTAGCAGATGGTAAATTATGTGCTGTTAAATTATCCCATTTTGCATGAATACTTAATGATATAGCAAATGCAAAGGTGACCATTGAACAAACTGATCTTGTTAAGTGTGCACCATGCACAATGAATACAAAACCAGATAATTATACTGAGTATCTGAATTTCAAAACTAATTTCGGATTTCTTGCATGTTATTAGAGAAAAGGGTAAATATCGAAACCATTTTCACATTTATCAGGGAGTATGAAAGCAGATTAAAAATCAATCCAGAACAGCTCCATGCCTTTCCCAACATGATGTGGAGATGCCGGAGTTGAACTGGGTGGGCATATTAAGAAATCTTACAACACCAGGTTAAAGTCCAACAGGTTTATTCGGAATTACTAGCTTTCGGAGCGCAGATCCTTCATCAGGTGAGTGAAACTTTCACTGTACCCCTCTCCACTTATTTTCAGGGTCACAAGGGCAAAACTGCCGCTGGCCACAAGCCGAGGGGGGAGCCTGGGGTCTGAGGGCTCAGGCTGGGCTGGAGGTGGCCAATTTGGGGGTCTTCTCTGGGAGGGGGGGTTGCAATGAGTCTGTGAAGCCTTGAACCTTTCTTTCAGGTTTAAACAACCTTTGATAGCCCAGAGTACAACTGCAACCTGTCTGTCCTAATATCCTCTTAAAGGGCAGAGCCATTCTGCAGCTGATCTCTTTGAGAAACATTTCAAACTCATTCAAATTTTAAAAGGCAGTGCTGTCTCACTTGCAATTTGCCAGCATTAGATCCTTTGTAGTTGCTTTTTAAAATCAATCTCACCCCCCTTGAAGCCTCAAAAGTCCATGTGGTTTCACTCTAGCCAACTTGAAAGACTTTGGGTGCAATTTACTGGCCTCGTCGCACCCAACATGGCGATGTGAGAAGATAGTTGAATCTCACGAGAGGCCTTAAGGGTGGGGGTCTTGAAAGGGGGGGGGGTCCTGAAAGGGGGGTGGGGAAGCCTTAAAAGGGGGTTGCCCTCAGCAACCCCACAGCCGGTTGGGAATGAGGGGGACCCTCATGCTCACTTGGAGATCGGGGCACCCTTTCGAAATTGCGGCCCAATCTCTGAGGAGCTAGTTTCACCGGCGAGTTCAGCTCCCCAGTGATGAAAAAATGGTGTTGGAAGACTTCTTACTGTGCACACCCCAGTTCAATGTCAGCATCTCCACATTATGTTGGGAAAGGCATGGAGCTGTTCTGGATTGATTGTTAATCTGCTCTCATACTCCCTGATAAATGTGAAAATGGTTTAGATATTTACCCTTTTCTCTAATAACATGCAAGAAATCCAAAATTAGTTGTGAAATTCAGATGTTCAGTGTAATTATCTTGGGTTTAGCTCATTGCTGTTTGCTTCATATGACCGATTGAGATTGTTTGTTTACACTGCATTCCATAAACTCTGAAGAGCTTCCACTTTACAGGTCTGGGGCCTGGCTCAACTCAGGTTTTGTTCAATGGGATTTTTTAAACTCTCAATTGGGACAGAACTCTAATTTGCTTGTGAGTTAATTTTATTTTCAGTCACTTAGTTGATTCCACTCAAACATTGGAGTATAGTGGTTCGCACAGTTGAATTTTAAGGCTGAGCTGAGCAAAATCTCCCAATGACCTGGGGGATCAGGGCTCCTGATATGGGCAGATGGGAGTAATAAGATTGAAGGTATCCATCGTATGGTTTCATGTCACCCAAAGAGAGAAGGCGGAACAGTTATGTTCTGGGCAAGGGGGTGGGGAGGGGGAGGACTATGTGTACTATCGACAGTAGGGCTTTAAGTCATAGGTCATGCAGTAACTACCCAGGTTTCTTAAGAGTAAAAGCACAACAGCCAAACAAATCATAATATGTCCAACTCTGAATACCCATGGTGACTATTAGTTTTGCCTTTCTTTGCCTCTGCGAACATCTGTGCCTTCTAACAATTCTGCGAGTCATGTTTGTCCAACCAATTGGATATCATCAGTTATGCTTCACCACTCTCAGCTACCCGAATTCTCCAAATCAAGGATAGGGGTTGATTAATTAATTGTCGAGTTGAAGGATGGATGCCGGGCATCAGAAGGGAGAGTCTAGCGCCTCACAGCAATGACAACCTGACTACACTGTGGTGTCCAGTAGTCCTCAAGGTTCACATGGGTGTCCATATGCCACGACAAATGTTAGACCCCTCTGCTACTGATGTAAAGAGAAGGAACAACCAGAAGAAAGGACGTTGGCGACGATGAAGGGGCATCGACAGTGGTGCTGGCTGCCAGAGATGGTGTGGGATTGTCAGCCTCTAGGGCAATGAAGACAAGGGATGTTGGGAGAGATTGAGCGTCGCAGGATGGATGACCTAATTGGCTAACTCTCTCACTCCTCCCATTCCTGTTGGATGGTTGAGCTGTATCGAGATGTGCAGCTGGCGATTATCCTGGTTACTGGTCTGGAGGCTGATAGACGTCGCCTACTCGGACAAGGCCAACCCAGGCTGGAGCCTGCGCCATAACAACAGGTGGCTGCTGATCAGGGTCAAGAGTCAGCCACTCATCAGGCCGAAGAGGTGGGCAGAAGACAACGGAAAAGGAGACCCGCGTGCACAGGACCTGTTTCTCCTTCAATGAGCTGTCGGACACCTGGGGAGGGATTCTCCGGTCGTCGACGCCAAAATTGCGTTCGGCCGCAGAATCAAAGTTTCTGACAAAATCGGGGGTGGCGCCGCTTTCACGATGCTCCGCCCCTCCAACGAGGCCTCATGAAGTGTAATCAACACTGATCTCCCATAATGTAACACATGAGGCATATAATGCAGATACAAATCGGCTACTTAACTAATGCTCTGAGAGGAGCCTAAAGGATAAGCATTCAAAATTAACCAAAATTAACCATCCCTGAGTGAAAGTAGTCAGAAAATATTTTTGCAATGTGCATTTTGCGCCTTTGTCGAACAGACTCCCATTGAAAGATAGGTCAATGTTCTGTTGATCAATTCTTTCAAATAAAATAAAAATTTGGATAAATATTTGGTGAAGTCGATGGTTTCGGATAACTGGGATAAGTACAGACAAATGACTAAATAACACATGGAACTGAGTTTTCAGTGAAAAGTAATTTGTGAGGTTTGAGTAATGGACATGCTGGGCCAAAGGGCCTGTTTCCATTCTGTAAACATCTATGACTCTAATATTATTGGTGGAAAGTATGGACATGGTAGATTTTTACTTTACTAAACTCCCACACACATTCATGTGCCCAATTTCCACCAGGGTGAGATAGAGAGTAAGAAGCCCACATCCTGCACCCCAACGTGGCCAGCTACATCGCGGGGCTGATCATCTCCAAGCCCCACTCCCCAGCAATTTGCATGCAGTAAGGCCTGCTTCTTCACAACTGGTGGGATTCATGAAGCTCATAGAAGTCGTGGGGTGGGATTCTCCGTTTCTGAGTGTGGACGCCAACGCAGAATTCGTGGACTTTTACGACAGAAAAACTGGGCCGCACCTGGACCAATTCTGCTACCACTGAGGGGCTAGCATCGGTGCCGCATTGAACACAATCGATTCCAATGAAAAACGGTACTGGATCCATGATTGACACTCGGGAGCTGACAAGCTGCAGCTGCACAAACACATTGCACTCCCTACACACACTTATTCTAGCCAACAAGATGGCACTGGTTGCGCTGGAGCATGCCCATGCAGTTGATGGGTCGGCTGGGGCCATAGGGCACCCAGGGTGTGACCTGGGGGACACCTGTACGACCCGTGGCACTAAGTTCAAAGTGGGCTGTTAGCAGTGTGCGTAGCAGCATGGCTGCCTTGCCGGCTGTGGCAATGGTGTTCCATGCTCTTCTACCTTGGCCCCACAGCCCACCTCCTGGCCACCCCCCACTACTCCCCCCAGCTCTGGCAGAAATCACCCCAGCCAGCGGCACAACTTTCAGCAACTATGGTGATGTTGGACACCTTCCGCACCCCCTCTCTCTCAGCAACGCTGGTTTCACAAGTTTTAAAAGCACAACTGAACCACGTAGTCGGGAACTCGTGGAGAATCATGGAGGCCCTGGAGAATATCGGGTCAGGCCCGCTAATGATATGCAAATGGTGCCTATTGTACGTGCATTCCGCAACACATTGACGCCTCTGTCGAGGTACTGGAGCATGGCGATTTGACGTCAAATCGGCACCTGCCGCGATTTCGATGTCGGAACCGATTCTCCACCCAATCGCCTTTCCCGATTTCGGCATCTGCTGACAGAGAATTCCACCCGTGAACTTTAGCCTGGATTTAGGAACCCTCTGAAAGGTATGTTCTCAATGTCTAACACATGCCCCGTCCGTGTTTACTGACTGCCCCCCATCTATTCCCAAAGTCCCTTAAACCTCTCAGCCAAGCATGCATAATGAGATAAAAGCAAATTACTGTGGATACTGGAATCTGAAACAAAAACAGAAAATGCTGGACAATCTCAGCAGGTCTGACAGCATCGACGGAGAGAGAACAAAGTTAACATTTTGAGTCTGGGTGACTCTTTGTCAAAGCATAATGAGATTTTGCAGAGAGCTGTGTCTGTTAAAAGGATTATCTCTGTGGAAGCCCTGTTTACAAAGCTGAAGAGAAAAGTTGGATCTTTTTGATTTATTAGGTTATAAAAATTTATTATTTCGCTGAGATCTCTTTTGACAGTGTCTCAAAATTTGTTTGCACATGATTAAGAGCGAAGTGCTTAAAGCTTCTGTTATTGAAGTTTAAATGGTCAATTTGATTGGCACTTTTATAGGGTTCTAGGAACACCAGGTTGTTAGCAAAGCTTTATGAATGTGTGCTTTGTCTCTATGCAATTTCTGACCTGCCACTTTTAGTCTAGGGTTCATTGGTTCTGTACATAATCTGGGTAAGTGGGCATGGAAGGGCCAGGAAGTAGTATGGGTATGAGGAACCTGACTCCATCCGACACCTACATCTGTACCACCTACCCTCCAGAACAAAGATCAAGCCATTCAAGACACTTTCTATTAAGGGAATGCGCGAACCAAGAATTTTCCAACTCAAGCTAATTGTCTCATTAGTAAAAATCCAGACCAATCGAGAGGCTTTAATATAATTCATATGAATGGAAAATAAAAACCATTCCTCTGCACATTCCTGGTTGGATTGGATTGGATTGGATTTGTTTATTGTCACGTGTACCGAGGTACAGTGAAAAGTATTTTTCTGCGAGCAGCTCAACAGATCATTAAGTACATGGGAAGAAAAGGGAAGAAAATAAAATACATAATAGGGCAACACAAGGTATACAATGTAACTACATAAGCACCAGCATCGGATGAAGCATACAGGGTGAAGTGTTAATGACGTCAGTTCATAAGAGGGTCATTTAGGAGTCTGGTTACAGCGGGGAAGAAGCTGTTTTTGAGTCTGCTCGTGTGTGTTATCAGACTTCTGTATGTCCTGCCCGATGGAAGAAGTTGGAAGAGTGAGTAAGCCGGGTGGGAGGGGTCTTTGATTATGCTGCCCGTTTTCCCCAGGCAGCGGGAGATGTAGATGGAGTCAATGGATGGGAGGCAGGTTTGTGTGATGGACTGGGCGATGCTCACGACTCTCTGAAGTTTCTTGCGGTCCTGGGCCGAGCAGTTGCCATATCAGGCTGTGATGCAGCCATATAGGATGATTTCTATGGTGCATCTGTAAAAGTTGGTAAGGGTTAATGTGGACATGCCGAATTTCCTTAGTTTCCTGAGAAAGTATAGGCGCTGTTATGCTTTCTTGGTGGTAGCATCGGCGTGGGTTCAACCAGGACAGATTTTTGGAGATGTGCACCCCTAGGAATTTGAAACCGCTAACCATCTCCACCTTGGCCCTATTGATGCTGACAGGGGTGTGTACAGTACTTTGCTTCCTGAAGTCAATGACCAGCTCTTTAGTTTTGCTGGCATTGAGGGAGAGATTGTTGTCGCTACACCACTCCACGAGGTTCTCTATCTCCGTCCTGTATTCTGACTCGTTGTTATTCGAGATCCGGCCCACTATGGTCGTATCGTCAGCAAACTTGTAGAGTTGGAACCAAATTTTGCCACACAGTCGATGTGTGTACAGTGAGTAGAGTAGAGGGCTAAGTACGCAGCCTTGCGGGGGCCCGGTATTGAGTACTATTCTGGAGCTGGTGTTGTTGTTCATTCTTACTGATTGTGGTTTGTTGGTCAGAAAATCGCGGATCCAGTTGCAGAGTGGGGAGTCAACTCATAGATTTTGGAGCTTTGATATGAGTTTGGCTGGGATTATGGTGTTGAAGGCGGAGCTGTAGTCAATAAATAGCAGTCTGATGTAGGAGTCCTTGTTGTCGAGATGCTCTAGGGATGAGTGTAGGGCCAGGGAAATGGTGTCTGATGTGGACCTGTTGCAGCGGTATGCGAATTGCAGTGGATCATGGCGTTCTGGGAGTATGGACGTGATGCGCTTCATGATCAACCTCTTGAAGCACTTCATTACGACTGAAGTCAGGGCCACCGGATGGTAGTCATTGAGTTACGTTGCCTGGTTCTTCTTTGGCACCGGTATGATGGTGGTCTTCTTGAAGCAGGTGGGGACCTCGGAATGGAGTAGGGACAGGTTAAAGCTGGTCCGTGCAGAACAGAAGGTCGATCTGACTTCGGAAGCTGTGATGGTAGGTATGGGTGAGTTATGGGCTGCTTGGCACTTGACAGCGGATTGTTGGTTACCTGCTCGAACCGAGCATAGAATGCATTGAGTTCGTCGGGGAGGGGTGCGCTGCTGCCGGAGATACTGCTCGGCTTCGCTTTATAGCCTGTTATGTTGTTTAGTCCTTGTCACAATCGCCGAGAGTCTGTCTGTGACACTAGCTTGGTTTGATATTCTCTCTTGGCATCTCGGATGGCTTTGCGGAGGTCGTACCTGGATTTCTTGTATAGGTCAGGGTCGTCTGCCTTGAATGCCTCAGATCTGTCCTTCAGTAGGGAGTCTATCTCGCGATTGAGCCATGGTTTCCGGTTGGGGAACGTACGTATTGCTTTCTTTGGCACGCAGTCGTCCACACATTTGCTGGTGCGTAACACTTCTCGAATCCCATCAATTAACAAAACATTTTTTAGCCGCTGCAATCTGCTTTCCAATCCAAAATCTCTATCCATTAAGTTATGTTCACTTTTCTACCATCAGCTTCAATCTTCTTATTTGGCACCTTATCATATGCCTTCTCAAAATCCATTTACTTGCTAATTACACTGCATTCTCATTATACACTGTGATTTCCTCAAGAAAATCAATTAAAGTTGAGTACAACTTGCCCTTTTATAAATCCATACTGATTGTTCCTAATTAAACATGCATTTCAAAGTGTCCATTATTTTTTTCTGATAGGAAAATAACTTGATGTTTTGCAATACCCTTTCATAAAGGCCTTGAAAGGAAGGACTTACATTTACGTGGTACCTTTCATGACCTAAGGATGTCTCAAAGCACTTTCTGACCAATGAAGTAATTTTGAAGTACATTGCTTCAATGTATAATGCGAAAGCAGTAGAATTAGCAGGTGAATGGATTTTCACAAGGCATTTGCTAAGATGCCACATAAAGGCACAGTGGTTAACACTGCTGCCTCATAGCGCCAGGGTCCCGGGTTCAATTCTGACCTTGGGTGACTGTCTGTGTGGAGTTTTCACGTTTTCCCCATGGCTGTGTGGGTTTCCTCCGGGCGCTCCAGTTTCCTCGCAAAGATGTGCGGGTTAGGTAGATTGGTCATGCTAAATTGCCCCTTAATGTCCAGGGATGTGCAGGTTAGGTTATGGGATTACAGAGACAGGTAGGGGTGGGCACTTATAAATGGGCAGTGTACTCATTCGAAGAGTCGGTACTGACTCAATGGACGGAATGGCATCCTTTTGCACTGCAGTGATTCTGCGATAAGAACATGTTAGGCAAATGATGCAGTTGAGAGAGAAATGGACATAGTTTAATGTACAACGTCATTTGAACCAACATTTTCTCCTATCAATTAATCTGGCTAAATTTGCTTTTATTCCACAAAAGTTTGCAAATTTCTATTTCAGTACCATTAACTTTGTCCTTCCTCTGTTTCTTGACCTATTTTAAATTTGAATCCGATTGGATTGTACGTATTGTTTTATGATGTTTTATTACATTTAAGGCATGAAAAATGTAAAGTTTTGTTCTCAAGGTCGACTCTATCTGAAATACTAATCTTTCTTTTCTAGTCTAACTAACCTACCTCATTTGCAAACGTGTCATGTTGCACCAGCCTTTTAGATCAAGCAGACAGATGGTTTATTGTACATCATGGTGGCACAGTGGTTAACACTGCTGCTCATAGCACCAGAGATCTGGGGTCAATTCTGCCATTGGGTGACGGTCTGTGTGGCGTATGATCCAAGATGGCGCCGGAACATGGCGACTCTCTGCGAGCTCTCGCACACAGATCCTCTTTTTACATCTCCTACAAATGTACTAATCTCTTAAAACTTAATTCTAACACTAATACTATCACTAACCTTTCTCTTGTATGTTCCCTTGCAGGTTTGAAGTTCCTCCGAGGCCCGTGGAGTGGACCCGATGACCCGACTTGACCCGACCCGGCAGAACTCCTCGAATGACTCGATCCGGAAGTTGAAGAGGCCCGAACCGGAAGTCCGGCCCGACCTTGATTTTGACCAAACCCAGACCTCAGAATGCCAGACACGGCCTAGGAACCGACGCCAGCCCTGGACTGCCCGATCCAGCAGCCAGAGCACCCGACCCCTGACCACGAGACCCGGCCCAGAGAGGCCCGCCCAGCGACCCGACCCAGAGAGGCCCGCCCAGCGACCCGACTTATCCAATGCTGGAGGAAAGAAAAATTCACGTGGAGGCCCGACCGGGCCTACTCCAAGACCCCACTCCTGGAACACCCGACCAAGCCATCAGAAATGGAGCAGAACATGGGACCCCGGCAACCCCCAAACTGCAACCAAAGCCTGGGACCCTGCCAGACACAACCCTGAAAACAGAACCACGCTCCGGCCCCAGCCAGATGCAATCACCTACCTTCCACAAGGTAAGATTTCTCTCATCATATCCCGGGCCCATCCAGACGCAGTCACCGACCGGGGAAGCGAGAGAAACGCAGCAGTCTGGAGGTGAGACTAAAGCAACACGGCTTCAAGACTCCTCTCCCCAGCCTACTCCTGGCAAATTTCCAAACGTTTGGCACCTCATCAACTCCTCCTGGTGCTTGAATGTGGCGACCATGGCAACCTACTGCTTTCCGGTCCTGGAATACCTGAGCGTGAAGTGCCCCCTGTACTATCTTCCATGTGAATTCACTTCAGCCATTACCACAGCGGTCTACATCCCACTCCAGTGAAGAAGGTGCTGGACGAACTGCACACAGTTACAAACAACAATGAAACAGAACACCCGGTGGCCTTGTTCATCGTGGCTGGGGTCTCGAACAAGGCCAACCTCAAGAGTGTACTGCCAAAATTCCTCCAACACATCTCCTGTCCCACCAGGGGCGACAACACTCTCGACCTTTGCTACACAAAAATCAATGGCACCTACCATTCCACCCCGCGACCACACTTTGGAAAATAAGACCATAAGTCGGTGCTACTTCTGGCATACAAACCGGAACTTAAGCAGGAGAATCCGGTTAAGAAGGCCGTGCAGTGCTGAACCAAGGAAACAGAAGAGCTCCTAAGTGATGCGACCATCAATTCACTCGACGACACGTGGAGAAGTAAACCGTGGGTTTAATCAGCTTAGAACTGAGCCTGCCTGTCACCGGTACAACACTGAAGGCGGCCCCGCAGGTCAGCAGCTCTTATACTTCCTGTAAAGGGGGTGGAGCCATGGGTGGAGCCGTACATGCCCCAACATATCCCCTGTGGGTGAAGCCACACAATGGTCCATAGGTAGAGCCCACAGGGTTAATAACATAACACAGTGCACTGGTGAATTATAAGTAATTATACATTCACCACATTCACCCCCTGTTTAAAAATGAAGTCCGGCGGGGGTGACGGGCTCATAGATTCAGTCGGTCCGGTACCCGGATCGCACGTTGTGACTGCCGAAGCACTGGTGTTGCAGCCGCTTCGGGTGGCTGTGGAAGTGGGTCTGGAGCAGGCACAGGCGTGGACTCCGGGAGCGGCTCTTCCGGAGCTTCATTCCTGTGGACCGGTGCGGCGGGTGGGAGGGAGCGTGGGAACCATATAGGGGTGGGGGCGCTGAACATGGGAGGTTGGACGGGACATAGTGTGGGGGATGCAGTAGTGGGAGTGGTGTTGGAGCCTGCGGGCGCCAAGTCCTGGAGGGAGACAGTATCTTGCCGGCCATCGGGGTGTTCGACGTACGCATAGTGTGGGTTGGAGTGCAGGAGCTGGACCCTCTCTACCAGGGGGCCGGTCTTATGGCACCGAACATGTTTTCGCAGGAGGACTGGACCCGGTGTCATCAGCCAGAGCGGAAGCGAGGCCCCTGAGGTAGTTCCCCTAGGGAAAACAAACAAACGGTCATGAGGAGTCTGGTTTGTGGCCGTGCAAAGGAGGGACCTAATAGAGTGCATCGGGGAGGACCTCCTGCCAGTGAGAAACTGGGAGATTCCTGGACCACAGGATCAGTAGGACGGTCGCATTCTCCCACTCCACCTGCCCGTTTCCCCTGGGGTTATAACTGGTAGTCCTGCTCGAGGCGATGCCCTTACTGAGCAGGTACTGACGCAGTTCGTCGCTCATGAACGACGAGCCCCTGTCGCTGTGGACATAACTGGGGAAACCAAACTGGGTGAAGACACTATGCAGGGCTTTAATGACAGCGGGGGTGGTCAGACCAGGGCAGGGGATGGCAAACGGGAAGCGGGAGAACTCATCTATGATGTTAAGGAAGTACGTGTTGCTGTTATTGGAGGGGAGGGGCCCTTTGAAATCGATACTGAGGCGTTCAAAGGGCCAGGATGCCTTTTTACCAGGTGGGCCTTATCCGGTCGCTAGAAGTGCGGTTTACACTCCGCACAGATTTGGCAGTCTCTGGTTATAGCTCTGACCTCCTCGGTGGAATAGGACAGGTTGAGGGCATTGATGTAATGAGTGAGCCGGGTGACCCCCGGGTGGCAGAGGTCATCGTGGATAGCCCGTAGTCGGTCATCTTGCGTGCTGGCGCATGTGCCATGGGACAGGGCATCTGGGGGCTCGTTGAGCTTCCCAGGACGATATACTATATCGTAGTTATAGGTGGAGAGTTCGATTCTCCACCTCAAGATCTTATCATTCTTGATCTTGCCCTGCTGCGTATTGTCAAACATGAAGCAACCGATCGTTGGTCGGTGATGAGGGTAAACCTCCTACCAGCGAGGTGGTGAGGGTGCGTGAAAAAAAGGCCTGCTTGGTTGAGGGTGGCGGCGAGAGTGACCTCTAAGGCGTCGCTCTCCACCTGGAAGGGGACGGAGTCATCCACCGCGCGCATCGCAGCTTTGGCGATGTCCGCCTTGATGCAGTTGAAGGCCTGGCGAGCCTCGGCTGCCAGTGGAAAGAGGGTGGCCTTAAATAGTGGGCGGGCTTTGTCCGCATACTGGGGGATCCATTGGGCGTAATAGGAGAAAAATCCAAGGCACTTCTTCAGGGCCTTGGGACAGTGAGGGAGAGGGAGTTGAAGGAGGGAGTGCATATGGTCAGGGTCGGGCCCTAGGACCCCGTTTTCCACGACGTAGCTGAGGATGGCTAGCCTGGTTGTGCGGAAAACGCATTTCTCCTTGTTGTAGGTGAGGTTGAGTTTTTGGGCGGTTTGGAGAAATCGGTGGAGGTTGGCGTTGTGATCCTGCTGATCATGGCCGCAGATGGTGACATTGTCTAAGTACAGAAACGTGGCCCGCAGCCCGTACTTGTCCACCATTCGGTCCATCGCTCGTTGGAACACCGAAACCCCGTTCGTGACGCCAAAGGGGACCCGAAGGAAATGGAAAAGGTGGCCGTCTGCCTCAAACGATGTGTAGTGGCGGTCCTCCGGGCGGATTGGGAGCTGGTGGTATGCAGACTTCAGATCCACCATGGAGAACACGCGATGGTGCATGATCGGATTTACCATGTCTGCAATCTGGGGAAGGGGGTACGCATCGAGTTGCGTAAACCGGTTAATGGTCTGGCTGTAATCAACCACCATCCGGAACTTTTCCCCGGTCTTGACGACCACCATCTGAGCTCTCCAGGGGCTATTGCTGGCCTCTATGACACCCTCCCGCAAGAGACGTTGGACCTCGGACCTAATGAACGTCCTGTCCTGCATACTATACCGCCTGCTTCTGGTGGCTATTGGCTTACAATCGGCGGTGAGGTTTGCGAAGAGGGGGGGTCGATTTTTGGGGTCGTGAGGCTGCATATGGTGAGCGGGGGCAGGTGCCACCCCCGTACTTAAGAGTTAGGCTCCTGAGGTTGCACTGGAAGTCGAGTCCCAAAAGGAGAGGAGCACAGAGGTCTGGGAGCACATATAGTTGAAAATTAGCATACTCAGCGCCCTGTATCGCTAGGGTTGCAGTAGTGCCACCCTTGGATTTGCACCGAGTGCGACCCAGAGGTGAGGGATATGGTTTGTTGCATCGGGAATATTGGGAGTGAGCAGCGTCTTACCATGTCCGGGTGAATAAAGCTCTCTGTGCTCCCGGAGTCAAAAAGGCAAGGTGTCTCGTACCCGTTAACCTGGACGGCCATCATGGAGCTCCGGAGGTGTTTAGGCCGTGACTGGTCCAGGGTGACCGCGCTGAGGTGTGGGTAGCTGGCGGCGTCATCGGAGGTGCTGGGGCGGCCCCGCGATGGCTGTCCGTGTAGGTCGTACGCGTCGAGCGGCGTAGCAGATGGCGGACAAGATGGCGGCCCCCGTTGGTCGAGCGTGGCGGGCGGTGAGGAAGATGGCATCCAAGGTGGTGGCCCCCATGGATCGCACGTGGCCGGCCGCGTAGGGGAGGATGGCCAAGATGGTGGCCCCCATGAGTCGCACATGTTATGCGGAGGCGGAGGCGGCAGACACGCTGCCACCTTGCAGGGTCTGCGGGCCTGTAAGTCTGTGGATCGGGTCTCTGAGTTCGAGTTCTTAGACCTGGCCAGACAGACCTTGGCGAAATGTCCTTTTCGCCCGCAGCTGCTTCAGTTCATGTTGCGGGCCGGGCAGTGCAGTCGGGAGTGTTGGGACTGGCCGCAAAAGTAGCAGGGTAGCCCCCCCATGATGGGCGGGAGGCCGGCCGGCACTGGCCTGGGGTAGTCTCGGGTCGGGGGCCCACGAGGGGGTCGCGTGATCGGCCGGGAACACAGTAAGGCTCTGAAAAGTGGCCTCCAGAGAGGTAGCCAGTTTTACCGTGTCGTCCAAGTCCTTGGCCCCTTTTTCGAGCAGGCACTGTCTCACATAGTTCGATCGGACCCCCGCCACATAAACGTCTCGGACGGCGAGCTCCATGTGCTGAGTGGCCATAACGGCCTGGTAGTTACAGTTCTGCGCGAGGGCTTTGAGGTCACGTAGGTAATCATCTAGCGACTCCCCGGGGCGCTGGCGGCGAGTGGTGAAGACGTGTCGCGCGTATACCTCGTTCACAGGCCGCACATAGAGGCGTTCGAGTAGTGCGAGGGCCTCTGTCTAGGAAGCGGCTTCGTCGAGCTGGACAGAAATGCAATGGCTCACCCGTGCGTGGAGGAGGCTCAGCTTCTGTTTGTCAGTGACGGGTGGTGTAGACGACGCAGCGAGATAGGCCTTGAAGCCTCAAAGCCAATGTGAAAACATTTATTTCGCCTCCGCGGCCTGTGGATCGAGTTCCAGTCTGTCAGGTTTGAGGGCTGATTCCATAGTAGTATTTTAAGCTGATTAAATTGAGACGACCATCAATTCACTCGAAGACACGTGGAGAAGTAAACCGTGGGTTTAATCAGCTTAGAACTGAGCCTGCCTGTCACTTGTACAACACTGAAGGCGGCCCCGCAGGTCAGCAGCTCTTATACTTCCTGTAAAGGGGGTGGAGCCATGGGCGGAGCCCGTACATGCCCCAACATACCCTCTGTGGGTGAAGCCACACAATGGCCCATAGGTAGAGCCCACAGGGTTAATAACTTAACACAGTGCACTGGTGAATTATCAGTAATTATAATCTGGTGCGGCCGCATTTGGAGTATTGCGTGCAATTCTGGTCGCCGCATTATAGGAAGGATGTGGAAGCATTGGAAAGGGTGCAGAGGAGATTTACCAGAATGTTGCCTGGTATGGAGGGAAGATCTTATGAGGAAAGGCTGAGGGACTTGAGGCTGTTTTCGTTAGAGAGAAGAAGGTAAAGAGGTGACTTAATTGAGGCATACAAGATGATCAGAGGATTGGATAGGGTGGACAGTGAGAGCCTTTTTCCTCGGATGGTGATGTCTAGCACGAGGAGACATACCTTTAAATTGAGGGGAGATAGATATAAGACAGATGTCAGAGGTAGGTTCTTTACTCAGAGAGTAGTAAGGGCGTGGAATGCCCTGCCTGCGACAGTAGTGGACTCGCCAACATTAGGGGCATTCAAATGGTCATTGGATAGACATATGGCCGATAACGGAATAGTGTAGATGGGCTTTAGAGTGGTTTCACAGGTTGGTGCAACATCGAGGGCCAAAGGGCCTGTACTGCGCTGTAATGTTCTATGTTCTATGTTCACCACACTATGTGACTGGTTGGAGACAGTGGGCTGGTCCATATTTAAGAACTCAGTGACCAATCTAAACGAGTATGCTACCACTGCCACAGACTTCATCAGCAAATGTGTGGACGACTGCATGCCAAAGAAAGTAGTACGTACGTACTCCAACCTGATACCATGGCTTAATCGAGAGCTTGATTCCCTACTGAAGGCCAGGTCTTTGGCGCTCAAGTACAAAAATTCCAGTTACAACCTGCGCAAAGCCATCCGAGATGCCAAGAGACAATGGCAGACCAAGCTAGAATCACAGACTAGTGTCAAAGACTTTATCAGTTGTGGCAAGGCCTAAACAACATAACAGGCTACAAAGCGAAGATGAGCAGTATCTCCAGCAGCAGTGCACCCCTTCCCGATGAACTCGGTGTATTCTATGCTCGGTTCGAGCAGGAAACCATAAAACTGATGTCGACTGCCACAGCAGCCCCGGACACACCCATACACACCGACATAGCTTTCGAAGTCAGATTGGCCTTTCTGAAAGTGAACCCTCGGAAGGCGACGGATCCAGACAGGGTCCCTGGTCGTGCACTCAGATCCTGCACGGACCAACTGACAGATGTGTTCGCAGACATCTTCAACTTCTCCCTACTCCATTATGAAGGCCCCACCTGCTTCAAGAAGACTACCATCATAGCGGTGCCAAAGAATAATCAAGCAACATGCCTCACTGACTATCATCCAGTGGCCCTGCCATCGATCGTAATGAAGTGCTTCGAGAGGTTGGTCATGAGGCACATCAACTCCATACTCCCAGAATGCCTAGATCCCCTGTAATTCGCATACCACCGCAACTGGTCCACAGCAGACTCCATCTCCCTGGTCCTACACTCATCCCTGGAGCATCTCGACAACAAGGACACCTACATCAGACTCCTACTTATTGACTGCAGCTCCGCCTTCAATATCATAATCCCAGCCAAGCTCATAGGACTTGGCTCCTCACTCTACAATTGTATCCTCGACTTTCTGACCCATAGACCACAATTAGTAAGAATAAACCACAACATCTCCTCCACGATAGTCCCAAATACTGAGGCCCCGCAAGGCTGCGCACTTAGTCCCCTACTATACTCTCTGTACACGCACGACTGCATAGCAAAATTTAGTTCCGACTCCATCTGCAAGCTTGCTGACGACACAAGCATAGAGGGTCTGATCTCGAACACCGATGAGTCAGAATACAGGAGGGAAATAGAGAACCTAGGGCCGTGGTATAACATCAACAATCTCTCCCTCAATGCCAGCAAAACATTGGGGCTGGTTTAGCACAGGGTTAAATAGCTAGCTTTTGAAGCAGACCAAGGCAGGCCAGCAGCATGGGTTCAATTCCGATACCAGCCTCCCCGAACAGGCGCCGGAATGTGGTGACTAGAGGCTTTTCACAGTAACTTAATTTGAACTTGTGACAATAAGCGATTTTCATTTTCATTTCATTTCAAACTAGAGCTGATTGTTGACTTCAGGATTCAAAGTACTGTACACACCCTGATCTGCATCAATCGGACCGAGGTGGAAATGGCTGACAGCTTCAAATTCCTAGGTGTGCACATCACCACAAATCTGTTCTGGTCTACCCAGTCGATGCTGCGACCAAGAAAGAGCAACGGCGCCCATTCTTCCTCAGGAAACTGAGGAAATTTGGCATTTCCACATTGACTCTTACCAACCTTCACAGGTGCACCATAAAAAACATCCCATCTGGCTGTCTCACAGCCTGGTATGGTAACTGCTCGGCCCAAGACTGCAAGTAACTTCAGAGAATCGTGAATACAGCCCAGCCCATCACACAAACCTGTCTCCCATCCATTGATTCTATCTACACCTCCTGCTGCCTTGGGAAAGCAGGCAGCATAATCAAAGACCCTTCCCACCTGGCTTATTCACTCTTCCAACTTCTTCCATCGGGCAGGAGATACAAAAGTCTGAGAACACGCACAAACAGATTCTAAAACAGTTTCTTCCCCGCAGTTACCGGACTCCTAAACGACCCTCTTGTGGACTAATCTGATTAATACTACACTTCTGTATGCTTCACCCGATGCCGGTGTCTATGTATTTACATTGTTACAGAACAAAGAGATCTATGAGTACAGGTTCATAGCTCCTTGAAGGTAGAGTTGCAGGTGGACAGGGTGGTGAAGAAGGCATTTGGCATGCTAGGTTTTATTGGTCAGAATATTGAATACAGGAGTGGGATGTCTTACAGGAGTTGAGACATCTTTTTGAAGTTGAACAAGACATTGGTAAGACCACACATGGAATACTGTGTTCATTTCTGGTCACCCTATTAAAGGGAGGATATTAGAAAGAGTGCAGAAGAGATTTACAAGGATGTTACCAGGGCTTGATGATCTGAGTTATGGGGTTGCAAAGAGGCTATTGGTCACAAGTGAACCCAACACTTCTCTCAACGTTGACAATCCTACTCATAGTCTAGTGGTAGGAAACACTCAAAATCTGCATTCATTGCGTAAGCTGTTCGTGTTACATGAGGGGACAGAAAGAGGAAGGCATAATGAAGGTACTAAAGAGCACATACGAAGTTGTAGGGAAATAGCAGGGGGCACTCTGTTAATTACTCATGGTGTGGACTTCAAACCTGTTGAACCACAAAGGCCATATCTGTCTCAACTAAAGTCACAGAAACTGGCTCAGTTGGGGACTGAGGAACATTATATGTTGGACATGTAGCAGAAACATGCAGAATTCAGCTTTGTTTTGGTTGATTTGATTTATTGTCACATGTACCGAAATACAGTGAAAGTATTTTTCTGCGGCCGAGGGAACGTACACAATATGTACATAGCAGACAAAAGAATAATCAACAGAGAACATTGACAAATGGTACATCGACAAACAGTGATTGGTTACAGTGCGGAACCAGGGGCCAAACCAAGCAAATACATGAGCAAGAGCAGCATAGGGCGTCGTGAATAGTGTTCTTACAGGGAACAGATCAGTCCAAGGGGGAGTTGTTGAGGAGTCTTGTCGCTGTAGGGAAGAAGCTGTTCCTATGTCTGGATGTTCGGGCCTTCAGACTTCTGTACCTTCTGCCTGATTTGTGTTTCATGGTTCTCTTTATAATTCATGTCAAGCAACATCGCAGTTTTGTTTAAACTGAAGACCTTGGTCAATTTAGTCAAACTGAAAACACCCTTGGTCTAATGTACTGGCTCAGGTCTCCCCTTTATGCTCTGTGGTACAGCCCATGATGTCAGTTTGATAGCCTTGGCAAGCAACCAATCAGTGCATCTGAAATTCTGGGATATCTCCTCTTCTTGCTTGAGGTTGGTGGAGCCATCCAGAACCTTCTGGAAGAAAGATAGATCAAGAGAAGAGCTCTATTTTTTCCTTAGAACTGTGAAAGATCCAGGCATGAAGCAGCCTTAAAACAGTCTCTCACTCAGCTCCCTCTGCCTGGCAATTTAAGAGACTTCCAGCTAGACCTGTGGAAGTCACCTTTATTTAAAAGACTGCAGGTCTGTAACAGTTTAATCCTCTGTCTGAATGTCTGGGAAAAGGCAAGTCTGAGAACTCTCTTCACAATAGAGCCACCATCTCTGCACAGAGACCAGACAAGCAGTTGAAAGTGGATGTAGACTCTGCTGTAAATTCTCAGGTGGGGAATTCCAAAATTGCCTCAGTGAGACTGGAAATCAAACTGGTGTAGGCCTGTCAGGACTGAGCCGACCTCAGAGAGGGAATTCTCAGTGTGACGACCCCATTGTTAAAAGTGAAAGTGACTTACCAGAGAGCGTTCTACAGCCTGCAGGTTCTGGGTGAAATTCAGCATTAGAAAATTGCTGGCTACAAAGACCGCAACCTCGGCAGCAAAGAACCATCTCATGCCTTTTCAATCCTGTTATTTTCAATTCTACCCACCCCCGGTATTCTTGTCTTGTGTGAATCTGGGTGGAGGGTGGGACAGGCTTTTGGGAATAGTTAAATTAGCAGACGATTGTTCCATTCTTATCATTATATATTCATATTTTTTCTTGTTATAAATAAACAGTTTTTAAAAAATGTTTTACTTATAAATATGGTGCCTGTAACTTATTGGAGCAGTCACAGGTTAAAGATCTCAGGAAAACACACAAATTATTGGTTAATTGACATGTATTGGGAGTCCGGGGTCTGTGGGGCTGGAATTTGACCGTGCACTCGCCTGGTGGTTGTAACAAGGGCCACCCTGCTGCTGTAGAAATAGAACATTTCTTCTACTTTACAACTCCTACACAAAAGCCTCCAGTGCAGCACTAATAACTTTGGAGTCTGCTTTCTCCCGTTCTGTGCCATTCTTTGCTGTGCCATCCTTCACAATTTTCCATGCTAGTTTTACTTCTGCCCGCACCTATCCCAGCCTTAACAGATCTCCCCTTTAAGAGATGCAGGCTAACTTCAAGTGATGCTAGTGAATTACAATTTGGACCCCCTTGCTGATGAGGGCAGCACATCATCGGTGCAGTTGGCCTGGCTGGTCACGGCAATCATTGTAAAGAGCAGGCAGCGTGAAGTTAGCAATCAACTGGCATGGGTTAATTGTACATCACAGTCCCTGTGTCTATTTTTGCGGCTGAGACGATTTAGCCCCCAATTATATATTGAGCAGACCGCAGGTGCAAGATGCTAATATTCCTTAATTAAATGGAACGATTGCTCCATTTTCAATACTATTTCATTACATTAAACCGCCGTAGAAATAAGACCCAACATTGTAGTAATATTGACACTAATCACCTTCATTACTCTTGGACCTGACAGAGACATTTGAATATAAATGCCATAACTAATGATCTTATCGTTAACTCTATGAAAAATTTGCTTGGAAAGAAACTCAACTGCATCTTCAACGTTAACATTAATGACTTCAAAGTGCTATTAACAGATATAAAATGTATTTTCTATTCAATAATACATACAGGAGAAAAGTGTGATGGGGAATTTGTGCTGGAATTGGAAGATGAAGTTGCAGGACTTTAAAGAGGTAAAAAATGATAAATTGCATGGCACAAAAAGTAAGCCACATTTAACAAAATGTTGAAGAATGCAAAGTAACATTTCACATAACATAGCTCATTTTCATCCCCGTGTCTGAGAAGGAACAATAACAAATTGAAGCCTGGAATGCAGAAGATTGATCTGACCTAACCAAAATCCAGACTGCTGCCATTGTGTTGCTGCTAACCATGTTCATTACTTGCTTGTTTCAGTCATTCTCTGCATTTAAAGATCTAAACCTGTAACTGCTATTCTCTCCAGCGCTGTGCTCCAGTGTTACAATGGAGTTACGTCAGCCAACAAATAAACAAATGAGCAGACCCCTTGTCCATTAAAACACCGTATCATGATTGTCTGCCAAAGTTGCTCTTTCCTCTTTTTATGACAACATCAAGTTAGCTTTGACTGGGTAAAATCAGAACCCATTGAGCTCCACTGTGGAATCAAACAGGGTTGTGTTCTGGTATGTTCTTCTCTTTGCTGTTATCATATGCATTCAGTTCAACTACTTATCTACTTACATAACAGAACTGACAGCAAACTGTTCAGCTTTACCCTCTTAAGATTCAAAACAAAGGTACCCTTTGATGCACATGCACCAAGTCCTCATCAGATAATTGCTCTATGCCATCTATGCTACACATTACATGCTGAAGAACACCTTCAGTAGCAAATGGGCAGGTACTCTCACTCGTATAAAGATTTAACCATCTTTAACCATCAGCACCAGTGGTATAAACATCATGGTCCAGGATGTTACCAAATAGCCATCTATCAGCATGGCAATGTGATGCTGCAGGTTGTTGATGGCTTTGCATAGCTAGGCTCCACAAACACCAGCAATCTGTCACTTCTTGCTGAAATCAACATTAATTGCAAAAGCAGCAGTTGGCATTGCCAAGCTGAGTAAAAGTGTGTGGAACAATGGCAAACTGATTGAGAACACCAAACTGCGAGTTTTCCAAGACTGCACCCCAACACACTCCGCTACAGTGGTGAGACCTGGACAACTACAGCTAGTCAGGAGAAAAGGCTGAAGAGTTTCCACCTTTGCTGTCTCAGACATATCCTCATTATCTTTTGGCAGGACAAGGTCCTTGTAGGATGTTGGATACCATTTGGTAGGTCTTAATGAAGTCTTTGTAATCTGAAGTAGGTTAACTGTATATATTTATTAACTGCAAGAACTATGTGCATATAAATATTAAAGGGTTCAAGCTAAGAGCTGTCTCCGTGCTTGCTTGTGCACACAGCTCTGTCCAACACTAAACTGACCCCGAGGTGTGGGCCATATGCTCTCTTATATCACTGGTGTGAGTTGCATTGTACTCAGTCCCAAATTCACCTTAGATTTTTAGACTGTTATACTACACAGGTCAACAACTCAGTGGTTCTGGCATGTGCTAATTCCATCAGCATATATTTATTCATAGGCCAGTTTTTCTGTGTTGACCCAGCCATGTTTATCAGATGGATGAAGGCCATATAACCAAACACCATCTGTGCCGTGAACTTCTCACTGGGTCACAACCTCCTGGGTGGTCATTCCCTCCACGACAAGGACACCTGAAAGCAAGGTTGGAAGACTGTGGATGTCATTGTCACTGACAACTGGAGAGAATGGCTATGATCTCTGGAGGCTGATTGTTTGGAGAGGCATTGGGAAGAGGCATGCAGCAACTGCTCAGATGGCTGAGAAGAGTGCCCAGAGAAAATAGTGGCACAGAAAATTGTGCACCTTCTCAGCCCACAGTCTACCTATTACTGTGCCAGAATGGTGTTCTGAAGCCACGCGGTGCTTAACACAAAGTGTTTAACACCACGGCAGAAAGAATCATCTCATGAGAAAGGTGGGTGCCACCACTACCCCCATGGAATGGCAGCTCATAATAGCACATTAACGCTGAGATTAATGTACCTTTCACACTGAAACTGATGTCTAGACAGAGATCCTTGTATATGTCATTTACTTTGTCAAACCTGCATCAGAGATTTCATTTTGTGATGTGAAAAGAATTCATAATTTTAATTTTTGCCATTTTAAATCTCATGTGCCAATAAAAAATATATAGATTTAAAAAGAATGCCATTCAATGCATATTGAGTCACGCAATGTGCAGCAAATCGATCTGCACCTTTGAATTGTTCACCTGTAACCTCTTAGTAAACTAAACCTAAAGAAAGGGAGCACAGTACCATGCCACATCTACTTTCAGTAAATGTTCAAACTGACGTTCAGAAAGGACGGTGTGCACAAAATGTTTACCTTGTGCACGCACATTGTCACACTGTATGACAACTTGTGTGCTGGATTAGGCAGAATAAATCTGTCTCGAGAGGGCTGACTGTTGAGGCAACACAGACAGGAGGCACATTTCAGCAAGAGTTTTCACTTGCATATTCATAGCCAGCGTTTTGGATGATATGCAAACACGGCATGAGAAACATTCCAGGAGAGTGCCAAAGACAAGACTCAGCCGCTTTGAAATCTAATTGTTTGTCTTTTTAATGAGCAAAGAATTATCGGTTTATTGTTAATACTCATAACTCAAAGCAAACACAGCAGCGAATGTATCCCGGCACAATGGAGAAGATTCAGGCTCCTCACCAGCTCAGGACCTCCAGCAATCTCAGTGCCAACTGGCGGACATTCAAGCAAAAGTTTCTGCTGTACATCGAACCTTCAGACCTCATGGGTGCATCTGATGCAAGGAAGATCGCGTTTCTCCTCTCAACAGCAGGTGATCAAACCATCAAACTCTTCAACTCTTTTCACTTCACCGAAGGCCAGGACAAGACAAAGTTTCAGACCATCCTGGACAAGTTTGACAGTCACTGTGAAGTGGACACCAATGAAATCTTCAAGCGCTACATATTCAAACAGCGTCTACAAGGTAAAGATGAATCTTTCAACTCCTTCTTAACTAACCTCCGCCTGCTAGCACTGTCCTGCAACTTTGGTGATATTGCTGACTCCATGATCAGACACCAAATCGTTTTTGGAGTTCACTCTGATCCTCTGAGAGAGCAGCTACTGAAAATCAAGCATATGACATTGCCAGTCGCGATTGAAACATGCACAGTGCATGAGCACGCCAACAATCGCTATGCCCAGTACAAATTGGCTGAAAATGAGAAACTTGCCTCCCACGAGGCAGAGAGTGTGCAGGTCATCTCCCAGATGCAGAGCCTCAGCATTGATGAAAGCGGCCATTTTGCGCACTTTTCCAGGGGCCCCACGCATGTGCGATGCGAATGGGATAACGAAGCGGCCGATACCCACACTGTGCATGTGCGACGACGCGCGGAACATCAGGACGCCGACGTCATGACGTGCTCGAACTGCGGCAATTCCTACTTAAAGAAACACTGCCCTGCAAGAGGCAGGCGATGTTTAAACTGTGTGAAGCCTGGACACTATGCAGCCTTATGCAGGTCTGCACCACCAGTCAGGGGCCAGCGCTCCCAATTCCGACGAAGGCACGTTCAGAGTGTGCAACAAAGATTACAGGATTCTGATCCTGGCAGCACAACGGATCCAGAGGAAAAATGCCTGGACTCCGCCTACTGTGTGGGCATCATTACCAAATGTGAATATGCCACATCCAACTCATCACAAATGCAATCCATCCTCACTGTGGAATCTCTGGACGAATGGCGTGCGGTGATGCAGGTCAACCGCTGCTCCATCCATTTTAAGCTGGACACAGGTGCTTCTGACAACCTCCTCTCACAGGCAGATTTCAAACGCATCAAGAAGCCCCCCAAGGTCCTTCCAGCAGCCTGCAGGCTCCTGGACTACAATGGAAATGCCATCACGGCACTGGGATCCTGCCATCTACTCGTCTCCAACCGGAGCACCCATGCATGGTTACGTTTTGAAATTATCAAGCCAGACAGGGCATCCCTACTTGGCGCACATGCCTGCAAGCTTAACCTCGTTGCAGTGGGTTTACACCACAACATCCTCCAATGTGGATATTCAGGCCGGCTGACGACATCCTCGCTCAGTATCCGGTTGTGTTCGACGGGATGGGCACGCTGCCATATCGATACAAGAGTCTGCTATGACCTGATGCTAAGCCAGTGGTCCACGCACCACGCCGGGTCCCGGCTCTGCTGAGGGAGTGACTGAAGGCACAGCTCAAGGATCTTCAGCAACAGGGCATCATTTCCAAGGTAACCAAACAGATTGACTGGGTCAGCTCAATGGTATGTGTTAGAAAGCCTTCGGGAGACCTGCGCATCTGCATTGATCCCAAGGATCTCAATAAGAATATAATGCGTGAACACTGCCCCATCCCGAAGCGGGAGGAACTCACCAGTGAGATGGCACACGCACGTTTTTTCACCAAGTTAGATGCGTCACATGGATTTTGGCAAATCCAGCTGGATGAGTCCAGCAGAAGGCTCTGCACCTTCAACACACTGTTTAGCAGATACTGCTATAATCGCATGCCGTTTGGCATTGTTTCAGCATCGGAGATCTTCCATCGCATCATGGAGCAGATGATGGAGGGCATTGATGGGATTTGTGTTCACGGACAACAACATCACATGGTCCACGACCCCTGAAGAGCATGTTTCCCGTCTCCAGCAGGTATTCTGCCGTGTCCATGCCAATGGCCTGAAGCTGAACAGGTCCAAATGTTGCTTTGGCATGTCAACACTCAAGTTCCTAGGTGACCAGATCTCTCAGCAGGGCATACACCCGGATGCAGGTAAGGTCAAGGCCATCGAAGCCATGAAGGTCCCTGAAGACAAGAAGGCGGTGTTGCACTTCCTGGGCATAGTCAATTTTCTGCGCAAGTTCATCCCAAACCTGGCCTCACACACCACGGCCCTACGAAATCTGGTGAAAAAGTCCATTGCCTTTGAGTGGAAGGCAGCACATCAGGCAGAGTGGTTGGAGCTGAAAGCCGAGCTCACCACTGCACCCGCCTTGGCATTTTTCAACCCAGACAAGGAGACGAAGATCTCGACAGATGCGAGCCAGGATGGCGTCGGTGCGATGCTACTTCAACGCGATGACACTTCATCCCGGGCACCGGTAGCCTATGCATCGAGGGCCATGACGCCCACCGAAACAAGGTATGCGCAAATAGAGAAGGAATGCCTGGGTCTTCTCACTGGCATTCATAAGTTTCACAACTATGTCTACAGCCTGCCGACATTCGCTGTCGAGGCGGATCATAGGCCTCTGGTCCACATTATCTACAAGGACCTGAACGACATGACGCCTCGGTTGCAGCGCATCCTCCTCAAACTCAGAAGGTACGACTTTGACTTAGTGTACATGCCTGGCAAGGAGCTCATCATCACGGATGCATTGTCCCGCTCCATCACCTTGCCTAGTGAACCGCTGGAAATCATCCGGCAGATTGAATCACAGGTGCAGCTGTGTGTTAGCACCCTCCCGGCGTCTGATGGAAGGTGGTTCGTATCCGCAAGGAGACTGCTAAAGACCCCCTCTTGCAGCGTGTCATGCTCCACCTCGCCAATGGCTGGCAGAAAGGGCAGTGCCCTCAATTTTACAATGCAAAGGACGACATGACGGTGATTGATGGTATCCTCCTCAAGCTGGACCGGATTGTCACTCCACTCAGTCTCCAGAGCTTGGTGCTCCGCCAAATCAATGAGGGACACCTGGACGTTGAGAAGTGCAGACGCAGAACCAGGCAGGCAGTCTACTGGCCCAGTATTAGCCAGGATATCTCAAACATGGTCCTCAACTGTGCGACCTGTCAACACTTCCAGCCAGCGCAGAGCAAGGAGAATCGAAACCTCCCCTGGTCCAAGGTTGGCATCGACCTCTTTCGTGCGAATGATCAAGACTACGTGTTGATTATTGACTATTTGTCCAATTACCCTGAGGTCATGAAGCTCTGAGACCTCACATCTCGGACCGTCATCAAGGCCTGTAAGGAAACGTTCTCCAGCATGGTATCCCACTCACTGTCATGAGTAACAATGGCCCGTGCTTCAACAGCCACAAGTGGTCTATGTTTGCCAAGTCATACCATTTCAAACATGTCACTTCCAGCCCACACTATCCGCAGTCCAATGGGAAGGTTGAAAAAGGGGTGCACAGTGTGAAACAGCTCATCTGCAAGGCCGCGGATACTGCTTCTGACATCTACCTCGCGCTGCTTGCGTACAGGGCGACCCCACTGTCCACTGGCATGTCGCCGGCTCAACTCCTGATGAACAGGGACCTGCGGACGACACTTCCAGCCATACACTGGTGCTGCAGCAGATGCAGCAGCTCCAAAACCAGCAAAAGCAGGGCTATGATGCTCATGCCACCGATTTGCCCATGTTATCCCCGGCAGACACTGTCAGGATCAAGATACCGGATGGTGGCTGGTCTGCTCCAGCTGTCGTTGTTCGACAGGCTGTGACCCGCTCATATGTTGTACGTATGGCTGATGGTTCTGTTGTGCGACGAAACAGACGGGCACTGCACAAAGTTGCCTGCCCGTAACCGCTTTCTCCTCCATTTCCATCCGTTGTTTTGCCACCTCCTGATGCCTCGAACTACGAGACCGTCAGTCAGGCTTCCATCCCGCCTGTCAAGACACCATCGTCCCCACCATCACCTCTCCGGCGGTCGACAAGGATCAGACGCAAGCCCCAGAGACTGGACTGATGAACATTTGTTTTGTTTGCTATGTTCTGTTTTCTCACATTAGACAGCTGTCTTCACATGTAAATACGTTCACATATGCCACCGCTTGTAAATATGTTAATATATGCCACCACATGTAAGTACGTTCCCATGTGCCAACAAAACATTTTTAAAAAGAGGAGATGTCAAGATATGGAGACATGCAGATAATGATACACAGACAGGCACAGAAAAGCAGCTAATGAACACAGAGAACAGGACATGACCAATGAGCAGGCAGGACACTCAGGGGTGGTATCTCACTATAAAAGGCACGAGGCACTCGCACTCTGCCTCTTTCCACTGATGAACATCTACAGAGTGAGTCAGGGTGTATGTACAGTATCACACCTCCAGCACGTGGCTAAGAGCTAGTCTGGTTCAGTCAGACAGAGTCACCACACGTAGGTTAGCAGAGAGTCAAACTCTTAGAGAACTGTGCTAACTGTGCTACTGGTTCAATAAATCAGATTGATCTAACTTCAAGGTCTGGAGTATCTTTTGGTTAAAGCTGCATCCAGTTGCAGCCTGTGTTATCCCAGAGTACATAACACAACAATCCCGTTGGCAGGAAGGGCCGGAAAATCCCGTGCAAGTGTGCTTGCTTTCTCATCTATTTTAACTCTCAGGTTTGCGGAAGCATTAAGATGACCTGCTATAGGCAAGCAGTGAGCTTGTGAGAATAAAGAAACATCATGGGCGCGATTCTCTGCTCCCGCGCTAGTTGGGAGAATCCCCTGGCACGCCATTTTTCCCTGCGACGCCCGACGCCCTCCCGCGATTCACCCAAGCGATGAGAATGGCCCCGTCGAGTTCTGTGCGGCGCAGGCCAGAGAATCGCCCGGGACACCCAAAATGGCGATTCTCCTCTACACCCACTATTCGCCTGCCCGGATGGGCCGAGCGGCCTGCCCAAAACGACGGCTTCCCGCCGGCGCCATCCACACCTGGTCGCTGCCGGCGGGAACAGCGCGGGATCGCTGGGGGGGCGCGGCCTGTGGGGGGGCGAGGGGGGTTCTTTCACCTGCGTAGGACTGAAAAGGGGTCTGGCCCGCGATCGGTGCCCACCGATCGGTGGGCCGACCTCTCTGAAGGAGTACCTCCTTTCCTCCGCACCCTGCAAGATCCATCCGACATCTTCTTGCGGGGCGGCCTCGGGGAGGACGGCAACCACGCATGCGCGGGTGACGCCAGTTACGCCTTTTACGCGGCGCCAATGCCCGGTGCGCGCTGACGACGCTGCTTTCGCGACACGCCCCCAAGTTTCTCGCAGCCCCGATTCTAGCCCATTTTCGGGCCCTGAATCGGTCGAGATCGGGGCCGTTTCGCGCCGTCGTGAACCTCGATGACGTTCACGACGGCGTGGGCACTTCGTCACGTGAGCAGAGAATCGCGTCCCATGTTTGAGAGACTGCATTTGGACCCCAGTGAGATCTGAACTTGTGGTTGCTCAGTTGAGAATCTGCTAAGGCAAAATGATGGCAGACAGCATCCAGGGCCAGAGAGCCTCAGTAAGTTTCTGCTGCCCTTGCTAGAAAAGGCTCATGGGGCTTAAATTGCTTACTCCTGTTCTTATGTTCCACCTGTGACTGTATTTAGCACAAACTGCTCCCCTTCCGATCGCCAACTTTGCTGGGAAGATTAGAGGGAGAAATTGGCTGGGCCACATGTTGCCGCTGTCATGGCTAAGTCCTTCCCAATCCCAGTTTACAAATTATCGACACATATTGATCCCTGCAAGAAACTGATCTTACTCCAAGCCAAGAAATACTCATCCAGCACAATTCTTTCACGCCTTATGTGTGAACAATTTTAAAAATCGTTGCTACTTTTCTTTTTATTCTATATGCCTACATGTTTTTAATAAGCCTCATATGAGATCCCTTATTGAATGCCTTTAGTAAATTCATAAACATTGCTGCTACTGTAATCCCATCGACACAGAATCAATCAACCCTTAAAACACTGACTACTTTTAGCCTTGGATTCGAAGGGCCCGATATTTATTGGGTTAAGAGTCCAGAGTAGAGAAGATGGAAAGTTATGGTTGGAAGACCCGGAATTCTGAGCTTCTGCGAATGTTGTGGGGGAAGAGCCTTCTTGATGGTGTTGGGGTGATCGCACGGTGATCAGTGGAGATCATGGGGAGGGGGTCATGGAGGATCTTGGGTGTTGGTGATCATGGTGGCATCAGATTGGAGAGATTGTGTGCGTGGGGTGGGGAGGGGGGTGTTTCTGACCAT
Source organism: Scyliorhinus torazame (assembly GCF_047496885.1). Taxonomy (NCBI): domain Eukaryota; kingdom Metazoa; phylum Chordata; class Chondrichthyes; order Carcharhiniformes; family Scyliorhinidae; genus Scyliorhinus; species Scyliorhinus torazame. The sequence goes on from NC_092714.1 coordinate 84,765,261, forward strand.
GGGGTGGTCAGGGTGAGGTTGGCCAGTACCTGAAGGGCCAGTCAGATCAGGGGGATCAGATTTGGAAGCGAGTACTTTGATTAATAGGATGAACCAATGAAAAACACCCCTGCTCCTCCCAAAGCCTCAGTGCTGCAATAAAAACACTCAACTGATGGACCGCTTCTCACTTTCTTTTGCTGACCCAGTTTCCAGAGCCGAACAGAACAGAGAGGGCACATATTTTATGTTTCTATTTATTATATGCTTTTTTTAAATGCCAATTTTGTTATAGTCCCTCTACATATCAATTTTGATGCACCCCATTTTCCTCTTATTGAGAAGTATTGTGCAAGGAGAGATTGGGCATGTTTTGTACTCTACCCATCTCTTGTTGTAGATTCCCCACTACTGATCCATTGACTTCAACTTCTTTGCCCAATTAAATTGGGCCAGCTCCTTTCTTGGCTAGAATTCTCCGGCCGTTATAATTCACTCTTCCTGCTGGCAGCGCATCCCCGCCTATGGGTTTCCTGGTGGTGTGGGGTGGATTCAATTGAAATCCCATTTACAAGTGGCGGGAGTGTAGAATCTCGCCTTCAGTGAACAACCCGCTGCCGAGAAACATGCAGCTGAGGAGCCGGACAATCCAGTCTCTTACCTCCCTGAAGTATGGCACAATTCTCCACCCGTGTTACGTACAGTGTACCTCCCACTATTCCTAGAGAGTAGAGGGAGAGCCGCTACACGGGGTTCGCGCCGGTTGCATAACAGAGTGCGATGCACCCAGCCCGCAGCACCTGACATTGTCTGGTTCACACCAACGCTGGGTGTGAACCAGCTAAGCTGATATTTAAATGAGCATTTAAATATGTTTAGCCAGTTCAACACCGGAGTCTCCCAGCTCCCGGGATTTTTTGCCCATGCCAGTGCAGCGTGAGGCTGGCGGAAATCACTCCAGGTTTCCAAAAACTAAACTAGTCGTGATGGCCATGCCAGAATGCTCGGAGGCCATTGGGGGCCCCAGGTTGTCGGGGGACAGGGCAGGGCACTGCCCTCTGGCACCCTGGCATGCCAAAGCCCCAGTAATGCCAGGGTAACAAGGAACAGTGCCAGTGTGCCAAGGGGCCATGCCAAGGGGTCGATGCCATAAAAAGGGGGGGTTTGAGGGGAGGAATTAGGGGAGCCTGAAAGGGGGTCTTTAAAGGGAGAGGCCCTACGTGACACCTTAGCAGGCTATTGCTCACCTGGGCAGGGGTCCCGATATGCCATTGCCCCAATGCTGGTGAAGATGGATGGGGGAGGGTAGGGTCACCCTCATGCCTGCGTGGTGTGGTGAAGGGGGTGGGGGTGGAATTGACTCGGACATTGTACTGGGGTGAGATTCGCCCTCCGGGTGTCAATGATTGGGAGTGTTGCCCATGTCTGCAAAAAGTTGCGATATCCGTGGGGGGAGGGGGGGGCGGGGTGATGTGATGAGTGTGGGGTGGGAGACTTCAAGATCTTTGAGAATGGGGCGCCATTTAAAAATGGTGCTGTTCCCAATCTCTGAGGAGCAGGTCTTGCCGACATCTTTAGGTCCCAACGCCAAAAACATTCTACTTGTGGGAGAATTCAGTGACAATCTCCCCAGCTTCAAAATGAGTAAGGGCATGATTTAATAGAAATGCTTTGAACTGTAGAGTGTTTGCTTAAAATGGTTGTTCTTCAGCACGCTCTCCTCACAACACGCTTGCTAATTAAAGTTTCTGGTTTACAGCTGGTAATTAACTTCTTTGCAGAGTCATTCATTCATTCAGGTTGGAAAGTGCAGCAATCACAGGCAGCAGACTTTCTGGAGAGATGCTTTCTTTCTCACCAAACTGGGCCTTCAGCTTGAAGTTCCCATTCAGGCATATACCTTTCTGGAGAGACACTTATTTCACATCAAACCTTCCTTCCAGCCTGTGGTTTGACTTCAGGCCTTTACAGTCTCAAGAGAATGATACCCAGATGTGTGGGAGAGAGAATAGACTTTATAGTGGCCTTCTGGAGAGGGTTAGGTCGATCCTTTTGGAGACTGCTAGTTAGATCTCTTTATCCGGGCTCTCAGAAGCAAGACGTAAATGAAATTGGACCCCATGTGACTCTGTAAATATTTCAGTGGGATCAGATCCACTCACCATCTGTTACCGAGTAGATCACAGCATTTTGGGCCAATTCATTGGCCACCAGCAAGTCAATCAAACCAAGTCATCACTGATTCCAGCCAATCTGCAATCACCAATTTAAATCAGCACTGCCTTCTGGATCCTTCTGGTTAAATTTAAAGCAACATGCCGATGCTTTATTTTGCTTGAATTAAAGGTTGCCTTAAAGACACATGTCCATAAATTATCCATGAATCAAAAATGTAATGGTAAAAATAAAAGAAAGGGGAAATAAGGGAATAAAAAAGGAATAAGCAGGAACAAACAGGAAGGACCCTTACATACCTCCCTCCCAAAATAATGAAACTTCAGGGCACAGAAGTTTCATTATGAGGTATGCAAGACATAAATCACAAATACATATCCATCCCCAGTACACTAGTTTCCTTCCCAGTCTCTACATTGGTAACTAGTCAGCCCTTAAATGCGTGACAAAGCATCCGCAATCATGTTATCATTTCTTGGACCATGTACAATTAAAACCAACAGAATAACCTTGCACTCCGGGTTTTGAACTTCTTTATCAGTGCAAGTGGATTATCGTCTGTGTAAACTAAGCTTTGTTTGTTGTCCTGTCGGACATATACTTCAAAGTGCTGCAGGGCTAGTAGCAAAGCTAAGGCTTCCTTTTCAATGGTGGAATACTTTCTCTTGCACGGATTTAAAAAACAAAATATCCTAATGTCCTCTCTATTCCTGCATTGTCATCTTGTGACAGCACTGCCCCCTACCCCCAGGTCACAGCATCTATGGCCATTTTAAATGGTCTGAAAAAGTCCAGGGCATCCAGCACCAATTTATCTAATAACATGGCTGTCAGTCTCCCAAGCTCCACTTGGCATTCTGGGGACCACAGGTGTTTTTATTTGTTTCTGCAACGTGTCCCACATGCATTGTATTTCAGTCTCTAACTGAACCAGTCTCTGTGGTTTTGGTTGAGATGGATGTGGCTTTAGTGGTTCAGAATTTGTTATGTCCACATAATGATCAGTTAACAGAGTGCCCCCTGGTGTTTCCCTACAACTTTGTCTATGCTCTTTCTGTATCTCATGTAATGCAGTCAGTCCTTTCTGATTGTGCAATGAATATTTAACCAAATGTTGAGGATCTTCCACAACTAAACTGCAAGTATCATTGTCAATGCTGACAAAAATATTGGGTTTATTTTTAACCAATAAACATTTGTCAACCCCTCCAGCTTTACATTCTCTCTTGTCCTTCACATGGTTACCTTTAACAACAAGTGCAGCTGGGGGTTCAATCCTCTCAGAGTTGGTTAACTTTATATGCACCATTGTTTGTGTGACAACCTTTATCTCCTCATTAGGGTTTTCATAATCACAGCCCTTTATCCCCATTTGGTAAAAATAATAATAATAATCGTTTATTGTCACAAGTAGGCTTCAATTAAGTTACTGTGAAAATCCCCTCACCACCACATTCTGGCGCCTGTTCAGGGGGGGGCGGTACGGGAATTGAACCCGCGCTGCTGGCCTTGTTCTGCATTACAAACCTGCTGTTTTGCCCACTATGCTAAACCAGCCCCTGGTAATACGGACTAAAATGTTTGAGATTCTCCGGTTCACCAGCCGCGTATTTCTCAGCCGGCGACGTTTGCTGGTGGCAGGATTCTATCACCCCGTTGATTGTCAATGAGATTTCCCATTGTAACCACCCACGCTGTCATGAAAACCACCCACGCTGTCATGAAATCAGTTGATGGGGGTACGCTGCCAGTGGGAAAACCGAATTACAATGACCAGAGAATTCCGACCAATTTGTGCTTTCCAGATTTAATTTGTTCTTTACTTTCAGAATCAGAGGATGGTACGTCTTTGGCGCCATGTACTTTCTGGTTATTGTTAACAGATATGGTGGTAGAACCACTGCATGGTTCTCCATCCACCTTCTGTAACCTTTCACATCAGAAAAACTGGTGTGAATAGGCCATATATTCATAGCACTGCAGGGGGCTCGCAGGGACCCGTCGTGAATCCAGCAGCTTTAGATGCAGATACGGGCCCCCGCACTTCTGGGTCAGAGGCCACGCATGCACACGGCGGCGGCTTCCAGCACCGCGCCATGCTCCACGGCGGACTCAGACCGCAGAGCTGGACCTCCTAAATAGTGCCACAGAACGGAAGCGCGCCTGACCCGGACGGCCCGCCCAAAAATAGCCCGGTCCGTATGAGGCACCCCCTGCCCTCCGAACGGTCTGCCCCCAAACATGGCAGCCACGGACTGAGTCCGCAGCCGTCATGCGAGTCCCGAACGGCAGGACCATGAGTGGTCCATGCCGTCAGGACGCGGCCGGTCGGGGGTGGAAAATGGCAGGGCGGGCCTCCAGCAATGGCCACAGGTAGGGGATACGCGGCGCGACTTACTTCCCGTGTACGCCGCTTTTTGTGGACCAGAGAATCGGGGAACCAGCGCCAGACCCGATTCCATGCGTGAAAGTGAATTCTCTGCCCTGACGCCAGATGCGATTTCGGTGCTGGGGTACGGACAATCCAGCCCCATATGTTTCATCTCAGCAGATTCTGGCATGCTTTAAATGTGAAAATGAAAGTGGTTGCAATGCCATCAATATTAATTTATAGGATCTCACAACTTTGATTGGGAATCTAGCTCAAATACCACCATGTGAATTTGTGAACTAAGGCATTTACAGTCCACACCTCCAGTAATCCCAGCCTGCAGCGTATTCTCCAAACACAACACAAATTTAACTAATTATTGCATCTGTCACTGCCCCAACTCCCAACGCAGCCTACAGGCCGACAGATTACTCAAATTGTGTGTTTGCTGATTGAAATATTTTAAATAAATAAATTTCATTTTTACTTCAGGAGGAATGAGATTGCATAATTTGAAAAGAAAAACCTGGAGCCGTTCTGAATAAAAGTCACATTCAAAGATTAAACTTTTCTTTTCTTCTGCCTCATCACAACCTCTCTTAATCCCTAGACTGTTTCTAAATGATCAGAATGCTTATTTAACATCCAGTACTGAATGAGAAGAAATCTCCTCCAACTAAATATTGGGTCGTTAAACAATGTTCCCTGTACACTGACTCCATCCTTCTCCCTGGAAACCTTCCAAGGCTGAACCAAACTGTTCGCAATTTCAGTATCATATTTAACCCCAAGGTGAGCTTCTGGACAAATATCAATGTCATTAAGAACACCTAAAAGCATCAAACATACAACAAAATTTGCTGTGTACAAAACTGTGGTAATAATCTGCAGAAGATTGTGGAGGCCAAATCACTGAGCGTCTTTATGACAGAGATAGATAGGTTCTTGATCAATAAGGGGGTCATGGATTATGGGGAGAAGGCAGGAGAATTAGGACGAGCAAAATATCAACCATGATTGAATGGTGGAGCAGACTCGATGTGCTGAGTGGCCTAATTCTGCTCCTATGTCTTATCGTCTTATACCTACCCTCCTATATATGCATGGTCTACCTACTCCTGATAAATTATACAGTTAGTCTGGTTCTATAAGAGGTGCATTTGGAAGATCATGGTCATGAAGTGGGAGGACTAAGTGCCGAACACTGAGTAGAAATGTCTGGAATTGCCACTCATCATCAAAGTTCAGCACACATGGACTGGACATGGAGTGAACATGCAGTATGTAAAAACCCCTAAGGCAGTTATGTATTCACAACTTAAAACGTGGACATTGCCTGTGAAGTAGACTGAGATTAAGGTTCAAGGACTCCTTTAGGCAGGCCACAAGAATTTTTTCAAAATTAATTTGCGAGATGTGGGCGCCACTGGTTAGGCCGGCATTTATTGCCCATCCCTCGATGCCCTTCAGAAGGTGGTGGTGAGCTGCCATCTTGAACCACTGCAGTCTCGAAGGTGTAAGTACACCCACAGTGCTGTTCGGGAGGGAATTCCATGGTGTTGAAGGAACCAGTGGCAGTGAAGGAACAGCGATATATTTCCAAATCAGGATGAATAATTTGGAGGGGAACTTTCTGGTGGTGGTGTCCCCAGGTATCTGCTGCCCTGTCCTTCAGGCATGTCCACTACTTACTGGGAGAAAAATGCACATAAAGACCTACTGGGGAGCAATCTCAAGTAGAGGCAAAGAATATAGGCAGCTAAGGATAAGTTAAAAAGACCAGGCAGTCCCAACAAAATCCATCCTTGGTCACCCTGTGGAAAGCCATGCAGGTCTACAATCATGTTCTACAGCAATATTAGAACCCAAACCGATAATTCTACAAATGCAAGAACCACCATCTCCAATAACAAAGGGAAATTGACAACAATGACTAAGACCATCTACGTCTCCATAATATTTGCCCGACCCCATCCTTGCCTCACTCATCTGCTGCTGAAACACTCTGCCACCTCTAAACTCAACAATTCCACCCTGACCGGCCTTCCAAGTTTATACCCTCCTCATTGACAAAGCTTTTGGTCATCTGCCCTAATATCTTGTGTGCTACGCTGTTAAATTGTGTTTGATAATGCTTCTGTAAAGTGCCTTGGGATATTTTATGATGTTAAAGGTCCTATGTAAATGCAAGTTGTTATTGTAGACAATGATTAACCTGCTTTAATTGTATTCCGATAATTTCTTGTTTTTAAAATCTTATTTTAAAGAGCTAGAAATGAGTATCATTTATTGTTCGCAGTAATGCTTAACATCTGTTCTTAACCACTCCTTTTATAGGGGTGTTGCTCTTTTTAGCCTTAGTTTATTAGTTCTGATTATGTCACCTTTGCTCACGAGTCGCCAGGTATCTTTCTGATACCGCCACGTGGTTCAAGCTCGAGTTTTGATTAATAAGTCAGCACACCGCTTAGTAAGATTGAAATCAACGGTCATTTATTATGTACAGCAATCAATACTTACACAATAATCCTACTATCTATATCAAAACCTACCACTACTGGCCAATACTTAACTTTAGGAGATGGCCCACCAGGTCAGGGAAATAAATGGTTTATCGAATTGGATCTGGCCTGCGGGATTCAAAAGGCTGATACGGGTCGATGGCTAGGAATCTCTATCGGGTAGCGATCGCTGGAGTCAGACTTACTGTTTCTGGTCGATGTTCTTGCCAAGTTTGCGAGCAGGTGAAGAAGGGAGAGAGAGAGAGAGAGATCTGAACTTGGCCCCTCACTTTATAGGGCCCAGGGGCTTCCCGCCTCTCGGGGCGGCCCTTGACCCTGAGTCCCAAGTGATTGGACTTCTTACCAATCACTGGGTTCGATATGCTCCAATAATGGGGCGATTCCTCGATCGGGGGGTGGTCGTTCACCTGTCTTTGTTTCGGCCACTGCAGGCACACAGGTCTGGCCCGGCATTCAATTGCTAATATGTTGCAATTGTTCCCGGGGATAGCCGATTAAACTGCAGATGTCTGGGTTGATGTGCTGCTAATAGTCTTGAGTATCGATCTGGGCCGACTTCCCCAGAGCTGAATACGCTATTCTGTCTGCAGCTGTCCGTTTGTGTCCTGTTGGCTGCTTTTCCCATTAGCCATTTTAAATCGGGTTTTGGCCAAATTAATAGGGAATCAGCCATTTTAGGTGGCTACAGGGGGCTCCATTAATTTAAAATAAAGTAATACAACAGAATGTCATGTGAATTCATTCATGATTGTACACTATTATTGTCAACAAAATTTATCATTTCTAATGCTTTCTTGATCAGGCCAAAGAGGTTTATCTTTCTCCATTAGAAATCACCACGCATCTCACTCTTTTAATAAAAGCTTTAAGTTTGTCTCGGGATTCCTGTAATCATTTTTTTCTGTGATCAGGTGGAGGTTGGGGGAATTCTGATGCAGACTCCAGACAATGGCCAGGGTTTCACAGCCCCACCCACCCAGCACGATGTTACAAAGCCGTCAAAGTAAACAGCAATTTAAATGGGCCACCACATCCGCTGGGAGGAGACATGCCATGGCAGGTCCATAAAACCCTGGCCAATGACTTGTACGATAAGTTGAATACTATCCTGAAATGGCAGGCAAACAAAGTTCAATGTACACGATGGGATCCCAGATGTAATTTTAAATGAGCTACCATCTAACTCAGGCATGTGCTCAGGCCATCCAACATTAGGCTTAGGGGAAGATTGTGGGTTGGTGATATGTACTTCAATACTAATTAAATCATCTAGAGATTAAGGCAGATACGCTAAGGACAGATAAACGTGTGCACACATGTGTTCGGAGCTATTCTTGAAACATGACTAAAAGAAGGGCAGGAATGGCAATTCAATAACATTCCTTTTTACAAGCTTTTCCAATGTGTTAGAGAGGAGGAAAGAGGAGGGCATTTATGATGTTGATTAAAGAAACTAGCTGTAAGGAGGGGTGATATGCCAGAAGAATCATCAAAAGATGAGACATGGATAGAAGTGAAGAACAAAGAGGGGGCAATCACGCTGCTAGGAATATACAATAGAACCTATGCTGTGGATCAACAAGCAATCAAGGAGAGATGGAAGAGCACATATGTAGGAAAATCACTCAAAAATGCAAAATCAAAAGCAACTTCCCTAATATAAACTGAGGGAGGTCTTGTGGCACCTCTGCCCCTGAACAAGAAGCTCTAACATTGGCAATCGTGACCCTCCGAATTTCATGATCTTTAATAGAAAGATAAATTAAAGACAACAAAGATTTATTTCTGAGGCATATCATGAGGATTAGTTGAACAACGTACGCAATTAATGAGGAAACTTTGAGAAAAACGTGTAGATAAGAAGATATTTTACAGATGATTAGCAAGAGTCGAGTGCAATTCTCAAAACGAGTGTTGGGGTTTCCCTGGGTTTCTGTGGCTATGACTCATCTTTCATTTTTACTCAACAGTATGAATATTTCCTACTTTCGCTGTCTGTTAGCTTTGACAAAGAGTCATCGGACTCGAAACGTGACCTCTTTTCTCTCCCTACAGTTGCTGCAAGACCTGCTGAGATTTTCCAGCATTTTCTCTTTTGTTGCAATTCTTTATGTATATGGAGAGAAAAGCAGGTCATTAGTGGTAAAATTGAGGGTCGCAGAGAAGATGGAGGGTCCATGTAAAAAAGGTGACCTGTGAGTAGAGGCGGAAGATATGAGCTTGATTCCTCATGAATACTTTGTGGCTGTATTCACAAAAGAGGAGGATGGTATCAAAACTGCATTAAGGAGGAAGAGTGAGAAATATTGGATGAGATAAACATAGTGAGAAAGGAAATATTAAGGGTTCAAGCAAATTTGAAGGTGGATATCAAAAAGCCGAGATGCAAAATATTTCTGACTGTTAAGTGAGCAGGGAGGATAGGTAGATAAGATGACTAAGGGAAGCTCGGAATCCACAGAATCCTTACATTGCAAACGGCGGCCTTTCTGCCCATTGAGTCTGCACCAACCTCCGAAACTCTACCAAGGCCCATTCCCTTGCTCGATTCCAGCAGTTCATTGATCATGCTCAATCCGCATTACCTGCATACCTTTGGACACACTAAGGGGCAACTTAGTATGGCCAGTCCACCTAACCTGTACATCTTTGCATGTGGGAGGAAACCGGAGAACCCGGAAGAAACTCACGCAGACACAGGGAGAACATGTAAATTCCACGCAGTCACCCAAGGCCGGAATCCCTGGTGCTATGAGGCAGCAATGGTTTAAACAGCTGCCAAGAGGTTTGTTTATTTTTCCTTCAGCTTGAATGTATCTGAAGTACCTTCCATTTATCCTAGTTGCAATGTTTATTAACATTCTTGTTATGATTGACAGCTGATGACCACTTCAACAATGCTAAGTGCTTTCAGCAGTTAGAAAAGAGTAAACCATTAAGCGGTCAGTCAAATATAAAAGCAAATTACCATGGATGCTGGAATCTGAAACAAAAACAGCGGGTCAGACAGAATCTGTGGAGAGAGAAGGGAGCTAACGTTGCACGGTAGCACAGTGGTTAGCATTGTTGCTTCACAGCTCCAAGGCCCCAGGTTCAATTCCTGCTTGGGTCACTGTCTGTGCGGAGTCTGCACGTTCTCCCCGTGTCTGTATGGGTTTCCTCTGGGTGCTCCAGGTTCCTCCCACAAGTCCCGAAAGGTGTGCTTGTTAGGTGAATTAGACATTCTGAATTCTTCCTCAGTGTACCCGAACAGATGCCGGAGCATGGCGACTGGGGGCTTTTCACGGTAACTTCATTGCAGTGTGAATGTAAGCCTACTTGTGACAATAATAAAGATTATTATTATTATTGATGACTCTGCGTCAGTAAAAGGCTAGCTAAACGTACCGCCTTGTGAAATTCAATGAATGCTTGGCATTTCAAAGGATCTCAAGGATTTCAAGTCTTGTCAAGTGTTGCGGGCTTTGTGTAAAGGCTCCAACACTACAAAAAGCAGCAATTTCAAATGCCTAGAGCTGAGGGAGAAGATGTGAGGAAAGGAAAGTCTTCCTGGCTTGAATCTTCAATGTACTGTCTGGTCTGCTCATCAGCTGTCAGACAGAGCAGTTCAGAGTGAGAGGGCCACTTCAGAGTTTAAACAGGTCGGACAAGGATGATGATTTTGAACAGAGGACTGCCTGAGAACACCATGCAAAGACTGATTGACAGGTTGCCCAGGGCTGGAAGAGGTAATCCAGATATAAGATCCCCGTCTGGGTGAGGGTCCCGGGGCCAACCTCTTACCCACAGCCCGAGCCTCCACCCCCCAGGATACTTGGAGAACCCTACCCCATCAGTATCAGAGGGGCACAGCAATGGGTTAACTCCTGGACCTCCATTGGGGTCTATCAAGCCTGCAATACTTAGACCAAAGCCCGCCTGGTTGGAATTCCTGCTGTTGGAGTCGGAGTGTAACAGGGCAAGGGGAGGGGGGGTTGGATATTTGGGCTTCCAGCCAATTAATTGCATGCAAATGAATGCAAATCAGCTGTTTGCATGTACGCACCGGCACGGGGTTGGAAACCTGCTATGGATGGCAGGGCGGGGGTGGAGACTGGGAACAGGTATGCCTGCGCCAATCCTGTTTTTGGCCGAATACAGAATTCTCCACTCAATTGGGATTCCTGGGGCTGGATTCTCCAATTTTGAGGCTATGTTCGCACGGTGGCGTTTTACGACCGAATATTCGGCGTAAAATGGCCACCGATCCTCTGTTTGGCTGGGGCCTAGCAGCCGAGCAGCGTAGAGCACCCGGCTCTAGCTGCCGAATGTATCTCCAACAACACTCAAGATGTTGGACACTATCCAGGACAAAGCACCCCACTTAGTTGGAAACCCACCCACAATTTTCAATATTCACTTCACTCACCATTGACACAATAACATTTTACAGAGATGATAGTTGCAATGTGAACCATCTACAAGATGCATTGCAGCAAGCTGCCAAGGCATCTTCGGCAGCATCTCTCAATCTTGCAACCTCAACCACCCAAACGACAAGAACAGTTACATGGAAAAACCATCACCACCAAGTTCTCCTTCAAGTTACACACCATCCGGGCTTGGAAATATTTTGCTGCTCGTTCATCACCACTGAGTCAAAATCCTGGAACTGTCTACTTAAAAGCACTGTGGGAGTCCCTTCACATAAGTTCCAAGAAATAGTAATTTTTTAAAAATGCTAAATCAAACTGAGAATAAATCAGGCCTTCCACCTGAATGTACTCCATTTGTCTCGGGTAAATTAAGTTAAAATTGGGATTATTATTTTTATTAGTGTGGTAACATGCCTCTTTAAGCGGGCAGGTTTTCGAAGGGTCATGTGACCCATAGGCCCAATTGGGCCAGAGCATTCGAATCCTGGGGCTATGTGTGGGTTTTATTGTTGGTTAGAGTTTGGAGTCGTGGAGAATGGTAGCCTTTATCTCTGTAAAATGTTATTTGCCTTAATAAACCGTTCATTCATTAATCTAATTGGTGGTCACCAGTCTTTCAAGATCCTACAATTAGGTAATAAATTAAGCCACAGTAGCCAAACAATAACTAATTATATCCCTTGGCTTCCTCTCACTCTAATTATTATAATTCACCAGACTTATTAATTGCAGAGCAGTAGTCCATGAAGGTTGGTGCATGATTTCTGGACATTTTGCTTCTAGTCAAACTAATATTGAGCTAAAAATAAATGTATGTGGTTTTTCTTGTGCTTCTTACTGTTTGTTAATTGGATGAACTCAGGGGCAGTCTTAGAGCAAATGGGTTCTTTAATGTGACCAGGAGTACGCACCGTACTGACACCTGACGTTCAGCGAGATTGCTCACCCACCCACAGAATTGTACACTTAGAGAGACTAACTGCTGGCTTCACGCTTGTGAGGACTGTTATAGATTAACAATATTCCTGGGAACAGCTGCTGCCTGTGCTGTTACTGTGGAACATAACTGCATGAGGGCTTTATATTATGTTTGCAAAATATCCATGTGGTGAATGTATTTCACCTAATGCATGAGCTGTCTGTACTGTCTGTATAATGATGTGACCCATGACCTGGAAGTGATGATACGGACTACTTCCAGGTACTGTAGTGGAACCCCGGTGGGCTCCGCCTCTGGCTCCGCCCTCACCGGGGCCATATATAGTCGGGTCACCTGTAGGTGGCACTCATTTGTACAGCCAACTCTGGCAGGTGAGTTCATGGATATTAAAGCCTCATGTTCACTCGTTCTCATGGTCTTGCAGTGAATTGATGGTATAACAATTTAATATCCATAGACAGCGTCATGGAAGCTGCTCTAAAGCCAGATAAGCTCGAACTCGACGCGCGCGCATCGGAAGCCAAGGTGATCTTCGAACATTGGCTTCGCTGCTTCGAGGCCTACCTCGACTCTGCCGCAACGCCTCCCACTGAAACCCTCAAGCTGTGACTCCTCCACGTTCGGGTGAGCCATCGAATCTCCAGGCTGATCGAGAAAGCGGCCACGTACGAGGCGGCGGTCGCAACCTTCAAGGCACATTTCGTGAAGCCAGTAAACGAGGTGTACGCCCGACATCTCCTCACAACTCACCGTCAACTCGATGGGGAATCGCTAGATGAGTACCTGGAAAAACTGACCCTACTCGCAAGGAACTGCAGCTACTAGGATGTGACGGCGGAGCAACACATGAACCTACAGATCCGGGACACCTACGTGGCTGGGGTTCGATCGAACTACATCAGGCAGCGCTTGCTGGAAAACAGCACCATTGACCTGCAGGACATAGTAAAGCTAGTTACCTCGTTAGAGGTGGCCTACAAGAACCTCAGTGCGTTCCCCGCGGACCCCTCGTGGATGCCATCGTTGCGACCCCCGTCGGACCCGACTATGTCACGGGCCTGTGCCGCGCAGCTGCCAGTCCAGCCCGGGGAACCGCAGTGCTACTTCTGCGGTCAGGGTCAACACCCCCGGCAGCATTGCCCAGCCCGCAACGTGCAGCGACTGTTGGAAAAAGGGACTCTTCGCCAGAGTCTGTCTGGGCCGACCTAAAGCCCAGAATTCGAACACGCACCAGGCCCGGCCCATGGACTCACAGGCCTGCAGTCCCCGCAACGTGCCTGCCCGGAACGCCCCCTTCAGACGCGTCATCAGCCTCATGCGACTCGTGGGGGCTGCCATTTTGCCCGCCGGTTCCAACACTGACCGACACGTGCCACCGATGGGGGTGGCCATCTTGGTCGCCATCTTCGACCCGACCCGACACGTGCGACTCGTGGGGGTGGCCATCTTGGACGCCATCTTCAACCCAGCCCGACACGTGCGACTCATGGGGGCCGCCATTTTGTGACCACAACACCGCCGACCACGCTGGCTACCCGCAGCTGGGCGCAGTCACCCTCGACCAGTCGCAGCCAAAGCACTTGAAAAACTCAATGATGGTCGTCCGGGTCAACGGGCACGAGACCCCCTGCCTTTTCGACTCCGGGAGCACAGTGCGCTTTGTTCACCCTGACACGGTAAGGCGCTGCTCCCTTCCCATACACCCCGCATCCCAAACCATCTCCCTTGCCTCCGGATCCCATTCGGTCCAGATCCGGGGGTACTGTATCGCTCACCTCGCGATGCAGGGCGCCGAGTATGCCCATTTTAAGTTGTACGTCCTCACTTACCTCTCCGCCCCCCTACTGCTTGGATTAGACTTCCAATGCAGTCACCAAAGCCTGACCCTACAGTTCGGCGGACCCATACCCCTTCTCATGGTACGCAGCCTCGCAATCCTCAAGGTTTCTGCCCCTTCGCTCTTTGCGAACCTCACTCCCGACTGTAAGCCCATTGCCACCAGGAGCAGGCGGTACAATTCCAAAGATATGGCTTTTATCAAGTCGGAGGTCCAGCGACTGTTGAGTGAAGGGATCATCGAGGCCAGCAACAGCCCCTGGAGAGCACAAGTGGTGGTCGTTCGGACCGGGGAAAAGAACCAGATGGTTGTAGACTACAGCCAGACTATTAACCGGTTCACGCAACAGGATGCGTACCCCCTCCCCCGCATAGCGGAGATGGTCAATCAGATCGCAAATTACCGTGTGTTCTCAACGGTCGATCTGAAGTCGGCCTACCACCAGCTCTCAATCCGCCCGGAAGAACGCCACTACACTGCCTTTGAAGCAGCCGGCCGACTCTTTCACTTCCTCAGGGTCCCTACGGCGTTACTAACGGAGTCTCGGTCTTTCTGAGAACGATGTACCGAATTTGGACCAGTACGGTTTGCGGGTTACATACCCATATTTGGACAATGTCACCATCTGCGGCCATGATCAGCAGGACCATGACACCAACCTTCGGAGGTTCTTCCAGGCCGCCCAACCCCTCAACCTCACGGACAACAAAGAGAAGTGCATTTTCCGCACTACACGACTGGCCATCCTTGGCTATGTCGTGGAGAATGGAGTCCTAGGGTGCCCCCTCACGGAACTCCCCCCTCCCCACAGCCTCAAGGCCCTCAAACGATGCCTGGGGCTGTTCTCCTACTACGCCCAGTGGGTCCCCAACTATGCGGACAAAGCCCGCCCACTTATTCAAACCATCACTTTTCCCCTGAAGGCTGAGGCCCACTCGGCCTTCAGCCGCATCAAGGCCGACATCACCAAGGCTGCTATGCACGCGGTGGATGAGTCCGTCCCCTTTCAGGTAGAGAGCGATGCATCAGACGTCGCACTGGCCGCCACACTCAACCAGGTGGGCAGGCCAGTAGCATTCTTGTCTAGAACCCTCCACGCTTCCGAAATCCGACACTCCTCAGTCGAGAAGGAAGCACAAGCCATAATGGAAGCCGTGCGGCACTGGAGGCACTACCTAGCCAGTAGGAGGTTCACCCTCGTCACCGACCAGCGGTCGGTCACCTTCATGTTTGACAATGCACAACGGTGCAAAATAAAGAATGACAAAATCCTGAAGTGGAGGATCGAACTCTCCACCTACAATTACTTACAGTATCGTCCTGCGAAGCTCAACGAGCCCCCAGATGCCCTGTCCCACGGCACATGCGCCAGCCCGCAAGATGACCAACTTCGAGCTATCCACGATGACCTCTGCCACCCGGGGCTCAACCGGCTTACCCACCTTATTACGGTCCGCAATCTGCCCTTCTCCACCGAGGAGGTCAAGGCCATGACCAGGGACTGCCAGGTCTGCACGGAGTGCAAACCGCACTTCTACCGGCCAGACAAGGCCCACCTGGTAATGGCCTCCCGGCCCTTTGAGCGCCTAAGTATGGACTTCAAAGGGTCCCTCCACTCCACCAACCATAATATATAACGTCGTTGACGAACACTCCCACTTCCCCTTCGCAGTCCCCTGCCCCGACATGACCTCGGCCACTGTGATAAAGGCACTGCACAGCATCTTTACACTGTTCGGTTTCCCTGCTTACGTCCACAGCGACCGGGGTACATCGTTCATGAGCGATGAGCTGCATCAGTACCTGCTCAGCAAAGGCATCGCCTCGAGCAAGACTACGAGCTATAACCCGCAGGGAAACGGGCAGGTGGAGAGGGAGAATGTGACAGTATGGAAGGCCATCCTTCTGGCCCTCCGGTCTAGAAGTCTCCCGACCCCCTGCTGGCAGGAGGTCCTCCCCGACGCCCTCCACTCCATTAGATCACTCCTCTGCACAGCCACGAACGAGACCCCTGACGACCGCTTGTTTATCTTCCCTAGGAAGTCCATCTCCAGGGTCTCGCTTCCACCTTGGCTGACAAGTCCGGGACCTGTCCATCTCAGGAGGCACATGAGGAGCCATAAGGCTGACCCCCTGGTCGAGAGGGTCCAGCTGCTGCATGCCCACCCCCAGTACGCCTACATCGCGCACCAGGCCGGACGGCATGATACGGTCTCCCTACGAGATCTGGCGCCAGCTGGTTCCCCTGCCAATGCGCCCCCTCCCCGCTGCCAACAGCCACCCCCTGTGCCCTCTACGCCTCCCTGGGTCTCCGGTCATGGCCCGCGCCAGCATTGCCGCCACCCGCCACCCCCTTGCCTACCCCCACACCCCAACCGTCTCCGACGCACCGGACTGAGGCTCAAGCTCCAGATTCGACACCCCCGGAGTCACCATCGGCAACGACCGTGCCCATCGCATCGCCGGAGCTGAGGAGGTCTAAAAGAACTATCCGGCTTCCAGACAGACTGAATCTCTAATGACCCCACATCACCCCCGCTGGACTTGATTTTTTTTAACAAGGGGTCAATGTGGTGAATGTATTTCACCTAATGCATGAGCTGTCTGTACTGTCTGTATAATGATGTGACCCATGTCCTGGAAGAATGATACGGACTACTTCCAGGTACTGTACTGGAATCCCGGTGGGCTCCGCCTCTGGCTCCGCCCTCACCGGGGCCATATATAGTCTGGTCACCTGTGGGTGGCACTCATTTGTACAGCCAACTCTGGCAGGCGAGTTCATGGATATTAAAGCCTAATGTTTGCTCGTTCTCACGGTCTCACAGTGAATTGACGGTATAACAATCCAATTCAATTTAACTTTGGACAATTTGAAAGAAGTAAAATATTGTGCTTACTATCTCTCAACTTGGGGTGAATATTAATCTGGTTTGGGAGTGGGTGAGGGTTAAAAGCACAGAAACTGGCAGCGCATCAGGAAGCTGGTCCCCACTGTCAACTTCCACATTTGACTCCAGCATGTTAGACTGCGTGCAGACAACCCCTCTGGAAAAGCATGTTGTCAATTTCATTATATTCATTGCATAATTACAACAATAACCATGTGGCTTGTGGGTGCACAGTTATCCTGGACTGCCTGAAAACAAGGGAAGAACACAGCGTTAATTGACTGAAGACGGGAATTATGCTAATAAATACTGAATCTGAGCTGATTCCTTGCCGCGTTTTGTGAAAGGCTTTGTTCACAGTGTTTGTGCTGAATGGTGACTTTTGCAAACTCAGAGGCTAATTTCACAACTTTGGAGTTTGTATGTCTGCCCTCAGCTTTGGAGCTGTGTGATCTATCAATCAGCCTTGATGCTTGTGATGTTTTGCAGTGATTATTGCAGAATTGCCTTAGCTTCCTTGAATAAACCCAATAGTGGCTTGGGGTCTGTCACTAAAGGGGAATATCTCCCATATAGATATTGATGGAACTTGTTAATGCCAATGGTTCTCAGCGCATATGCCACAGGTTTATTTGACCCATCATCCATTCTGTGGGATAAAACTGCCAAAACGCCATATGGGGTTGCATCACATGTTAGTATTATCTTCATGGTAGGGTTGATGTACACCAGTAAACATGACGACTGCAACACCCACTTGACCTGGTTAAATACCTTTTTTTGGTGCCTTCCAGACCCATCCCATGCGTTTCTTTAATAAGACATGTAGAGGAGCTAACATTATTAGCAGGTTTAAGAATAACCATCCATAATAGGTAAGCATCCCCAGAAAGGACTTGAGTTCTGAGGAATTCCGAGGTGTTGGTGACTACTTCATTGCTTTCACCTTGTCGACCATGGGGTGTAACCCCTGTGCATCCACCCGATAACCCAGGTAAGCCACCACATTATCCTGGAACGTGCACTTCTCTCTCTTGAGGCACACGCCTACTTCCTGGAATCTCCTTAATACTTCTTCCAAATTCGACAAGTATTCTTCCGCTGTCGGTCCTGTTACTAATATATCATAAGTACATAACGACACCCTGAAAGTTTTGCAGTAAACTTTCCATGGTTCTTTGGAATATAGCACATGCTGTTCAAACTCCAAAGAGTAAGTGTATGTACTGGTACAACCCGTTATGGGTGTTTATGGTCACAAATTCCCTTGACGCGTCCTCAAGCTCCAGCTGCTGGTAAAAATGACTCACGTCTAGCTTAGTGAACATTTGACCTCGAAACATTTTCGCGTTTTAGGTATGGGGTAGTTGTCCAACTTTGCGGCCTGGTTAAATGTCAGCTTGTAATCCCCGCAGATGCGAATGATTTTATCCGGTGTCCCGACTGACATAATGGATGCTGCCCATTCTGTAAATCGCACTGGTTGAATGATGCCTAGATCTTCCAGCCTCTTCAACTTAGTTTTGACCTTCTCAATAATGCCTAGGGTACAGGTCTAGCCCTTAAAAATCTTCAGGTGACGCCCTGGTTCACATGAATTCTCACCTTTACTACTTCTTTTATTTTTTCCAGTTCTTCCTGGAAAACATCTTGGTACATGCTGATGACCTTGTGCTGGCCCCATTCTTTGATGCTACAAATCTCTAGCCAATTTACTCAGATCTCCTGGAGCCAGCCACGCCCCATTAAGCTCAGTCTCTGACCAGCCACCAGGACTAAAGGCAGCTGAACAGATTGCCATCGATAGCTCACTGGAGTCATCATTACCGATTATCTTTATGACCTTCCCCCTGTCTATGCTGTCAACCTGGTCCCAGTGTTCATCTTCCCCCTGTCTATGTTGTCAACCTGGTCTTCATCTTCAGGGGGAAGGCCTGTAGATCTGCTCCCTGACCATGGTGGCTGAGACCCCAGTGTCCACTTCCATCCATAACTGCCTTTGATTTGCCACTAGCTCCACTGTGATCAGGGCCACGTTGCCCACGTTTACATTGACAGACGTAACTTTCCACTTTGCATCAGAATCATCTTCCTGACAGCATACTGGTGCTGTACTGTTTGATCTATGAGTGCTGGCAGGCGCTTCTTATACTTCCACCTATGTCTCAAATGTCCTTTTTTCCTCACCTGAAGCATTCAGCTTCCCTAAATCTACATATGTCTGGAGTGTGGCTTCCTCCACATCTGTAACACTCTGTTGAGCCTGGGTCTACCCTAGGCTGTGGGTTTAATCTTCTGTACCTTCTGGCTATTCCAGTTGCCATATTCATTTTCTTGCTTGGACCAGCGCTTTCACTCCTGGTGGCACTGTTGCTTGCATTTTCCCGCCCTAACTGGTGCACTGCGCTGCTCAGAGCACTTTCTAGCTCTTGAGTGTCCTTCTCCATGGCTAAAGCAATCTCCAGTGTCTTTTTTAAATCTATGTCTGATTCTGCCAAAAGCTTTTTTATGGCTTCATCATTAACACCACAGATTAAATGCCACAGATTAAACAATCTCTTAGCATCTCATTTAATGCAGTAACAAAATAACAATGCCCTGCAATCTTCTTGTGCCTCACCATGAGGGCTGCAATGGTTTCTCCTGGGGCTCTCCCAGTAAAATTAAACTTGTAATACTGTAAAATTATTTGGGGGTTTGGGGGTGGTAGTGCCCTTTGAGTAACCCTATGATCTCTGCAAATATTTTGGTATCGGGGCATTCGGGAGCATTTTGCTTTTGAATCATACTGTATGCCTGTGCACCACACACAGTGAACAAATTACTTTCTGCTTCTCCTCCCCCTCCAATTCATTTGCACAGAAAAATAATTGCAAGCATTCCACATACTGTGCCTAATCTTCTGTAGCAAGATCAAATGGCTCTAGTTTTTCAAAAAGAGGCATTTTGACTGTTCTCTACCCTACTGGCTGGACTTGTCAGGATTTGTTCAGCAACTCTTTGCAATTGGACTTTTTTAAATGAATTCTTGCATTCTGAGTTCTTGTTCCTGATCTTGTTACCAATGTAATAACTTGAAGAATTGGCTTCATCAGTTAACTTATAAAACACAATGATTTATTACAATGATGAAAAACTATTTGCAGAGATCTTGAAACAGTCTTTACATACGTGGGCAGCACGGTAGCAGAAGTGGATAGCACTGTGGCTTCACAGCGCTAGGGTCCCAAGTTCGATTCCCCACTGGGTCACTGTCTGTGCGGAGTCTGCATGTTCTCCCCGTGTCTGCGTGGGTTTCCTTCGGGTGCTCCGGTTTCCTCCCACAGTCCAAAGACGTGCAGGTTGGGTGGATTGGCCATGCTAAATTGCCCTTATTGACCAAAAAGGTTAGGAGGGGTTATTGGGTTACGGGGATAGGGTGGAAAGTGGGGGCTCAAGTGGGTCGGTGCAGACTCGTTGGGCCGAATGGCCTCCTTCTGCACTGTATGTTTATGTTCTATACTCAGCTCAAGGGTTCAACTGCTGGAACAAGTCCCAACATGTCCCAATGAATTCCCAACTCCGTCCCTGACTGGACTAGTGGGCCACATGATTCTTCCCTCAGAGAACATCCCTTCAAGGGGCTAGCTACCATTGCCATGATGCTTGTGGCAGTCCAGCCTCAGTGATCTCTTCACACCTTGAAGCAGTCTAACCAAATGGCTGCTCTGATACAAAGGATATCTAAACAGATGATAACACCTTGGAGGAACCCAACCAATGAAGCCCAGGAGCAAATACATGGCAGCCAGTAGTGCCATTGAGCAATCTATCACCATGCTGAAAACGCATTTCAGATGAGTGGACGAGTCTAGAGGCCTAATATACATACCGACCGGGGCTCCACATTGTCAAAGCACCGGAGAATTGCGATTCAGCGTGAAACCAGCACCCGCCATGTTTTCGTCGTCAAAACAGATTCTCTGCACAATCAAATTTTCCGATTCCAGCATCGGCTGACGGAGAATCCCACCCCACAAATGCACGAGTATTCAATGTCATTATAGAAAAGTATATATTTAAGAAGCACTTATATCAAGGGGATGCTAGCATCGTGGTATTTTTCCCGAACGTAATCCAGCCCCCTTGCCTAATGCTATGGCAACATAAATTCAAATCCACCATTGTAACTGGGGAAATGTAAATTGAATTAGCTAACAAATCTGGAATTAAAAAAATAGCCCCAGTGATGATGATCTTCAAACTATTGAATTGATGTAAAAGCCCATCTTATTCATCAATGGGAATGAAATCTGCCTACATGTGACTCCAGACCCACAGTAGTGCAACTGGCTCGTAACTGCCTTAATGGCCGAGCAAACCTTTCATTTGTGTCAAAGCTCGGCAGACAATATAATGGATCAACCATCCAAGATCAACCCAAGCACCAAAAAGGTCAAAGGCCAGCCCAGCCATCCCTCACTGACAACTGAGGAGTGTCAAATTTAAGAGGGCTGTCCCACAGACTAGTCAAGCAGCAGCCTGAAATAATTACATCATCATATCTTACAGTGTCCTGAACTCCTTCATCAGCAGGACTGGCCCACCTTTGAGAGAGAGTGGCTTTGGGAAACCTCAACATTGAATTTGGACTCCCTGGAATCACATGGACCTGGAAACCTCCTACGGATTCCCACCTGCTGATGAATCAGTGTTTCTCCATGTTGAGCATCTTTGGAAGAGATGCTGAGTAGCAAGGAAACAAAATGTTCCCTGAACTGGAGACTTCAATGGCCTAGTAGCACCACTTCTGGCTGAGACCGGAAGACTGAGGCTGTGGTAGCTGGTGAGAGAACCAAGAAGAGGGGAATATCTACTTCCTTCTTTGATCTGTGAGGCTTCTATTCACTTTCAAAGAGAGAAAACCTTTAGTAAGGGCTTCCTCTGGGTGCTCCAGTTTCTTCCAATAAATCCCGAAAGACGTGCTTGTTAGATGAATTGGACATTCTGAATTCTCCCTCAGTGTACCTGAACAGGTGCCGGAATGTGGCGAGTGGGGGCTTTTCACAGTAGGTTCATTGTAGTGTTAATGTAAGCCTACTTGTGACAATAATAAAGATTATTATTAATTGACACGGGAATAGCTTCCAGGCAGTCAGGTGCCTGGATTGTTTACTTTTATTTCCCTTCATACTTGAATGCATCTCAAGTACCTAGTTTTAAAGCTGACTACAATTATTGTAAACATCTCGGAGATAAGTGCTTTCGCTTCCTTATTTTCTCAGCAGAAAGCACCGAACTTCTTTTGATGTGGTCAGGATCTGTCAATCATGGCCAGATGACTATAGCATCAGGGCTATGCTTGAAAATATTTGCACCAATACACCCTTGCATGAATCTGGCTGAGAGGGCCGGAGCATCATGGGGCATGGATAATCAGGCTTCAAGCCCAATAATCAGATGCAAATGGGTGCAAATGATCCATTTGCATTCTCCCACTGGCTCAAGGCAATTAGCTCACTGCTGTTGCTGGTTGGGGATTGGAGCATCGCACCTATTTTTAGCCTGTCACTTGATTCTATGCTGCATCAGCAGATGGCGGAGAATCCACCTCCAACTAACCATCTCCCTTTAATGTTTAATGGCATTATCTTTGGAATTCTCCATACCATCAACATCTTGTGGGGTTACCATTGACCAGTAACTGAACTGGGCCAGCCATATGAATACTAGAAGAGCAGGTCAAAAGTTTGGAATTCCATGACAATAACTCACCTCCTGACTCCCCAAAGCTTGTACAGCATTCATAAGGTGCAAATCAAGAATGTGATGCATGAGTGCCTGGATGGGTGCAGCTCCAACAACCCTCTGGAAGTTCAATGCCAGCCAAGACAAAGCAGCCCGCTTGATTAGCAGCCGATCTATTACCTGAAACATTCACCCACTCCACCACCAATGCACAATAGCAGCAGTGTGTACCATCTACAAGATGCCCTGAGGCAAGTCATCAAACCTCATTTAACAGCACCTTCCAAGCCCACCTTCTACCACCGAGAAGGATAAGGGCCTCCAAACCACAAATCGCTCTTACATAGAACTATATTGTTGTTTCTTTCTTGTCGCTGGGTCAAAATCTTGAAACTCCCGATAACAGCTCTGTGGGTGTACCTTCAAGGAGGTACCTGCCTGAAAGATCTGACATTGGTTCAGTGTTCAATAAAAGCCTGAAGCAATCAGTGCTGATGTAACATCTAATGGTGTAATTCAGAATAAGTATTGATCACAGATCATTGAAACTCTCAACAAAATGCCATCAAGCTTGCTAGATCTGTGGAAGCAATGATTAATGTTCAAAAGTGATCATTAGGCATTATAGGTATTAAATGTGATCATTCGACATCAAAGAGACCCAGGAGGATATCAGTGCAGCCACATTATGATGAAAAAAATAAACCAATCTTATTGCATATTTTCAAACTTTTCCCCAAGAACTTCCCTCACTCATTCCATTGTAGTTGAAGTGTTACCCCTTCATTCTGATCATTGTCTGGTGCTTCTGCTGTGCCGAATCCACCAGGGTCACCATCTCTGGGGAATAACTAGGAGTGGAGGAGGTGCCAGAGTAAAGTAATAGTCAACAGTGTAAGGAACAAAGTAAACTTGGCACCATTGAGAAGTAAATCCACAATGGAATTAAATTTAAAAGTATGTAATGAATATGAAAGTTAGCAACTTACAAAGGCTCCTTGACACAATCTTTCACACGCATTCGGCTGGAATCACCATTCCTGAGCCTAAGTGTTGACGCCGGGGAGGATTCCTGGACTTTCACGACTGCAAAATTGGCGCCGAACCTGGACCGATTCAGTGACTGTGGAGGGCCGTGTGGAACACAATCTATTCCAATGAGAAACAGTGCGTGATTCACCGGGTCGGTGATTGATACTCGGGAGGCTGACAAGCTGCAGTCGCATATACACATTACAATCCTCAAACACACTAATCCCAGCCAACAAGATGGCACTGGTTGCACTTGAGCATGCCCAACCCATTGATGGGTCGGCTGAGGCCAGAGGACACCTGGGGAGTGCCATGGGGAATGCCCTCGGGGGACACCCATACGACCCGTGTCGCTAAGTTCATAGTGGGCAGTCAGCGGCATGCACAGCTGCATGGCTGCCTTGCAGGCTGTGGCAATGATGTTCCATGCCCGTCCACCCCGAACCCACAGCCTACCCCCTGGCTATCCCCCACTACTGCCCCCCAGCCCTGGCAGAAGCCCCCTGACCAGCAGCAAAACTATCAGTACACTATGACAATGTTGGACAATTTCCATCCCCCCTCTTAAATCCCATCCCTTTTAAACCACGACACCGGCTTCATGATTTTTAAAAGCACAAGTCAACCACGCCATCGGGAATTTGAACCATCGGAGGTGGAGAATCGCAGTGGCCCCGGAGAATACCGGGTCAGGCCCAATAATAATATGCCAACGGCGTTTACTGTATGGGCGGTTTGAAATGCATAATGTGCCTGGGACAACAAGAAGACCCGCATCATTCTCCAGTACCTACAGATCACCATCAGCAACTGCACTAGGCTCAACAAGCTGCTGGGAAGAGTCACCACAGCCCAGGGTGAGCTTCTGCCCACCATTCAGCCCGCATAACTGCCCAAGAAACAAAGACTTCAGAACAAGGTTACACCTGAAGGAGAAAGGTCAGAAAAAAGTATTGTGAATATAAAGAAAAAAAATATTCCCCACTGCATGGCTATACACGACATTCTTTTGGTACACCTCAACACCTCCTTCAGTTCTCCCCTGATCCCACTTCCCATGCTATAAGTCAGAAAAACCCAGCACCCTGCTCTCAGGCCTGGACTCTTCTTTTCCCGCTCAAGTCTGTCGGAAGCTCACCGCCACCTTCTCGAGAGCAACAAGGAATGGACAATAAATTTTGACCTTGCCAGCAATGCTTGCCTCCCAATGAATGAATAATAAATAAATACATAATACCTTTACCTGTGAAATAAATGAAGTTATTACTTATCGAATCAGCCCTATTACTGTCATGTTTCTAATTAATTAGAATAGAAATTGGCTCAAAGTCAGCAATGATTATTTTCAGGCACTTACTACTAATATTTCCTTTCTTTGAGCAATGAATAGAACATTATGTCTATATGGCCTCAGATACAGATGGAACTCTCAAGAGAATTCAGAGACAAAGGAAACTTCAAACTAACCTTCAGTTTTGATGCACACTGATGTAATAATAGCTTTCCAGCATGCAACCTATGAAAGTTTCAGTTCTTCTTTCTTACTATTCACACTCTATTTCCACCCTAGCAAGAAATATTTTTCCATCATAATTAAGTATACATTAAGTAAAAGCTTCTTGACACTGATTTCAGTGGCAAATGGAAGGCACTTGAGTAATACCATATTTTATTCCCTATATAGAGCTGCTGGCCTGTCTTTACAATCATAACTATCTCTTGAGATTATTAAGATTAATCTATTCGACTGCAGACAGTTTAATAACTATTCTTTATGCTATAATAACATTGACCATTTTGGCTTCAGAGTTTTAATTTCAGTCCATCATTTTTTGAGGAAACTAAGCTCTGTACTGAGATGATCCCTGACAGAGTTAGATTACCTCCGACTAGAAATCAGTGTGCTTAATGAGTCCATTTGGTCTGTTCTTTGCCCGTGGGATTGCAAATCATCTAACCTTTAGATGAGCAGGAAATGCAGATAATGAAACAATGTTTCCCAATGAAGCTATCAATTTGATATTGAGATACCTCTCTCCAAAGCTTTTGTTGTATTCTATCATCATAATGGTGAAACTTGAAAAAAAGGTAGTGGCCAGACATCAGTTTCCCTATTAGTTTGTCTAACTCCCTCCTTACGAAATGTAACCAGAGCTCTTACTGTTGTGTTTCTCTTGAATTGTAGAATTGTGGAAACTTTCAGCATGTACGTAGCCTGCACTGGCTCTATGAAAGAATAGTGGTACTTATTCCCACATTCCCACTTTTTTGTCCATTGCTATAAGATCATAAGAGGAGCAGGAGAAGACCATTTGGCCCATCGAATCTGCTCCACCATTCAATAAGATCATAGCTGATCTGATTGTGGCCTTAACATCATTTTCCTGCCTACCCCCATAACTCTTGACTCCCTTGCAAATCAAAGATCCATCTAACTCGGCCTTGAATATATTAAATGACTCAGCCTCCATTGTTGTCTGGGATAATCATGGGTATCCTCTGAGCATCTACCCTGTCAAACCCACTTAGAATCTTATGAGGTTCAATAGGTTCACCTCTCATTCTTCTAAAATACAATGAGTATAAGACTAACCTGTTCAGACATGCTGTGGCATAGTGTTTAACATTGCTGCTTCACAGCACCAGGGACTCGGGTTCAATTCTGGCCTTGGGTGACTGTGTGGAATTTGCATGTTCTCCCCATGTCTGCGTGGGTTTGATCCGGTTAGATTTAGATTAATTGTCACGTGTACCGAGGGACAGTGAAAAATATTGTTCTCTGTACAGTCCAGGCAGATCACTCCATACATAAAAACATAATGAAAATACATGAACATAGACAGCAGGTGAGGTGTACGGTACATAGTGCTACAACTGTAGAGAAGATGCATAGAAAGATCAGTTCAGTCCATAAGATCAGTTCAGACCCTAAGAGGGTCATTCAGGAGTCTGGTAACAGCGGGGAAGAAGCTGTTTTTGAATCTATTAATGCGTGTTCTCAAACTTTTGTATCTTCTACCCGATGGAATAGCCCAGATGGGAGGGGTCTTTGATTATGCTGCCCGCTTTCCCAACGCAGCGGGAGGTGTGGATAGAGTCAATGGGTGAGAGACAGGCTCACATGATGGACTGGGCTGTGTTTGCGGCTCTCTGGAGTTTTTTACTGTCTTGGGTGGAGCAGTTGCTATACCAGGCTGCAGTGCAGCCAGATAGGATGCTTTCTATGGCACATCAAAAGAGATTGGTAAGAGTTATTGTGGACATGCCAAATTTCCTTAATTTCCTTAGGAAGTATAGGTGCTGTTGTGCTTTCTTGGTCATAGTGTCGACGTGGGTGGACCAGGATAGATTGTTGGTGATGTTTACACCTAGGAATTTGAAGCTGCCAACCATCTCCACCTCAGTACCATTGATACAGACAGGGGTGTGTATGACACTTCGCTTCATGAAGTCGATGACGAGCTCATTTGTTTTGTTGACATTGAGGGAGAGATTGTTGTCCCACAGTCCAAAGATATGCAGGTTAGGTGGATTGGCCACGCTAAATTGCCCTTTAGTGTCAGGTTAGGTGGGATTATGGGGATAGAGTGGGGGAGTGGGCCAATGTAGAGTGCTCTTTCGGAGAGTCAGTGCAGACTCAATGGGCCAAATTGCCTCATTCTGCACTGCAGGGATTCTATGGATTCTAACTCTTTCATCCATGTAATCAGCCTAAGCTCACCTTCTCTGAATTGTCTCCAATGCAAGTATATTCCTTCATAAATAAGTGGAGGGTCCCGGCGGGATGGAGTGGCGTGAACCACTCCGGCATCGGGCCGCCCCAAAGGTGCAGATTTCTGAGCACCTTTAGGGGCCAAACCCTCACCTTTAGGGGCGAGGCCTGTGCCGGATTAGTTGCCATCCCGCCGGCTGGCGTGAAGGCATTTGGCGCCATGCCAGCCAGGGCCTAAGGGACTCTGCCATCCGGCAGAAGTCCGCGCATGCGCGGGAGTGTCAGTGGGTGCTGAGGATACACGTATCCTCGTGTATTTATTAATGTTTTTATGTATACCCGGGGGGGGGGTCACCTCCGCGTCGGCCATCGCGGAGGCTATGGCCGACGCGGAGGGAAAGAGTGCCCCCACGGCACAGGCCGGCCCGTGGATCGGTGGGCCCTGATCACGGGCCAGGCCACCGTGGGGGCACCCCCCCGGGGCCAGATCGCCCCGGAGACCACTTGCGCCGCCTGGTCCCGCCGGTAAGGGCGGTGGTTTAATTCACGCCACGCCGCCAGGACCGGCATTGCAGCAGCGGAACTTCGGGCCATCGCGGGCCAGAGAATCGCCAGGGGCCCGCCGACCGGCGCGGTGCGATTCCTGCCCCCGCCGACCGGCGCGGCGCGATTCCCGCCCCCGCCGAATCTCCGGTGCCGGAGAATTCGGTGGCCGGCGTGGGCAGGATTCACGCCGCCCCCCCCGGCGGGGGGTCGGAGAATCCCGCCCGATGAAACTAAAACAGTTAACAATACTCCAGGTGTGGTCTCACACAGAAGATTTCCTCACTTTTATACTCCATCCCCTTTAGCAATAAAGGCTAACATTTCATTCATCTTACTAATTACTTGCTGTACCTGCGGTTTACTTTTTCGTTCGTGTACAAGGATACCCAAATCCCTCTATACTGTAGTCTTTCACCATTTAAGTTCCTCATCCTTGAGTTCTCATCCAACTGACATGAAAAATGATTTAAGGAATGGCCTTTCGATACCTATTGATGTATGGTGTTCCGGCATCCAACACTTTGACTGAATAAATCTAGAACATTTGAATAATTTTCTCTGTGCATTATCTATCTGTATTCAATCTGTGCTTCCATCAAAACAAAGGATCAGAACAAGATTAATGGTTTCTAGTTGTTGGCCGGGATTCTCCGAAACCCCGGCCAGGTGTTGATGCCGCGTAAACACCGGAGTGGTGCACGCCGGCGTCAACAGGCCTCCTGATCCAGTGATTCAGCAGCCCTAAGGGGGCCAGCATGGCGCCAGAGTGCTGCGCGCTGCTTCGGCACCGATATGCCGCCCTGCACTGAATCTCCGAGGGGGCTGCTGCCGGCGCCGCGTCGACCGCGCGGGCACGATTGGTGCCGATCTGGCGCAAGAGCAGCGTGGCGGCAATTTCCTGCGTCACCGCCGACTCTCCGACCCAGTACGAGCTTGGAGAATCCCGGCCGTTACTTTTGAAAGAAAAAGTATGATGTTCTTTCCAGCAAATTTAAGATTTAATCCAACGCTTCATTTTTGAATACTTTGCTTTTTCTGAAACTATATAGGTGCAGTGGTTATTTAATTATTTCCTCATTGTATTTGCATTCCAGTACAACAGTAAAAGAGTCAGGATTACAATAGTAAATTCCTAACATCCAGCAAATGTGTGCATAGTTTTACAGGGATATTTCAACCAAATTTAAAAAGAAAAGAAAAAAAAATGAATTCCACTTGAAGGGCGTTGACAAAATTAACAAAATGTAAAGAAGAGCAGAAAGGCACTCCATAAAATAGCAACACAGAAAATAGTGGAAACTAATTGTTATTAATGCAAAGATACTGTACTGGCAAACAGAAATATTTACAGAGATAGACTTTGGGAGCATAAATAGCAAGCTCATGCAAATTGTGCCGTACATACAAAGATGGAAAAAAGAACGTATTGCAGCAAGCTATTTTTGTGGGATGAATTACCACAATTCAATCCCCAATACTTTTTTATAAAATATAAATTTGGAGTACCCAAGTCATTTTTTCCAATTAAGGGGCAATTTAGCATGCTAATCCACCTAACCTGCACATCTTTGCGTTGTGGGGGCGAAACCCACGCAGAGACGGAGAGAATGTGCAAACTCCACACGGACAGTTACCCAGAGCCGGGATCGAATCTGGGACCTCGGCGCCATGACGCAACAATGCTAAACACTGTGCCACTGTGCTGCCCTGCCCAATACTTAAAGTATCAACTCAGGTTAGGTTCCCAACCTAGAACCGTTTTCATCTGGTCCTGTAATTCTGAGATCTGTACTTAATGCAGTCTAGACAAAGAGGATGAAACTTTCTTCCAAATACATATGTAAATTAACAAGTAAATTGAGTTTAGGCATTCCAAGGTAAACGTTGATATGAGTACCAGTCTACACTCATTTTCAATCTCACTGTAGGAAGCTAATACAATAGGGAAAAATGAATAGTGATTAGTAGCAACAAAATGTTGATACTGCAATTGGACGTATCACCCATGTAGTATGGGGAGACTTCTACTATAACAGAGAAACTGAAAGGTAGGACTTTTTAAAAATGTTTTTATCAAGGATTTTTATATAGAACAAAGGCAATTGTGAACATACATTAAAAACAATAGAAAAGAAAAATAAAGGAAAAGAAAAAATATATATACATCAATTATCTTTTCTTATTTACATTGATTGCCGCTTCTTATTTATACCTAGTTTTTATGTCACCTAAA
Organism: Scyliorhinus torazame; assembly: GCF_047496885.1. NCBI lineage: Eukaryota > Metazoa > Chordata > Chondrichthyes > Carcharhiniformes > Scyliorhinidae > Scyliorhinus > Scyliorhinus torazame. The sequence goes on from NC_092714.1 coordinate 84,795,641, forward strand.
AATTAATATAAAGAAAAATTCTAACTTTAGCAATACAAGTAAAAACTCCCATCATGGATTCAAGGAATGAGGAGAACATTTCAAAAAATAACTCATTCATCTAATTTAACCCTATTCATACAGTTGACATTGATCCATTCTGCACTAAGCTCAAACTCAGTTGCCTCCTATCCAGGATTCATCCTATTCCACAGTGTGGTACTGGGGACAAGTTGACAGAGAGAAAGATACATGTAGGCCGAAAAAAGGAATTACCAAATAAGGCCCTGGCCGGATTCGATATTGTCTGTCTGCCTGCCCACTCATGTCAGCACAGAAACTCATTATAGCTAAATGGAACTTTATAATCACTGAATTACAGTATTTATTACATTAACACAAAAGGGCAAAAAGACCATGCTATAAATATGTAACTAACTTTGAGACAGCAGAGATCAACTTTGCAACAGGAAGAACAATAAACAAAGAGGCCATCAGACTCCATAATTGACTAATAGTTGGTCACACATGAGTGTTTTGGAGGACAATGGATCTTGATTAAATCACCCTGGTAAACTGGAGTATCCTGTTTATTTCTCTTCATGAGTTTAAGTCTTGACGAGACATTAGAACTCAGGTCAGGTGTGTGCGTGTGTATCATGTATCAGCATTAGCAGAACATGGATAAAAGAAGGGACATTGGAAAACACTGTCAGCAACAACCCAGGAATCTGTGGGAGCAACTATCACAGAAGAGGCGTCATGAACTCACAGTTCAGAGTAGTAAATATCCACACCGAGTGATCAGAGCCTGGCCAGCCTCCTTCAGTATTGTGGGCAGTACCTGGATCCCAGTGGTGAGTCTGAGTAATCATTGTACTATATTCTCAGAAATCTCAATTAAGCTGGCTCTTCTGAATAAAGTAGAGCAGTACCAAATTCAAGTGTCTTTATTGTGCCTTACTAAGCTAATCAAGGAGGGTCTAGGTCAACATTTGGCATCCCTGAATGGGCCCGGCTGAGTGGTTGCCTTTAAGCAATGGTCAGGATCGAACCACTTAAATAAGGCTTGGACACGGTAGCACGGTGGCGCAGTGTTAGGTTCCCAACGCCGAGGTCCCAGGTTCGATCTCGGCTCTGGGTCACTGCCTGTGTGGAGTTTGCACATTCTCCCCGTGTTTGTGTGGGTTTTGCCCCCACAACCCAAAGATGTGCAAGGTAGGTGGATTGAACACACTAAATTGCCCCTTAATTGGCAAAAAATTAATTGGGTACACTAAATTTATTTTTAAAATAAATTAAGAAACATAATGCTTGGACAAACGGTCAATGATTAGGGTATGGACCCTTAAGATTAATAAGGGCAGCAAGTTTGCATCAATGTTCCTCTCAGTGGATGGTAGCTGGATAGCCAACTGCTCCCAGATTGTTTGGTCATGTTTAACCGCCCTGCAGTTAATAAGCTCATTAGTATTGATGTAAATCCGGCATGTTTTGATAAGTACTGAGTGGTAGGATTATCAGAGAAATAATTAAAAGGAGTAAAAAGCAAGGGCCTGGGACCTGAAGAAATAAAAAGCAGTAGTTAAAAAAAAGGGTCTGTGATCCAAAGTAGTAAAAAAAAAGGGTCTGTGATCTAAATAAGTCCGAATCAAATTGGATTAGTCATTAGGCTGGATTCGGAAGGACGGAGAAAGGAAATTTAGTGAGGGAAACATCGGTAAGGGTTTGATAATGAGGTATGGTTAAGTGACTATGTACCTCGTGCACACAGGAACCGCTGGACCATCCAATCAGTAGCCTCTTGTGTCTATTGACAAAGTATAGGAATAGGAAGGGTCTGGGTCCCAAAAAGTCTTGGAGTTAGTGGAAATTATATTTGAACCACCTTGTGGATGGTGAACAGTGACAAAAGGCTACTGGAAGGATCCTTTGCGTCAAAGGGGGGTACAAAAGGTGATATTGGGATAGTTGTGGATTATCCCAAGGAAAAGGAAACACATAAGTTTTGGTCCGTGTGTGTAATGAGTTTTACAAGACATCAATTGGGGAATTGGTGCCCCTGAAGGACCTTAGTCTGCAGGTGAGACTAAAACAACACAGTTTAAAGTCTCCTCTCCCCAGCATACTCCTGGCAAACGTCCGAGCGATTGAAAATAAGCTGGATGAACTTAACGCTAGACTTACCTATCAGAGGGAAGTGAAAGACTGCTGTGTCACAGAGACATGGCTCACTCATGCCTCACCGGACTGTGCCATGCAAGCTGAGGGCTTCTCAATTCTCTGGAAGGACGTATGGCATCCTAGGGTAGGTGAAGGGTGGAGGGGTTTGCCTCCTCATCAACTCCTCCTGGTGCTCAGACGTGGTGACCCTGGTGCGTTACTGTTCCCCCTGACCAAGAATACCTGACTGTGAAGTGCCGCTCATACTACGTTCCATGGGAGTTCACTTCTGCCATCATTACAGCTGTCTACATCCCACCCCAGGCGGAAGTGAAGAAGGCACTTGATGACTTGTACGCCACTATAAACAACCTTGTAAAGGAATACTTAGAGGCCTTGTTCAGTATGGCCAGTGACTTCAACAAGTCCAATCTCAAGAGTGTACTGCCAAAATTCCACCAACACATCTCCTGTCCCGCCAGGGGCCCTAACATCCTTAACCACTGCTGCACAAACAACAGGGATGCCTACCGCTCCATTCCCTGACAACATTTTGGAAAATTGGATGACAAGGCGGCGCCCCTTTTCCAGCATAAAAACATAAACTTAACCGGGAGGATCTGGTTAAGAAGTTTGTGCAATGTTGGTCCGAGGCAATGAAAGAGTTCCGACGCAACGGTTTAGAGTCAGTCGACTAGTCCATATTTAAGAACTCAGCGGCCATCATAGATAAGTATACCATGACTGTCACAGACTTCATCAGTAAGTGCGTCGAAGACTGTGTGCCAAAGAAACTCTTATGAGCGTCTCCAACAGGAAACCATGGGTTAACTGGGAGATCCACTCCCTATTGAAGTCCAGGTGTAAGGCGTTCAAGACAGACGACCCTGATCTGTACAAGAAATCTCGGTTCGACCTCCGCAAGGCCATCGGGGATGCCAAGAGACAATACCAAACTAAGCTAGAGTACCAGACTAACGACACAAACTCTCATCAATTGTGGAAAGACCTACACAATACAACAGGCTACAAATCAAAGCTGAGTAGAACCACTCCTCCCCAATGAACTCCAATGCATTCAAAAATGCTCGTTTTGAGCAGGAAGTCAACAAACCAATGTCATCTGCCTAACAGATGACTGGCTATCACATAGAAGACAGAGCGTGGTGGTGGGTGGAACATTTTCAGACTGGAGACCAGTTACTAGCGGTGTACTACAGGGATCAGTGCTGGGTCCTCTGCTATTTGTGATTTTTATCAATGACTTGGAGGAGGGGGCTGAAGGGTGGGTCAGTAAATTTGCTGATGACACCAAGATTGGTGGAGTAGTGGATGAGGTGGAGGGCTGTTGTAGGCTGCAAAGAGACATTGATAGGATGCAGAGCTGGGCCGAAAAATGGCAGATGGAATTTAATCCTGATAAGTGCGAGGTGATTCATTTTGGTAGGACAAATTTGAATGCGGATTACAGGGTCAACAGCAGGGTTCTGAGGAATGTGGAGTAACAGAGAGATCATTGGGTTCATGTCCACAGATCTCTGAAGGTTGCCACGCAAGTGGATAGAGCCGTGAAGAAGGTCTATAGTGTGTTAGCATTTATTAACATGGGGCTTGAGTTTAAGAGCCATGGGGTTATGCTGCAACTGTACAGGACCCTGATGAGACCACATTTGGAGTATTGTGTGCAGTTCTGGTCCTCATTATAGGAAGGATGTGGAAGCATTGGAAAGTGTGCAAAGGAGATTTACCAGGATGCTGCCAGGATTGGAGGGTAGGTCTTATGAGGAAAGGTTGAGGAAGCTAGGGCTTTTCTCTGGAGCGAAGGAGGATGAGAGGCGACTTAATAGAGGTTTATAAGATGATGAGGGGGATAGATAGAGTGGACGTTCAGAGACTATTTCCTCGGGTGGATGTAGCTGTTACAAGGGGCATAACTATAAGGTTCGGGGTGGGAGATGCAGGAGGGATGTCCGTGTGTGCGTGGGTTTCCTCCGGGTGCTCCGGTTTCCTCCCACAGTCCAAAGATGTGCAGGTTAGGTGGATTGGCCATGATAAATTGCCCTTAGTGTCCAAAATTGGTGCGCAAGGGACTTCTGGGAGGTGAGTATTTACTTTAAAAACACTTACCTGGTCCCGTTTCTGTTCTTCTTTTCTGTTTTTTTTTACTATTAGACGGGAACCGGAAGTTCGACTCCCCCCCCCCCCCCAACCAATAAATTCTGGTGGAGAGGAAACCCGAGACACTACACGTGTAGTGTCTCCCACCCACCCCCCTCCTCTAACCTAATAATAAGACCCATTGGTGGGAGGTAAGTGCCATATTATATATATATATTTTTTTTTAACCAGATCGTGGTTGGAAGTTAGTGGGATGGCAGGGAAGGGAGTGCAATGTTCCTCCTGCAGGATGTTTGAGGTGAGGGATGCTGTTAGTGTCCCTACTGATTTTGCCTGCAGGAAGTGCAGCCATCTCCAGCTCCTCCAAGACCGAGTTAGGGAACTGGAGCTGGAGTTGGATGAACTTCGGATCATTCGGGAGGCAGAGGGGGTCATAGATAGCAGCTTCAGGGAATTAGTTACACCAAAGATTGGAGATAGATGGGTAACTGTAAGAGGGACTGGGAAGAAGCAGTCAGTGCAGGGATCCCCTGCGGTCGTTCCCCTGAGTAACAAGTATACCGCTTTGGATACTTGTGGGGGGGGGGACGGACTTACCAGGGGTAAGCCATGGGGTACGGGCCTCTGGCACGGAGTCTGTCCCTGTTGCTCAGAAGGGAAGGGGGGAGAGGAGCAGAGCATTAGTAATTGGGGACTCGATAGTCAGGGGCACAGATAGGAGATTTTGTGGGAGCGAGAGAGACTCACGTTTGGTATGTTGCCTCCCAGGTGCAAGGGTACGTGATGTCTCCGATCGTGTTTTCCGGGTCCTTAAGGGGGAGGGGTAGCAGCCCCAAGTCGTGGTCCACATTGGCACTAACGACATAGGTAGGAAAGGGGACAAGGATGTCAGGCAGGCTTTCAGGGAGCTAGGATGGAAGCTCAGAACGAGAACAAACAGAGTTGTTATCTCTGGGTTGTTGCCTGTGCCACGTGATAATGAGATGAGGAATAGGGAGAGAGAGCAATTAAACACGTGGCTACAGGGATGGTACAGGCGGGAGGGATTCAGATTTCTGGATAACTGGGGCTCTTTCTGGGGAAGGTGGGACCTCTACAGAAAGGATGGTCTACATCTGAACCTGAGGGGCACAAATATCCTGGGGGGGGGGGGAGATTTGTTAGTGCTCTTTGGGGGGGTTTAAACTAATGCAGCAGGGGCATGGGAACCTGGATTGTAGTTTTAGGGTACGAGAGATTGAGAGTATAGAGGTCAGGAGCACAGATTTGACTTCGCAGGAGGGGGCCAGTGTTCAGGTAGGTGGTTTGAAGTGTGTCTACTTCAATGCCAAGAGTATACGAAATAAGGTATGGGAACTGGCAGCATGGGTTGGTACCTGGGACTTCGATGTTGTGGCCATTTCGGAGACATGGATAGAGCAGCGACAGGAATGGTTGTTGCAGGTTCCGGGGTTTAGGTGTTTTAGTAAGCTCAGAGAAGGAGGCAAAAGAGGGGGAGGTGTGGCACTGCTAGTCAAAAACAGTATTACGGTGGCGGAGAGGATGCTAGATGGGGACTCTTCTTCCGAGGTAGTATGGGCTGAGGTTAGAAAGGAGCGGTCACCCTGTTGGGAGTTTTCTATAGGCCTCCAAATAGTTCTAGGGATGTAGAGGAAAGGATGGCGAAGATGATTCTGGATAAGAGCGAAAGTAACAGGGTAGTTATTATGGGAGACTTTAACTTTCCAAATATTGACTGGAAATATATAGTTCAAGTACATTAGATGGGTGGTTTTTTGTACCATGTGTGCAGGAGGGTTTCCTGACACAATATGTTGACAGGCCAACAAGAGGCGAGGCCACATTGGATTTGGTTTTGGGTAATGAACCAGGCCAGGTGTTAGATTTGGAGGTAGCTGAGCACTTTGGGGACAGTGACCACAATTCGGTGACGTTTACGTTAGTGAGGGAAAGGGATAGGTATACCCCGCAGGGCAAGAGTTATAGCTGGGGGAAGAGCAATTATGATGCCATTAGACATGACTTGGGAGGGGTAGGTTGGAGAAGTAGGCTGCAAGTGTTGGGCACACTGGATATGTGGAGCTTGTTCAAGGAACAGCTACTGCGTGTTCTTGATAAGTACGTACCGGTCAGACAGGGAGGAAGGCGTCGAGCGAGGGAACCGTGGTTTACCAAAGAAGTGGAATCTCTTGTTAAGGGGAAGAAGGAGGCCTATGTGAAGATGAGGTGTGAAGTTTCAGTTGGGGCGCTTGATAGTTACAAGGTAGCGAGGAAGGATCTAAAGAGAGAGCTAAGACGAGCAAGGAGGGGACATGAGAAGTATTTGGCAGGTAGGATCAAGGAAAACCCAAAAGCTTTCGAGAGGTATGTCAGGAATAAAAGAATGACTAGGGTAAGAGTAGGGCCAGTCAAGGACAGGGATGGGAAGTTGTGCGTGGAGTCTGAAGAGATAGGCGAGATATTAAATGAATATTTTTCGTCAGTATTCACTCAGGAAAAAGAGAATGTTGTGGAGGAGGATGCTGAGACCCAGGCTATTAGAATAGATGGCATTGAGGTACGTAGGGAAGAGGTGTTGGCAATTCTGGACAGGCTGAAAATAGATAAGTCCCCGGGGCCTGATGGGATTTATCCTAGGATTCTCTGGGAAGCCAGTGAAGATATTGCTGGGCCTTTGGCTTTGATTTTTTATGTCATCATTGGCAACAGGAATAGTGCCAGAGGACTGGAGGATAGCAAATGTGGTCCCTTTGTTCAAGAAGGGGAGTAGAGGCAACCCCGGCAACTATAGACCGGTGAGCCTCACGTCTGTTGTGGGTAAAGTCTTGGAGGGGATTATAAGAGACAAGATTTATAATCATCTAGATAGGAATAATATGATTAGGGATAGTCAGCATGGCTTTGTGAAGGGTAGGTCATGCCTCACAAACCTTATCGAGTTCTTTGAGAAGGTGACTGAACAGGTAGACGAGGGTAGAGCAGTTGATGTGGTGTATATGGATTTCACTAAAGCGTTTGATAAGGTTCCCCACGGTAGGCTATTGCAGAAAATACGGAGGCTGGAGATTGAGGGTGATTTAGAGATGTGGATCAGAAATTGGCTAGCTGAAAGAAGACAGAGGGTGGTGGTTGATGGGAAATGTTCAGAATGGAGTTCAGTTACAAGTGGCGTACCACAAGGATCTGTTCTGGGGCCGTTGCTGTTTGTCATTTTTATCAATGACCTAGAGGAGGGCGCAGAAGGGTGGGTGAGTAAATTTGCAGACGACACTAAAGTTGGTGGTGTTGTCGACAGTGCGAAAAGATGTAGCAGGTTACAGAGGGACATAGATAAGCTGCAGAGCTGGGCTGAGAGGTGGCAAATGGAGTTTAATGTAGAGAAGTGTGAGGTGATTCACTTTGGAAGGAATAACAGGAATGCGGAATATTTGGCTAATGGTAAAGTTCTTGGAAGTGTGGATGAGCAGAGGGATCTAGGTGTCCATGTACATAGATCCCTGAAAGTTGCCACCCAGGCTGATAGGGTTGTGAAGAAGGCCTATGGAGTGTTGGCCTTTATTGGTGGAGGGATTGAGTTCCGGAGTCATGAGGTCATGTTACAGCTGTGCAAAACTCTGGTACGGCCGCATTTGGAGTATTGCGTACAGTTCTGGTCACCGCCTTATAGGAAGGACGTGGAAGCTTTGGAGCGGGTGCAGAGGAGATTTACCAGGATGTTGCCTGGTATGGAGGGAAAATCTTATGAGGAAAGGCTGATGGACTTGAGAATGTTTTCGTTAGAGAGAAGAAGGTTAAGAGGAGACTTAATAGAGGCATACAAAATGATCAGGGGGTTGGATAGGGTGGACAGTGAGAGCCTTCTCCCGCGGATGGAAATGGCTGGCACGAGGGGACATAGCCTTAAACTGAGGGGTAATAGATATAGGACAGAGGTCAGAGGTAGGTTCTTTACGCAAAGAGTGGTGAGGCCGTGGAATGCCCTACCTGCAACAGTAGTGAACTCGCCAACATTGAGGGCATTTAAAAGTTTATTGGATAAGCATATGGATGATAATGACATAGTGTAGGTTAGATGGCTTTTGTTTTTTGACTTCCCATGTCGCTGCAACATCGTGGGCCGAAGGGCCTGTACTGCGCTGTATCATTCTATGTTCTATTTTTGCAATTAAGGGGCAATTTAGCGTGGCAATTCACCTATCCCGCACATTTGTTTTCATGGAGGGGGAGGGGGGCTGAGGCCCACGCAGACACGGGGAGAATGTGCAAACTCCACACGGACAGTGACCCAGTGCCGAGATCATACCCAGGTCCTCAGTGCCGTGACGCAGCAGTGCTGACCACTGCGCCATCCTTGTTTGAAAGCAAAGTTAAATGCATTGGAAATGATGTGTGAATGGAAGCTTCCATGAATGAATGAGTGTGTGTTTAATTAAAAACATTTGTGTGGATTTTCTTTGTTGTACTGCTAACTTTAATGTTTTGATGTTTTATTTTCCCTAAATTGTGAGTTTACAATATAAGTTTCAATACTGATTTTAAAATTAAATGGGAGTTGTGAGTGAAATGAAATGAAATGAAAATGAAATGAAAATGAAGTGAAATGAAAATCGCTTATTGTCACAAGTAGGCTTCAAATGAAGTTACTGTGAAAAGCTCCTAGTCGCCACATTCCGGCGCCTGTTCGGGGAGGCTGTTATGGGAATCGAACCGTACTGCTGGCCTGCCTTGGTCTGCTATTCAAAGCCAGCGATTTAACTCCTGGCCCTGGCCCCTGGCCAAGATTATCCAGGCCCTGGGTCACTCTCCATGTAGAGATTGTACATTCTCCCCATGTCTTTGTGGGTTTCACCCCCACAATTCAAAGATATGCAGGGTAGGTTGCTTGACCAGGCTAAATTGCCCCTTAATTGGAAAAAAATAATTGGGTACTCTCCTAAATCAAAGTCCGCTATTTAGCCCTGTGCTAAACAGCCCCTTATATTAATATATATGTGATGATCAAAACTGTGGAATGGCACAGTGGTTAGCACTGTTGCCTCACAGCACCAGGGACCCAGGTTCGATTCCGACCTGGGGTGACTGTGTGGAGTTTGTGCATTCTCACTGTGTTTGTTTGGATTTCCTCCGGGTGCTCTGGTTTCCTCCCACAGTCAAAAGATGTGCACGTTAGGTGGATTGACCATGCTAAATTGCCCCTTAGGGTGGGGTCACAGGAATAGGGTAGTCTTTCGAAAGGTCAGTGCAGACTCGATGGGCCGAATGGCCTCTTTCCTCACTCTCGGGATTCTATCGAAGTTACTTGGAACACAATTCTCCGAAAGTAAATGGAATTTTTGTTTAAACAATCAAACAGTTTTAATTGGAATGTGGAAATGTTCAGTTTGAGCTTGGGGTAATCCTGGGTATTCTTAGCTCAATTTGGGGAAAAAAAACAGGATCTAAATTGGAATTTGAAGACAGTGGGCTGGATTCTCCGTCGGCGGAATATCCATTTTGTCGGCAGCCCGGGGTTTCCCGACGGCATGTGTCGTGTTGGGTGCACTGCTACATAGACGAAGCAACACGGTTGCGGATGGTACAACTCAGTTTTATTACTAACAATATTAACATTGGTAAACTGGTTACTGTGGTTTGTTCATTACCCTTGAACCTGTGGACCCAGCCCTAACACTATCTTGGAGAAGCACTCAGCACATGGCGAATGTCTGAGTGGCTTGCTATGAGCTCTGTGCCCTGAGCTGTCTCCTGCTGGAATGAGCGGGAAGTGTTGTGTTCCCCGTTTTATAGTGTGTATGCTCTTGCCTGTGATTGGCTGTGATGTTGTGTGTGTATTGATTGGTCCGTTGATCTGTCCATCAGCGTGTATGTATGTTTGCACCATGATGTTTACCTGAATATCATGACAGCATGGGGCTGGCCCACAATGGGAAGCCCCATTAAGTGGCCGGCGTAACGGAGCATCCCGCCGGCGGGGTGAAACGGAAATGTGGTGCGGCGGGGCGGGGAATCCAGCCCAGTATTCTTTTGTTAAGGAGACCATGAGCTCCCTCTTTTGTGGGGGCATGATGATGTCATTACATTTGAAAACTTCTGTTGTGTTCTTTCCAACTGGTAGAGATTTCACTATTTTCGGTTTAAATTTGCTGATTGTAAATTTTTATATAGTGGAGATGGTGAATTTTAGTTTTCTTTCAAATTGACGGATATATCTCCTCAAAATTAACTAATTTGGCTCCAAGCTGGATGTATTTTGGGGCATTTGTTTTAAAATAGGTGGATCAAGAATCACAAGAAACAAGTTGAGCAGCTTCAAGACTTCAAGATTGTTTATCACAACATAATGATAATTGGGGACCTTAAATGCTTTGACTTTTTGTGGAAAAGGTTAACTCATTCAGACTTAGCTGTTGCCCTTTGAATTAAAGTGTTTGAGATTAGTTACACTGCACTCCCACACCAATTGTAGTTCTGATAATTTGACTCTTAAAAATACCATGCCTGGATATAATTGTTCTTGATAATTAAATAAATTAAGTGTGTGGACAACATTAACTCTAAAAGGGGAAGTTACCTAAACATTGAGGGGATAATGAACACAATTTTTATTTTTGGCTAATGAAGGCTGATTAGAGTCAGTCTGTATGGGTTATTGAGTTCCAAACCCTTTTTGTTACTGAAAAGAGATAAATCGTTTCATTAGCTGAATCAGGAATATTTTGATAAAAGTAATATTGTTTTGTGTGTGTAATCCATACTGAGTAAAAGCTAACTCAGATAATGCATACGTGAACATGTAAAATCTGTTATTTTTTAGTTCTATGTACTGACATGCTAATAGGTTAGAAATTAATGACTTTTTGCAAAAAGATAAGAGCTGATATGTGTTCATGAGTGAGGTGATCTGTAGGTATGGACATAATGTTAAATCTGGGGAGTGCCAATGATGTTGCAACGGATGATAGGCTTCTTCCATCATTTAGTTATCTCTGGGGCTATGGAACGGAAGTCAAAACCTTAGAAGAAGAAAAAAAGATAGAATTTGCACAGATCACGCTCTTCATGAACTCAGAAAGAATTGTCAAGATAAATGACGAGGTAATGGAGGAGTTTTCTCTACAGTTTGTTAAGGTGCCATAAAATTTGTTTAGATTGCTTTTACTTATGATGAGTTATTTAAACCTTAAGGGGACTGCTGTCACCCTCACGAGGGTCACGGGGTGTGGAATATCAGGTTTCCTGTGACCTTGGATGAATACAAGCTTCCCAGTTAAGGGGGCTGGGCTTTCCCTTAACAAGGGAAGCCAACTAGACCTAAAAACCCCGACCCGGATGTGGGTCAGGGCAGGTGACCCTTTGGGAGTGGAGTTTAGTTTATCATGTAATTAAAAACTTGTCAGCTTTCATCATCACTTCCTTTTGATTTCTCTGTCTGGATCTAACACGAGCAATGAGGATAAAGTGGAGCCGCCAACGATTCCAAATTCTCAGAACTCGGACCACTTTTCATTGGCCCAAGGAGGCCGCTTTACCAACGGCGGACATGCCACACAAAGGGAAGTTGGTGACATTTGATGCAGGTATGGATGACTGCTCACAATATGTGGAGAGGAATCAATATTTTTCTCGCACCAATGTCATCATTGGAGATGAGCGCAAAATGATCATCCTCCTCACGCCTGCGGACTGCCACAGTGTGATGAAGAGACTCATCATACCTTGTGCGCTTATACCCTGATGCGCCGGACACATAGTCTTTAAAGGGCTTGGTCGCATTGCTGGGTGAACATTTCAAACTCAGGCCGTCCATTATCGTTCACATTTCCGCTTCCATACCGCCGCCCAGATCCAGGAGGAGTCCATGACAAATTTTTGACCGGACTGCGCAGAGTTCTGTAAATTCGGGACATCATTGTCCAAAATGCTATGAGACAGGCTAGTCTGCGGTATCTGCATCACTCAGAAAAAACTAATAGCTGAACCGAAGTTAGACTTGAAAAGGTCAATTGAAATAGCTCTATCCCATGAGAGTATAGAAAAAGCATGCAGGAGTTGCAGGGCATGCAGGTCCTCAGTCTACGCCATTCAACAGCACACAGAGAAATGCCTTCTCGGTCAGATGGTTCCGACCCATGGCCCATGGCCGAGAGCTGGACTGACTTCGGAGGAGCCAGGATGCTAGGTGGGCATTTTCCACTGACCTGCAAAACCTTGACCACCGAGTCGTGAACACATATGGCCACCGGGACCATGGTGAGAGCTGCCCGAGAGATACCCCGCCGCCCAACAGGTACGGCCGTCCTCCCCGAGCCCAGACATTTTTTGCGGATGAGACTGATGAAGACTGCCAACAGCTGAATTGCATTGCTGCACTACGGATAGCACCAACTTGAGGCACATTGGATTGGATTTGTTTATTGTCACGCGTACCGAGGTACAGTGAAAAGTATTTTTCTGCGAGCAGCTCAACAGATCATTAAGTACATGGGAAGGAAGGGGAATAAAAGAAAATACATAATAGGGCAACACAAGGTATACAATGTAACTACATAAGCACCGGCACGGATTAAGCATACAGGGTGTAGTGTTAATGATGTCAGTCCATAAGAGGGTCATTTAGAATTCTGATAACAACGGGGAAGAAGCTGTTTTTGAGTTTGTTCGTGCGTGTTCTCAGACTTCTGTATCTCCTGCCCGATGGAAGAAGTTGGAAGAATGAGTAAGCCGGGTGGGAGGGGTCTTTGATTATGCTGCCCATTTTCCCCAGGCAGCAGGAGGTGTAGATGGAGACAACGGATGGGAGGCAGGTCCGTGTGATGGACTGGGCGGTGTTCATGACTCTCTGAAGTTTCTTGCCGTCCTGGGCCGTCCTGATGCAGCCGGATAGGATGCTTTCTATGGTGCATCTGTAAAAGTTGATAAGGGTTAATGTGGACATGCTGAATTTCCTTAGTTTCCTGAGGAAGTATAGGTGCTGTTGTGCTTTTTTGGTGGTAGCGTCGACGTGGGTGGACCAGGACAGATTTTTGGAGATGTGCACCCCTAAGAATTTGAAGCTGTTAATCATCACCACCTCGGCCCCGTTGATGCTGACAGGGGTGTGAACAGTACTTTGCTTCCTGAAGTCAATGACCAGCTCTTTAGTTTTGCTGGCATCGAGGGAGAGATTGTTGTCGCTGCACCATTCCGCTAGGTACTCAATCTCCCTCCTGTATTCTGACTCGTTGTTATTCGAGATCCGGCCCACTATGGTCGTATTGTCAGCAAACTTGTAGATGGAGTTGGAACCACATTTTGCCATGCAGTCATGTGTGTACAGGGAGTAGAGAAAGGGGCTAGGTACGCAGCCTTGCAGGGCCCCGTTATTGAGGATTATTGTGGAGGAGGTGTTGTTGTTCATTCTTAATGATTGTTGTCTGTTGGTCAGAAAACCGAGGATCCTGTTGCAGAGTGGGGAGCCGAGTCCTAGGTTTTGGAGCATTGATATGAGCTTGACTGGGATTATGGTGTTGAAGGCGGAGCTGTAGTCAATAAATAGGAGTCTGATGTAGGTGTCCTTGTTGTTGAGATGCTCTAGGGATGAGTGTAGGGCCGCTGAAATGCCATCTGCTGTGGACCGGTTGCGACGGTCTGCGAATTGCAGTGGATCCAGGCGTTCTGGGAGTATGGACGTGATGCGCTTCATGATCAACCTCTCGAAGCACTTCATTATGACTGAAGTCAGGGCTACTGGATGGTAGTCATTGAGGCATGTTGCCTGGTTCTTCTTTGGCACCGGTATGATGGTGATCTTCTTGAAGCAGGAGTAGGGACAGGTTAAAGATGTCCGCGAACACCTCTGCCAGCTGGTCCGCGCAGGCTCGAAGTGCACGACCGGGGATCCCGTCCGGGACAGTCGCCTTCCGAGGGTTCACTTTCAGGAAGGCCGATCTGACTTCGGAAGCTGTGATGGTTGGTATGGGTGAGTTATGGGCTGCTGGGGCACTCGACAGCGGATTGTTGGTTACCTGCTCGAACCGAGCATAGAATGCATTGAGTTCATCGGGGAGGGGTGTGCTGCTGCCGGAGATACTGCTCGGCTTCGCTTTGTAGTCCGTTATGTTGTTTAGTCCTTATCACAACCGCCGAGAATCTGTCTGTGACTCTAGCTTGGTTTGATATTCTCTCTTGGCATCTCGGAAGGCTTTGCGAAGGTCGTACCTGGATTTCTTGTGTAGGTAAGGGTCGTCTGACGTGAACGCCTCAGATCTGTCCTTCAGTAGGGAGTTAATCTCGCGATTGAGCCATGGTTTCTGGTTGGGGAACGTACGTACTGCTTTCTTTGGCACGCAGTCGTCCACACATTTGCTGATGAAGTCTGTGATGGTGGTGGCATACTCATGTAAGTTGGTCACTGAGTTCTTAAATATGGACCGCTCCACTGCCTCTAAGCAGTCACATAAGAGCTCTTCTGTTTCCTCGGACCAGCACTGCACGACCTTCTTAGCTGGATTCTTCCGCTTGAGTTTCTGCTTGTATACTGGGAGAAGGAGCCCCGTCTTTTGGTCTGATTTCCCAAAGTGCGGTCGGGGGATGGAACGGTAGGCGCCCTTGATTTTTCAGTAGCAGTGGTCAAGAGTGTTGTCGCCCCTGGTGAGACAGGAGATGTGCTGGTGGAATTTTGGCAGTACACTCTTGAGGTTGGCCTTCTTCAAGTCTCCGGCCACGATGAACAAGGCCTCCGGGCGTTCTGTTTCGTAATTCTTTATAACTGTGTACAGTTCGTCTAACGCCTTCCTCACTTCTGCCTGGGGTGGGATGTAGACCGCTGTGATAATGGCTGAAGTGAACTAACGTGGAAAATAGTATGGGCGGCACTTCACGGTCAGTTATTCCAGGTCCAGGGAGCAGTAGGTCGCCAGGGTCGCCACATCCAAGCACCAGGAGGAGTTGATGAGGAGGCAAACCCCCCACCCTTCGCTTTGCCTGAAGACGCGGTGCGGTCCGCCCGGTGAATTGAGAAGCCTTCAGGTTATATGGCACAGTCCGGTGAGGCGGGGGTGATCCATGTCTCTGTGAAACAGAGCACACAGCAGTCTCTTACTTCCCTCTGAGAGGTAAGTCTGGTGTTAAGTTCTTCCAGCTTGTTTTCGATCGCTTGGACGTTTGCCAGGAGTATGCTGGGGAAAGGGGTCTTGAAACCACGTTGCTTCATTCTAACCTGCAGACCACGGCGTTTCCCTCGCTTCCTCAGTCGGCGGCTGTGGCTGGATGATCCTTGGATCCGATGGGAGAAGTCTTGTGGAAGGTAGGTCGTTGCGTCTGGCGGGGTCCAGGATGCTGGCGGGGACCAAGGCACTGGTTATGTTTCCGGGGTCGCGTCTGGCAGGGTCCTGGGCACTGGTTGAGGTAGAGGGGTCGCTGGGGGGGCATGTTTGCGATCTGGATGGGTCCCGGCATTCTGTGGACATGTGAATACCTTGCAGCGCGTTCGGGTCCTCGCACGGGGTCTCCGCCATTTCGGGGGTCCTGGGTCATGGGCAGGGGTTCCTGAGGCAGGTTGGGCTGAGTCCCATGGTTTGTTTCCTCCCTGGGCGCTCCTGGGGTCGGGTCTTGAAGCAGGCCTGGTCGCGTGGATGTTTCTTTCTTCCATCTCCAGGTAGGTCGGGTTGCTTGGTGGGCCTCTCCGGGTCGGGTCGCTGTGCGGGTCTCTCGCTGTAGAGTTGGGCTGGGTCTCGTCGTCAGGGGTCGGGTCGGGAGCTCCGGGGACTGGGCCGGGTGATCCAGGGACTGGCGTCGGATGTTAGGCTGGGTTGGGAGCTCCAAGGTCCGGGTCGGCTCCAAATCGAGGTCGGGGCTTCACTTCCGGTTTGGGCCCGATCTACTTCCAGGTCGTGGAGGTCAGGTCGGGTCGGGTCAAAAGGTCTCCACAGGCCTCGGAGGATGTTCAAGCCTGCAATAAAAGATAAAAGAGAGCGGTTAGTAACAATGTTAGTATTAGAATTAAATTTTAAAAGATTAGAACGAGTATAAGTTAAGTAAAAAGTGGATCTGTTGGAGAGAGCTCGCAGAGAATCGCCTCGCTCCGTCGCTATCTTCTGAACATCTACATTCCGCATAAATGACCATCCATTCTTGATGGAGTTGGATATAGCAGCTGCCATCTCGGTCGTCAGCTGTCCACTTTTGATCAAATTCAACGTGGCAGTCACCACTAGTACTATATTACATGCATTACGGCACTGCCCGTATAGTAGAGGTAAATGGGTAAATGCCTGCCTGCTGGCTCCGCCCGTATAAATAGGCTGCGTATAAATGTGTGTGCTCGCTGGTGCTGCAGCCATTCTGGTTCCAGCTACAGGAGGCACAACATCTATGCTCAATAAAGCCTCGATTATTCCACTACTCTCGTCTTTGTGGTCATTGATAGTGCATCAATTTATTGAGCAAAGATTTTTTTTAAACGATGGATCTCCGCATCAAGCCTGATCGCCTGCAGCTGAGCCCTCAAGCAGCCAACGCTACGTCCAACTTTGACCACTGGCTAGCCTGCTTCGAAAACTACCTCCGAACATCCGCTGAGGAACCCTTGGACTCGCAGAAGCTCCAAGTCCTCTAATCACGGGTGAGCCCAGACATGTTTCCCCTCATCCGGGACGTGGCCACTTACTCCGAAGCGATGGAGCTCCTGAAGGGACTTACGTTCAACCAGTCAATCAAGTATACGCCAGGCACCTCCTGGCCACGAGTCAACAACTCCCTGGGGAGTCTGTGAACGATTTCTGGCATGCCCTGCACATCAAAGAACAAACAAAGAAATGTACATCACAGGAACAGGCCCTTCGGCCCTCCAAGCCCGTGCCGACCATACTGCCCGACTAAACTACAATCTTCTACACTTCCTGGGTCCGTATCCTTCTATTCCCATCCTATTCATATATTTGTCAAGATGCCCCTTGAATGTCCCTATCGTCCCTGCTTCCACTACCTCCTCCGGTAGCGTGTTCCAGGCACCCAATACCCTCTGCGTAAAAAACTTGCCTCGTACATCTACTCTAAACCTTGCCCCTCTCACCTTAAACCTATGCCCCCTAGTAATTGACCCCTCTACCCTGGGGAAAAGCCTCTGACTATCCACTCTGTCTATGCCCCTCATAATTTTGTATACCTCTATCAGGTCGCCCCTCAACCTCCTTCGTTCCAGTGAGAACAAACCGAGTTTATTCAATCGCTCCTCATAGCTTATGCCCTCCATACCAGGCAACATTCTGGTAAATCTCTTCTGCACCCTCTCTAAAGCCTCCACATCCTTCTGGTAGTGTGGCGACCAGAATTGAACACTATACTCCAAGTGTGGCCTAACTAAGGTTCTATACAGCTGCAACATGACTTGCCAATTCTTATACTCAATGCCCCGGCCAATGAAGGCAAGCATGCCGTATGCCTTCTTGACTACCTTCTCCACCTGTGTTGCCCCTTTCAATGACCTGTGGACCTGTACTCCTAGATCTCTTTGACTTTCAATACTCTTGAGGGTTCTACCATTCACTGTATATTCCCTACCTGCATTAGCCCTTCCAAAATGCATTACCTCACATTTGTCCGGATTAAACTCCATCTGCCATCTCTCCGCCCAAGTCTCCAGACAATCTAAATCCTGCTGTATCCTCAGACAGTCCTCATCGCTATCCGCAATTCCACCAACCTTTGTGTCGTCTGCAAACTTACTAATCAGACCAGTTACATTTTCCTCCAAATCATTTATATATACTACAAAGAGCAAAGGTCCCAGCACTGATCCCTGTGGAACACCACTGGTCACAGCCCTCCAATTAGAAAAGCATCCCTCCATTGCTACCCTCTGCCTTCTATGGCCTAGCCAGTTCTGTATCCACCTTGCCAGTTCACCCCTGATCCCGTGTGACTTCACCTTTTGTACTAGTCTACCATGAGGGACCTTGTCAAAGGCCTTACTGAAGTCCATATGGAAAACATCTACTGCCCTACCTGCATCAATCATCTTAGTGACCTCCTCGAAAAACTCTATCAAGTTAGTGAGACACAACCTCCCCTTCACACAACCGTGCTGCCTCTCACTAATACGTCCATTTGCTTCCAAATGGGAGTAGATCCTGTCTCGAAGAATTCTCTCCAGTAATTTCCCTACCACTGAAGTAAGGCTCACCGGCCTGTAGTTCCCGGGATTATCCTTGCTACCCTTCTTAAACAGAGGAACAACATTGGCTATTCTCCAGTCCTCCGGGACATCCCCTGAAGACAGCGAGGATCCAAAGATTTCTGTCAAGGCCTCAGCAATTTCCTCTCCAGCCTCCTTCAGTATTCTGGGGTAGATCCCATCAGGCCCTGGGGACTTACCTACCTTAATATTTTTTAAGACACCCAACACCTCGTCTTTTTGGATCTCAATGTGACCCAGGCTATCTACACCCCCTTCTCCAGACTCAACATCTACCAATTCCTTCTCTTTGGTGAATACTGATGCAAAGTATTCATTTAGTACCTCGCCCATTTCCTCTGGCTCCACACATAGATTCCCTTGCCTATCCTTCAGTGGGCCAACCCTTTCCCTGACTACCCTCTTGCTTTTTATGTACGTGTAAAAAGCCTTGGGATTTTCCTTAACCCTATTTGCCAATGACTTTTCATGACCCCTTCTAGCCCTCCTGACTCCTTGCTTAAGTTCCTTCCTACTTTCCTTATATGCCACACAGGCTTCGTCTGTTCCCAGCCTTTTAGCCCTGACAAATGCCTCCTTTTTCTTTTTGACGAGGCCTACAATATCACTCGTCATCCAAGGTTCCCGAAAATTGCCGAATTTATCTTTCTTCCTCACAGGAACATGCCTGTCCTGTATTCCTTTCAACTGACACTTGAAAGCCTCCCACATGTCAGATGTTGATTTGCCCTCAAACATCCGCCCCCAATCTATGTTCTTCAGTTCCCGCCTAATATTGTTATAATTAGCCTTCCCCCAATTTAGCACATTCATCCTCGGACCACTCTTATCCTTGTCCACCAGTACTTTAAAACTTACTGAATTGTGGTCACTGTTACCGAAATGCTCCCCTACTGAAACATCTACCACCTGGCCGGGCTCATTCCCCAATACCAGGTCCAGTACCGCCCCTTCCCTAGTTGGACTGTTTACATATTGTTTTAAGAAGCCCTCCTGGATGCTCCTTACAAACTCCGCCCCGTCTAAGCCCCTGGCACTAAGTGAGTCCCAGTCAATATTGGGGAAGTTGAAGTCTCCCATCACCACAACCCTGTTGTTTTTACTCTTTTCCAAAATCTGTCTACCTATCTGCTCCTCTATCTCCCGCTGGCTGTTGGGAGGCCTGTAGTATACCCCCAACATTGTGACTGCACCCTTCTTATTCCTGATCTCTACCCATATAGCCTCACTGCCCTCTGAGGTGTCCTCTCGCAGTATAGCTGTGATATTCTCCCGAACAAGTAGCGCAACTCCGCCTCCCCTTTTACATCCCCCTCTATCCCGCCTGAAACATCTAAATCCTGGAACGTTTAGCTGCCAATCCTGCCCTTCCCTCAACCAGGTCTCTGTAATGGCAACAACATCATAGTTCCAAGTAGTAATCCAAGCTCTAAGTTCATCTGCCTTACCCGTAATGCTCCTTGCATTAAAACATATGCACTTCAGGCCACCAGACCCGCTGTGTTCAGCAACTTCTCCCCGTCTGCTCTGCCTCAGAGCCACACTGTCCCTATTCCCTAGTTCTCCCTCAATGCTCTCACCTTCTGACCTATTGCTCCCGTGCCCACCCCCCTGCCATACTAGTTTAAACCCTCCCGTGTGACACTAGCAAACCTCGCGGCCAGGATATTTATGCCTCTCCGGTTTAGATGCAACCCGTCCATCTTATACAGGTCACACCTGCCCCGGAAGAGCTCCCAGTGGTCCAGATAACAGAAACCCTCCCTCCTACACCAGCTGTTTAGCCACGTGTTTAGCTGCTCTATCTTCCTATTTCTAGCCTCACTGGCACGTGGCACAGGGAGTAATCCCGAGATTACAACCCTCGAGGTCCTGTCTTTTAACTTTCTGCCTAGCTCCCTGAACTCCTGCTGCAGGACCTCATGCTCCTTCCTGCCTATGTCGTTAGTACCAATATGTACAACGACCTCTGCCTGTTTGCCCTCCCCCTTCAGGATTCCCTCTACCCGTTCGGAGACATCCTGGACCCTGGCACCAGGGAGGCAACATACCATCCTGGAGTCTCTTTCACGTCCACAGAAGCGCCTATCTGTGCCCCTGACTATAGAGTCCCCTATTACTATTACTCTTCTGCGCTTTGACCCTCCCTTCTGAACATCAGAGCCAGCCGTGGTGCCACTGCTCTGGCTGCTGCTGTTTTCCCCTGATAGGCTATCCCCCCCCGACAGTATCCAAAGGGGTATATCTGTTCGAGAGGGGGACAACCACAGGGGATTCCTGCACTGACTGCCTGCCCTTTCTGGTGGTCACCCATTTCTCTGCCTGCACCTTGGGTGTGACCACATTTACATAACTGCGATCTATGACGCTTTCCGCCACCTGCATGCTCCTAAGTGCATCCAATTGCTGCTCCAACCGAACCATGCGGTCTGTGAGGAGCTCCAGTTGGGTGCACTTTCTGCAGATGAAGCCATCCGGGACGCTGGAAGCCTCCCGGACCTGCCACATCTCACAGTCAGAGAGAGCACTGAATTAAATTTAAAATTTGTCTTTTTTTTTTAAATACTTTTTTTAAAATTGCAAAGTTACTGTCAACTATCTGTTTCCTAGCACTAGATTTCTAATAGAAATGCGATAGCTAACTATAATACTCTCCGATCTCTGGCTTAGATATCCTCTAAATTATAATTAAGTTATTATGTTTAATTAGTTCCCAAATACTCAAATTTTTTTAAAATTTAGGTTAGAATCCCAACCAGCCACTCTGGCCACAACTTTTCTGTGATGTCACTTCAGTTTCCCCCCGACACACACAATTTGAAAAAAGGTATAAAAGTAAAAATAAGTAAAAGTCACTTACTTACCTTCTTACCTTCTGAGTGTCTTAGATGTTCTCAGG
Organism: Scyliorhinus torazame; assembly: GCF_047496885.1. NCBI lineage: Eukaryota > Metazoa > Chordata > Chondrichthyes > Carcharhiniformes > Scyliorhinidae > Scyliorhinus > Scyliorhinus torazame. The sequence continues at coordinate 84,816,973 of NC_092714.1, forward strand.
TTCTCTCGCTGACAGAGACTGCTCCTCCACCTCCGAACCTTGACCTGCACAATGCTAATAATATAATAATAATATAATATGGCACTTACCTTCTTACCTTACACCAATGGGTCTTATTATTAGGTTAGAGGAGGAGGGCGGGTGGGAGACACTACACGTGTAGTGTCTCGGGTTTCCTCTCCACCAGAATTTATTGGTGGGGGGGGGGGGGACTTGCCAGAGGTCGAACTTCCGGTTCCCGCCTTATATAAAAACAAATAAAACAGAAAAGAAGAACAGACACGGGACCAGGCAAGGCTTTTTAAATTACTACTCACCTCCCAGAAGGCCCCTGTGCACCGCTGCCGCCGAAATCCAAAGGGCTGCTCCTGTAAAGGTAAGAGCTTTTAAACTCACTACTCACCTCCCAGAAGGCCCCTGCGCACCGCTGCCGCCGAAATCCAAAGGGCTGCTCCTGTAAAGGTAAGAGCCTCCTAGGTAGGAACTGTGACTGCCAGGCAGTTTCGGCAGTCCAGCACACCAAACTTTTAATTCGAGATGCTTACGTAACGGGCATGAAGTCTGCGTACGTCCGCCAGCCTATAAGCGTACCCTATTGGAATAGGGTACGCTTGATCTTGTGGGAACTAGGCAGCTCGCAAATTCATTAGAAGTGGCCTCCCGTAATGTCCAGTCCTACGCCTCCGACCGCGCGGCACCCTCGTGGGCATCGTGGGCCCCACCAGCTGCTGACTCCAGCTCACCGCAAGCCTGCGCCGCGCAGCAGCCAGCCAACTCTGGGGGGGCCCAAGTGCTATTTTTGCGGGCAAAACAAACACCCCAGGCAGCACTGCCTGGCGCGGGGCGCGACCTGCAACGGCTGTGGGAAGAAGGGACACTTTGTTTCTGTTTGCCAGGCCCGGTCGGTCGCCGCTGTTTCCAGGCCCGGCATTCCTACATCCCCACGGGCGCCGCCATCTTCTTCACCACAAGCCACGTGCGGCCCATGGGCGCCGCCATCTTTGATTTTGCCCGCCATTTTGGACGACGTCTCAGGACCCCTGCTCATCTGGCCGTTCATCGCCTGCCACCATCTCCACCGCCGCTGACCATCCCGGGACCTCCCAGCATCTGCCGCAGCTCGCCTCTATCACCCTGGATCAGTCCTGGCCCCGCAACCTCGACGACGATGGTGAAGATGATCGATGGGCACGAGACGACCTGCCTTTTTGACTCTGGGAGCACAGAGAGCTTCATCCACCCCACTAGGGTAAGTTGCTGCTCCCTCCCGGTACACCCCGTCACCCAGAAAATCTTCCTGGCCTCCGGATCCCTTGCCGTGGAAATCCGGGGGTGCTGCATCGTGACCCTCACCGTCCAAGGCTTAGAGTTCAGCAACTTCCGGCTCTACGTCCTCCCCCACCTCTGCGCTGCCCTGTTACTCGGTCTGGACGTTCAGAGCCATCTCCAAAGCCTAACCTTAAAATTCGGCAGACCCCTACCCCCTCTCACCGTATGCGGCCTCACGACCCTTAAGGTCGATCCACCTTCCCTGTTTGCGAACCTCACCCTGGATTGCAAACCCGTTGCCACTAGGAGCAGACGGTACAGGGCCCACGACCTTCATCAGGTCGGAGGTCCAACAGCTTTTGTGGGAAGGGGTCATTGCAGCCAGCAACAGCCCCTGGAGAGCTCAAGTGGGAGTAGTAAAGACTGGGGAGAAGCACAGGATGGTCAGACCATCAATCGGTACACGCAGCTTGACGCATACCCCCTCCCACGCATATCTGACATGGCCATAAGTTTGTGAAGTATCAAGACTTTTCCACAGTGGACCTGAGGTCCGCCTACCACCAGCTCCCCATCCGCCCGGAGGACCGCCAATACACTGCATTCGAAGCAGATGGCCATCTCTATCACTTCCTTAGGGTTCCCTTCGGCGTCACGAATAGGGTCTCGGTCTTCCAACGAGAGATGGACCGAATGGTTGACCGGTACGGACTGCGGGCCACCTTCCCGTACCTAGATAACGTCACCATCTGTGGCCACGATCAGCGGGACCACGACGCGAACCTCCAAAAATTCCTCCAGACCGCCAAACTCCTTAATCTCGCATACAATAAGGAGAAATGCGTGTTCCGCACCAACCGCTTAGCCATCCTTGGCTATGTCATGGCAAATGGAGTCCTAGGGCCCAACCCCGACCGCATGCGCCCCCTCATGGAGCTCCCACTCCCCCACTGCCTCAAGGCCCTGAAACGATGCCTGGGGTTTTTCTCCTACTATGCCCAGTGGGTCCCTAATTATGCCGACAAGGCCCGCCCACTCATTCAGTCTACAGTTTTTCCCCTGATGGCTGAGGCCCACCAGGCCTTCAACCGTATCAAGGCAGACATTGCCAAGGCCACGATGCACCTGGTTGGCGAGTCCCTCCGAAAGAGAGCGATGCATCGGACGTAGCTCTGGCCGCTACCCTCAAACAGGCGGGCAGGCCCGTGGCCTTCCTTTCCCGCACCCTCCATGCCTCCAAAATTCGGCACTCCTCTGTCGAAAAGGAGGCCCAAGCCATTGTGGAAGCTGTGCGACATTGGAGGCATTACCTGGTCGGCAGGAGATTCACTCTCCTCACTGACCAACGGTCGGTTGCCTTTATGTTTAATAATACACAGCGGGGCAAGATCAAAAATGACAAGATCTTGAGGTGAAGGATCGAGCTCGCCACCTATAACTATGAAATCTTGTATCGCCGGGGGAAGCTCAATGAGCCCCCTGATGCCCTATCCCGCGGTACATGTGCCAGTGCACAAGTAGACCGATTCCGGGCATTCCACTATGACCTCTGCCACCCGGGGGTCACCCGGTTCTTCCATTTGATCAAGGCCCGCAACCTGCCCTACCCCATTGAGGAGGTCAGGACCGTCACCAGAGACTGCCAGGTCTGCGCAGAGTGCAAGCCGCACTTCTACCAGCTAGATTGAGCGCACCTGATGAAGGCCTCCCGCCCCTTTGAGCGCCTCAGCATGGACGTCAAAGGGCCCCTCCCCTCCACCGACCGCAACACGTACTTTCTGAACATGATTGACGAGTGCTCCCGGTTCCCGTTCGCCATCCCATGCCCCGATATGACTTCCGCCACGGTAATTAAAGCCCTCCACAGCATCTTCACTCTGTTCGGTTTCCCCACCGACATCCACAGCGATCGGGGATCCTCTTTTATGAGTGATGAGATGCGTCAGTTCCTGCTCAGCAAGGGCATTGCCTCGAGCAGGACAACTAGCTACAACCCCCGGGGAAACGGGCAGGTGGAGAGGGAGAACGGGACGGTCTGGAAGGCGTCCTGCTGGCCCTGTGGTCTAAAAATCTCCTGGTCTCCCGCTGGCAGGGGGTCCTTCCCGACGCGCTCCATTCCACCCGATCGCTCCTCTGCACCACGACTAATGAGACCCCTCACGAACGTGTGCTTGCCTTCCCCAGGAAGTCCACCTCCGGGGTCTCGCTCCCAACATAACTGACAGTTCCTGGACGCGTCCTCCTTCGGAAGCATGTGCGGACCCATAACTCGGACCCCTTAGTCGAAAACGTCCACCTCCTACATGCGAACCCGCAGTACGTCTATGTGGCACAACCCGATGGGCGCCAGGACACCATCTCCCTCCGGGACCTGGCACCTGCTGGATCCCCACCCTCCACCCCCGACCTGACACCCCCCCCCCACCCCGATTTCCTCATTTACCCCTGCGCCACCCACCCTCCCTCCAGCGATCCTCACTGCAGCCCCTGCCCCAGTAGGATCCATCCTCCCACTGGTTCCACTCAGGGGTGACGAAGACGAGGACAACACGCTCCCGGAGTCACAGGTGACCAAATCAGCACCCACATCACCACCAGGACTGAAGCAATCGCAGAGGGGGGGGGGGGGGGGGGGGGGGGGGGGGTCAAGGCCCCTGACAGACTTAACTTGTAATGTTTTCCGCCACCCCCGTTGGACTCTTTTTCTAGTAGGGGGTGAATGTGGTAAGTCACCACTAGTACTATATTACATGTATTACGGCACTGCCCGTATAGTAGAGGTACATGGGTAAATGCCTGCCTCCTGGCTCCGCCCAGTAGGCGGCGTATAAATGTGTGTGCTCGCTGGTGCCATTCTGGTTCCAGCTACAGGAGGCACAACATGTTTGCTCAATAAAGCCTCGATTATTCCATTACTCTCGTCTTTGTGGTAATTGATAGTGCATCATTCAGTCAGGGATCCAAACCTGGAGCGGGATTCTCCAACTTGCCGCACCCGTTTTCCGGTGCCGTGCACCCCCGCTGGCAGTGGGATTCTCCGTTCCGGCAGCCGGCCAATGGGATTTCCCATTGTGTACACCCCTACGCCATTGGGAAATCTGTGGGTGTGAGTGCACTGCCAGTGAAACAGAGGATCCCTTGTGATGGAGAATCCAGCCCCTTATCTTTACAGGACGTGGATGCTCGGGTAGTCAACTATACCAGAGAACCATTGGGGATTGCCAGAAACTAGGTAGTTCCCATTGAGTACGGACAGCAATCCGCCTGTTTGCCATTAGTCGTGATGCAAGGTGGTGGCCCTAGCTTTCTGGGCCAAGATTGGCTGAAATGTCTCCGTCACAATTGGCATCGGGTTTGCCAAATGTCCTCGGATGGGTTGGATGCCATACTGACAAAATTCCCCAAAGTTTTCCAGAAGGGGTTGGGCACCATCCAGGGGCCACAGCAAAGATAAACATAGAGCCATCAGCGCAGCCGCATTATTTCCGTGCCTGCCCTGTTCCATGTGCACTGCAGCTAAAGGCGGATGCTGAGCTCGACAGCTTGGAGAATTTGGGCATCATCCGCCCCATACATTTGGCGGATTGTCAGCGCCGGTCATACCCGTGCTAAAACAGGATGGCACCGTACGACTTTGTGGGGATTATAAGACGACGATCAACTGAGTTTCCCGGTTGTACTTTTACTCAGTACAAAAGATAGAGGACCTTTATGTAAAACTCAGCCACGACCTACCTTCACGAAGCTCGACTTGAGCCACACTTATCTTCAGTTGATTTTGGAGCCGGAGTCCAAGAAAACGTGACAGCGAATTCACACTGGGGCTGGTATGAATATACCAGATTGCCTTTCGGGGTATCATTAGCCTGCGCGATATTCCAGCAAGTGATGCAAAACATACTCCGGCGTTTAGCGTGCGTTGTTGTTTACCGTGACGGCAGACTGATAACAGGGATGTAGCACCAAGAACGTTTGAGGGACCTTGACAAGCTGCTCAGCCGTTTTTCAGCTGCTGGGGTTAGACTCCGTAGGGAGAAGCGTGTGTTCCACGCCCGGGAGGTCACGTACCCCGGTTATCATGTGGACCGAAACAGTCCTCACCCGGTCGAAGGCAAGGTGCGGGCAATTCCAGACGTCCCATCACATTCGCTCATAGACTATTATGGGGAGTTAATCCCGAGCCTCGTAACCTTGTTGGCCCCCGTGCACCGTATGCTGAAGAAAGGCCAGGCATGGACATGGGGTCCGCTGCAGGAGGCTGTCTTTACCGAGGTAAAGAAACAACTCTCGTCCTCATGACTGCTTAGCCACTTCAACCCCGCCAGACCGCTGATAGTCACCTGTGACGCCTCGCCTTACGACATGGAGCAGTTTGTGCTCACAGAATGGCCCATCACATTCGCCTCTCGGACTCTTGCTATGGCCGAACAAAATTACGCACAGATAGCAAAAGAGGGTTTGGCCGTGATGTTTGCGGTTAAAAAGTTCCATTAATACGTTTATGGGCATGCTTTCCCAGTGTTGACGGATCACAAACCATGGCGGGGTTGTTCCAAGAGGACAAAGAGCTTTGGCAAAGGGTCACCTGGATTCGAAAAATTAGCTCTTTTCTTTCCCTACAGATGCTGCCAGACCTGCTGAGATTTTCCAGCAATTTCTCTTTGGCCTTCAGCACTCAACACTCCTCAGCCAGCAACGCCATCTCTGCCTACCGGGAGACAATCGACCACTATGGTCAGAGAGCACCACATCACCTTCTGTATCGTGGCCCCTTGTACCTCCATCTGCTGATCAATATTCTCCATGGCCACCCAAATTGGGGCCAAACCCCCCCTCCATTGCCTTCTCCAGATCCTCAATGACCGCCTGTCGTTGCTTCTTAAAACTGCAGGGGAAGCAGGGGAATAGCAGAGCTCACCCCAAACAGGGTACATTCACCGTAGCCTTTGGCACCCTCCCTGGTACACTTCCCTTCTCAGGGCAGAGGCCTCACCAGTGACACTATCAGATAGCCCAACTCTCAGGACCACCAGCTGTCTCCAAGCCTTGCCTGCCCACCGCGTTCCTGCTCCCATCCGTCCTGCCCCCGGTCTGTTTGCACAACTTGTGTGTCACACCCAGGACCCACATCACTCTGCAGCAATGCTCCCAGCAGATGCACACTTCCCTGCCTGGCCTCCATTCGTAGGACCTGCCCACACACATACCTCTAAGCATGGAGGCGATTGGTGGCACATCATGACCCTCTCCACTGCACAACCAGGTGCCACCCTGCTGGCGGGATAACACATGGCCCACCCAGTGAGGAGAGCCACAGTAGACCCCACTCAGAGCCTATCATTGACACAGGTTGTGGCAGCTACCAGTACCGGGGTGGAGAGGACAGAGACTCGCAGGTGCCACTCACTGCTGGGAACAGGGGTGCAGTGTGGATGGCAGTATATTGGGGAGAACAGTCAAGGATGGGATGAGACTCGGGGGGGGGGGGGGCGCGCATGAGGAGAGTGGAGTTGAAGTGGAACTCAGAGTCCCCAAGTTAGATCTGGATGGGCAATACTCATCTTGCTAACATGTCTTCTCATTTCCCTTCCTGCAGAGAATGAATTTTGAAGTACAGGAAGGCATGCTTGCTAGCTAACTGGCCGCAGCTGCCACTGCAGGTGCTCGGAGGCTGGAGGCACAGGGTCTGGTCGGGGAGGAACCTGCACAAGAGGAGCCTGCCTCCAAGGGCAGGGGCCAGCAGGTGAGGCTTGAGTGCCGGCCGTCCAACAGGCGAAGGAGGCACCGCACAAGGCACGTAGAAAATGTCAGTGCCTGTCCTTCAAGGAGATGCTGGACCACCTGTTGCTGCCAAAGAGTTTGGCTAACCAAGGAGACCGTGAGCTATCTGTGCCAGATGAGGTGCACCTGGCACTGCGGGGGTTTGGAGGAGGACACCCGCTCCTGGGACAGTCAAACTGATGGTCGCCCTGAACCTTTATGCCTCTGCGTCTTTCCAGGGGCTGAGCAGGGATCTGTCTGGGATCTCTCAGACAGCCACACACAGGTGCATCCGCGCTGAGATGGATGCCCAATGCACCCAGACAATGGACTATATAACCTTTAATCTGGACCAAGCCCACCAGGATGCCCGGTCAGCAGGGTTTGCCGCCATTGCTGGCATGCCCAGGTCCAGGGGGTGATTGATGACACCCTATGAGCACCAGCTCATCAGGGAGTGCCCATCATCAATCGGAAGGTCTCCCACTCCCTGAATGTGCAGTTGATGTGTAACCACCAGCTGCACACATCATCCATGTCTGTGCCCGATACACTGGCACCACACACAACGCTTACATCCTGGCGCATTTGTCGGTTCCCGGCAACTGCGAGGTTCTCCCTTGGGTGAGGGGCAGACTCTTGGGCGACAAGGGTTACACACTGTGGTCATGGCTAATGACGCCTGTCCAGAGACCCCAGACTGACGTGGAGAACTGCTATAATGACGCCCATGCAGCAACCAGGAACGTCACTGAGCGGTGCATCTGTGTCCTCAAGATGTGGTTCCAATGCCTGGACTGCTCTGGTGGGGCTCTCCAATATAGAACATAGAACATAGAGAAATACAGCACAGAACAGGCCCTTTGGCCCACGATGTTGTGCTGAACCTTTGTCCGAGATTAATCATAGATTACCATAGAATTTACAGTGCAGAAAGAGGCCATTTGGCCCATCAAGTCTGCACCGGCTCTTGGAAAGAGCACCCTACCCAAGGTTCATACCTCCACCCTATCCCCATAATCCAGTAACCCCACCCAACACTAAGGGCAATTTTGGACACTAAGGGCTATTCATCATGGCCAATCCACCCACCCTGCACATCTCTGGACTGTGTGTAGAAACTGGAACACCCGAAGAAAACCTACGCACACACGGGGAGGATGTGCAGACTCCACACAGACAGTGACCCAAGCCAGAATCGAACCTGGGACCCTGGAGCTGTGAAGCAATTGTGCTATCCACAATGCTACCGTGCTGCCCTTAAGAACAAATTAATGTACACTATATCATTCTACCGTAATCCATGTACCTATCCAATAGCCGCTTGAAGGTCCCTAATGTTTCCGACTCAACTACTTCCACAGGCAATGCATTCCATGCCCCCACTACCCTCTGGGTAAAGAACCTACCTCTGACATCCCCCCACTATGTCTTCCACCATTCACCTTAAATTTATGTCCCCTTGTAATGGTTTGTTCCACCCGGGGAAAAAGTCTCCGACTGTCTATCTATTCCCCTGATCATCTTATAAACATCTATCAAGTCACCCCTCATCCTTCTCCGTTCTAATGAGAAAAGGGCTAGCACCCTCAACCTTTCCGCGTAAGACCTACTCTCCATTCCAGGCAACATCCTGGTAAATCTCCTTTGCACCTTTTCCAAATCTTCCACATCCTTCCTAAAATGAGGCGACCAGAACTGCACACAGTACTCCAAATGTGGCCGTACCAAGGTTTTGTACAGCTGCATCATCACCTCACGGCTCTTAAATTCAGTCCCTCTGTTAATGAACGCTAGCACACCATAGGCCTTCTTCACAGCTCTATCCACTTGAGTGGTAACTTTCAAAGATCTATGAACATAGACCCCAAGATCTCTCTGCTCCTCCACATTGCCAAGAACTCTCCCGTTAACCCTGTATTCCGCATTCATATTTGTCCTTCCAAAATGGACAACCTCACGCTTTTCAGGGTTAAACTCCATCTGCCACTTCTCAGCCCAGCTCTGCATCCTATCTATGTCTCTTTGCAGCTGACAACAGCCCTCCTCACTATCCACAACTCCACCTAACTTCGTATCGTCTGCAAATTTACTGACCCACCCTTCAACTCCCTCATCCAAGTCATTAATGAAAATCAAAAACAGCAGAGGACCCAGAACTGATCCCTGCAGTACGCTACTGGTAACTGGGATTCAGGCTGAATATTTGCCATCCTCCACCACTCTCTGACTTCTATCGGTTAGCCAGTTCGTTATCCAACTGGCCAAATTTCCCACTATCCCATGCCTCCTTACTTTCTGCATAAGCCTACCATGGGGAACCTTATCAAATGCCTTACTAAAATGCATGTACACTACATCCATTGCTTTAACTTCATCCACATGCTTGGTCACCTCCTCAAAGAATTCAATAAGACTTGTAAGGCAAGACCTGCCCCTCACAAATCCGTGCTGACTATCCCTAATCAAGCAGTGTCTTTCCAGATGCTCAGAAATCCTATCCCTCAGTACCCTTTCCATTACTTTGCCTACCACTGAAGTAAGACTAACTGGCCTGTAATTCCCAGGGTTATCCCTATTCCCTTTTTTGAAGAGGGGCACGACATTCGCCACTCTCCAATCCCCTGGTACAACCCCTGTTGACAGTGAGGACAAAAAGATCATTGCCAACGGCTCTGCAATTTCACCTCTTGTTTCCCGTAGAATCCTTGGATATATCCCGCCAGGCCCGGGGGACTTGTCTATCCTCAAGTTTTTCAAAATGCCCAACACATCTTCCTTCATAACAAGTATTTCCTTGAGCTTACCAATCTGTTTCACACTGTACTCTCCAACAATATGGCCCCTCTCATTTGTAAATACTGACGAAAAGTACTCGTTCAAGACCTCTCCTATCTCTTCAGACTCAATACACAATCTCCCGCTACTGTCCTTGATCGGACCTACCCTTGCAACAGTCATTCTCATATTTCTCACATATGTGTAAAAGGCCTTGGGGTTTTCCTTGATCCTACCCGCCAAAGATTTTTCATGCCCTCTCTTAGCTCTCCTAATCCCTTTCTTCAGTTCCCTCCTGGCTATCTTGTATCCCTCCAGCACCCTGTCTGAACCTTGTTTCCTCAGCCTTACATAAATCTCCTTCTTCCTCTTAACAAGACATTCAACCTCTCTTGTCAACAAAGGTTCCCTCACTCGACCATCTCTTCCCTGCCTGACAGGGACATAAATATCAAGGACACGTAGTACCTATTCCTTGAACAAGTTCCACATTTCACTTGTGTCCTTCCCTGACAGCCTATGTTCCCAACTTATGCACTTCAATTCTTGTCTGACAACATCATATTTACCCTTCCCCCAATTGTAAACCTTGCCCTGTTGCACGCACCTATCCCTCTCCATTACTAAAGTAAAAGTCACAGAATTGTGGTCACTATCTCCAAAATGTTCCCCCACTAACAAATCTATCACTTGCCCTGGTCAATACCAAGTACCAAATCCAATATGGCCTCTCCTCTGGTCGGACAATCTACATACTGTGTTAGAAAAGCTTCCAGGACACACTGCAGAAACACCACCCCATCCAAACTATTTGATCTAAAGAGTTTCCACTCAATATTTGGGAAGTTGAAGTCACCCATGACTACTACACTGTGACTTCTGCACCTTTCCAAATTCTGTTTCCCAATCTGTTCCTCCACATCACTGCTACTATTGGGGGGCCTATAGAAAACTCTCAACAAGGTGACTGCTCCTTTCCTATTTCTGACTTCAACCCATACTGCCTCAGTAGGCAGATCCTCCTCGAACTGCCTTTCTGCAGCTGTTATACTATCTCTAATTAACAATGCCACCCCGCCACCTCTTTTACCACCCTCCCTAATCTTATTGAAACATCTATAACCAGGGACCTCCAACAACCATTTCTGCCCCTCTTCTATCCAAGTTTCCGTGATGGCCACCACATCATAGTCCCAAGTACCGATCCATGCCTTAAGTTCACCCATCTTATTCCTGATGCTTCTTGCGTTGAAGTATACACACTTCAACCCATCTCCGTGCCTGCAAGTACTCTCCTTTGTCAGTGTTCCCTTCCCCACTGCCTCACTACACGCTTTGGCGTCCAGAATATCGGCTACCTTAGTTGCTGGACTACAAATCCGGTTCCCATTCCCCTGCCAAATTAATTTAAACCCTCCCGAAGAGTACTAGAAAACTTCCCTCCCAGGATATTGGTGCCCCTCTGGTTCAGATGCAACCTGTCCTGCTTGTACAGATCCCACCTTCCCCAGAATGCGCTCCAATTATCCAAATACCTGAAGCCCTCCCTCCTACACCATTCCTGCAGCCACGTGTTCAACTGCACTCTCTCCCTATTCCTAGCCTCGCTATCACGTGGCACCAGCAACAAACCAGAGATGACAACTCTGTCCGTGCTTTTAACTTCCAGCCTAACTCCCTAAACTCGTTTATTACCTCCACACCCCTTTTCCTACCTACGTCGTTGGTACCAATGTGCACCACGACTTCTGGCTGCTCCCCCTCCCCCTTAAGGATCCTGAAGACACGATCCGAGACATCCCTGGCCCTGGCACCCAGGAGGCAACATGCCTTCCGGGACTTTCGCTCGCGACCACAAAATCTCTTATCTATTCCCCTAACCATTGAATCTATTACTATTGCTTTTCTATTCTCCCCCCTTCCCTTCTGAGCCCCAGAGCCAGACTCAGTGCCAGAGACTTGGCCGCTAGGGCAAGCTGCCCAACGTGTGCTCCGGGGCCACCGCACAGGTACAACCTCAACCTCATCACCACCAGATTTGCCAATTAAGAGGCCTGGCCCACCTGCAGCTCTGCTGCACAGTCCCACCTCTCCATACTCTCCAATCAACCCGGTTCCAATTGGTGTCCCCTACTGCACAATCACTCGTATCCTCCCATGTCCCGCCTCCCTTCACTCCATCCCACCACCACAGCTCCCCCACCCCCCTCCGAGGATCCTGCCAGCATCACTACAGGGTGTTGGCCCTGGACAGGCAGTATCAACAGATCCTGTCTATGGGATGGAGGATGATGACGACTCACTGTGAGATGAGCTCTGGTGCTCCTTATTGTTTGACAAGTCTGACTCCTGTCTTCATGGTCACATTCCACTGTCCACCTGGGTGATCGATGCATGCGTACTGGCCATTCCATCTCATGAGCTGATATTGACTGGCCATTCCATCTCAAGACGCGACCCCAGGAGCGCCCAGGGAGGGAACAGAACACGGGATTCAGCCCAACCTGCCTCAGGAAGCCCCTATCCATGACCTAGGACCCCCTAAATGGCGGAGACCCTGTGCGAGGACCCGAACGCGCTGCAAGGTATTCACGTGCCCACAGAACGCCGGGACCCATCTGGATCACAAACATGCCCCCCTAGCAACTCCTCTACCTCAACCAGCTCCCGGGACCCTGCCAGACGCGACCCCAGATACGTAACCAGTGCCCTGGTCCCCGCCAGCGCCCTGGACCCCGCCAGACGCAACCACCTACCTTCCACGAGGTCAAACTTCTCCCAGCGGATCCCAGGATCATCCAGCCGCCGCCGCTGACCGAGGAAGCGAGGGAAATGTGGTGGTCTGCAGGTTTGATTAAAGCAACGTGGTTTCAGGACCCCTCTCCCCAGCATACACCTGGCAAACGTCCAAGCGATCGAAAACAAGCTGGGTGAACTTAATGCCAGACTTACCTCTCAGAGGGAAGTAAGAGACTGCTGTGTGTTCTGTTTCATAAAGACATGGCTCACCCTGCCTCACCGGACTGTGCCATTCAACCTGAAGGCTTCCCAATTCACCGGGCGGACCGCACCGCGTCTTCAGTCAAAGCGAAGGGTGGAGGGGTTTGCCTCCTCATCAACTCCTCCTGGTGCTTGGATGTGGCAACCCTGGCGACATACTGCTCCCTGGACCTGGAATACCTGACCGTGAAGTGCCACCCATATTATCTTCCACGTGAGTTCACTTCAGCCATTATCACAGCGGTCTACATCCCACCCCAGGCAGAAGTAAGGAAGGCCCTGGATTAACAGTTCATAGTTATAAACAACTACGAAACAGAACATCCGGAGGCCTTGTTCATCGTGGCCGGAGACATTTGAAGAAGGCCAACCTCAAGAGTGTACTGCCAAAATTCCACCAGCACATCTCCTGTCCCACCAGGGGCGACAACACTCTTGACCACTGTTACTCAAAAATCAAGGGTGCCTACCGTTCCATCCCCCGACCGCACTTTGAGAAATTAGACCATAAGACGGTGCTCCTTCTCCCGGCATACAAGCAGAAACTCAAGTGGGAGAATCCAGCTAAGAAGGTTGTGCAGTGCTGGTCCGAGGAAACAGAAGAGCTCTGATGTGACTGCTTCGAGACAGTGGACTGCTCCATTTTTAAGAACCCAGCGACCAACTTAAATGAGTATGCCACCACCGTCACAGACTTCATCAGCAAATGTGTGGACAACTGCGTGCCAAGGAAAGCAGTCTGGACTTTCCCCAACTGGAAACCATGGCTGAATCACGAGATTGACTCCCTACTGAAGGACAGATTGGAGGCGTTCAAGACAGACGACCCTGACCTATACAAGAAATCCAGGTACGACCTCCGCAATGCCATCCGAGATGCCAAGAGAGAATATCAAACCAAGCTAGAGTCACAGACAGTCTCTCGGCGATTGTGGCAAGGACTAAACAACATAACGGGCTAACGTGGGCAGCACGGTCAGATTGTGGATAGCACAATCGCAGATCCGATGTATGCTTCAAATCAAGCTAGCCAATGTGCAAAGTCTTTTTTGGCGTTGTCTGCTTGAGGATGCAGCTGCAGGTGATCAGGCCTGATGCGGAGATCCATCTTTGTAAAATCTCTGTGTAATAAATTGATTGTTGAAGAAAAAAATAGTCAGCACTTCAAGATTTCGCAAAAGGTCCTTTATTTAGGGCAGCACGGTAGTATTGTGGATAGCACAATTGCTTCACAGCTCCAGGGTCCCAGGTTCGATTCCGGCTTGGGTCACTGTCTGTGCGGAGTCTGCACATCCTCCCCGTGTGTGCGTGGGTTTCCTGCGGGCGCTCCGGTTTCCTCCCAAAGTCCAAAGATGTGCAGGTTAGGTGGATTGGCCATGATAATTTGCCCTTAGTATCCAAAATTGCCCTTAGTGTTGGGTGGGGTTACTGGGTTATGGGGATAGGGTGGAGGTGTTGATCTTGGGTAGGGTGCTCTTTCCAAGGGCCGGTGCAGACTCGATGGGCCGAATGGCCTCCTTCTGCACTGTAAATTCTATGATCTATGATCAAAGCGAAGCCGAGCAGTATCTCCAGCAGCAGCGCACCACTCCCCGATGAACTCAATGCATTCTATGCTCGGTTCGAGCAGGTAATCAACAATCCGCTGTCGAGTGCTCCAGCAGCCCATAACTCACCCATACCCACCATCACAGTTCCAAAGTCAGATCGGCCTTCCTGAAAGTGAACCCTCGGAAGGCGATGGGTCCGGACGGGATCCCTGGTCATGCATTCAGAGCCTACGCGGACCAGCTGGCAGAGGTATTCGCGGACATCTTTAACCTGTCCCTACTCCACTCAGAGGTCCCCACCTGCTTCAAGAAGACCACCATTATACCGGTGCCAAAGAAGAGCCAGGCAACGTGCCTCAATGACTACCGTCCGGTGGCCCTGACTTCTGTTGTAATGAAGTGCTTCGAGAGGTTGATCATGAAGCGCATCACCTCCATACTTCCAGAACACCTTGATCCACTGCAATTCGCAAACCGTCGCAACCGGTCCACAGCAGACGTTATTTACCTGGCCCTACACTAATCCCTAGAGCATCTCGACAACAAGGACTTATACATCAGACTCCTATTTATTGACTACAGCTCCGCCTGCAACACCATAATCCCAGCCAAGCTCATATCAAAGCTCCAAAACCTAGGACTTGGCTCCCCACTCTGCAACTGGATCCTCGAATTTCTGACCAACAGACCACAATCAGTAAGAATGAACAACAACACCTCCTCCACAATAGTCCTTAGTACCGGGGCCCCGCTAGGCTGCGTACATAGCCCCCGACTCTACTCCCTATACACACACGACTGCGTGGCAATATTTGGTTCCAACTCCATCTACAAGTTTGCTGACGATACGACCATAGTGGGCCGGATCTCGAATAACGACGAGTCAGAATACAGGAGGGCGATAGAGAATCTAATGGAGTGGTGTAGTAGTCACTAATGTTGTATTATATTGTATATACTGCACTGCATACGAGGGTATTACGGTAAGGCCCCTGTACTACAGGTACGGGGGTAGATCCCTGTCTGCTGGCTCTGCCCAGTAGGCGGAGTATAAATGTGTGTGCTCTCCGATCTGCAGCCATTTCAGCAACAGCTGTAGGAGGCCACACATCTCTGTGTAATAAAGCCTCGATTACTCTCTACTCTCGTCTCGTCATAATTGATAGTGAATCAATGTAGAAGGGACTTTAGTTGGCGGATTAGCGGCCTTAAATACCTTGTATTGTTTTAATCAGCTGCTTGACTATATTTCATGGAAATAGGCACTTAGGGAAGCATGATGGATATATAGCCTTATTTTTAGTCAAAAAGTTCGAAGTCCTGTATGAAACGTCAGAAAGTCACACCATGTAAACAGGCGTACAGCTGCACATTGTTTTGCTTAGGCGAGGAACTCAAAGCCTGTTATTAAATTTGCTCACTTTCTGTCTCCTTGTTTAATCTCAAGAATGCCTCTCTGTCCTAGATATTGCTTATGCCATTATATAAATTGCTCGCCTTTCCTTTGTAAAGCAGGGACAATTAGAAAGACTGCAGTTATTCTAATTCCCTGCACGAGCTTTGTGTTACTTGAAGTGCTGACTATTTTTTTCTTCAACAATTGGCGTAGTCGTTGCAGTTTCCCTAATTGAACAGGAAGTGAACCCCAAAACAAATCTCTAAACAGGACTCTCTCTGCTGAAAGGGAGAGAGCCATAGCGTGACCCCAGCTAAAAGGGGGGTCTGTGGCTCGGCAGCCTTAATTACTGGCCAGTGACTCATGCTTGGAGAGTTATCTTAATAAATAAATTAATGATAGCTGCATGAGAAGACAAAGGTTCCTTAGAGAAAACAAAAAACTGAACAATAAACAGGCTTCGAGATTCGCACAAGGACTAACACCAGTGAGCGTTCCTTGTAGTTTTTGTTAATAATTTACCGCAGCCCTTGTTATTATATGTGTATGCTCTAAAGTATTTTTTCAGAAGCCATGATAAGTCAAAGACTCAGACGCCCCCTTACAGATCATCCCAAAGCCACGGTACAGACGTCCGGGGCGATAAGGAAGGCGGACTCTGCCAACATGACGGATAAGCGAGTGAAAATGAATAAGATAACGGAACAGCGGATAAAAACAATCGTAAGGCAACGGAGAGAGGTAGGAGATCCCCTTGTCCCGCCAGGATCACCAGCTGACACTGTGATAAGAGAAACCAGAGAACTTCGATATCCGGTAACATTCAGTCGCGATTTGTATGGGTGGTCCCACGGGGCTTGGCCGTACGGGGGTAGTTTTATCATACCGTTGATTGAAACATGGGAAGCTTTGACAAGAAATGGGAGTGGAGACCCTAATTGGGATTATAATTATATGCTGTGGTGCTTTCAGACATGGAAGGAAGTGGCTAGGAGGCACCAGCCCCCAAAAATCAAATGTAAGAATGGCGAAGTGAGTAAAGTTTAAGTAAAGAATGAGAACCCAAAGATCAAATGTAAGAATAGCGGAGAGAGTAGAGATACAGTAAAGAATGAAAGTGATAATAAACAGACAGAGACGGCAGCAGCAGGGTTATATCCGAAAGTTTTAACTGAGGCATCTGCACCGTCAGAAGAATTCAACGACCTTTTACTAATGGCAGCTGCGATGAGAGCACAGCAGCCAGTGGGAGGGCAGGCACAGCAGCCGGTGATAAGGAGTAATGCACAGAGCAGTTTGCTACATGATCAGCTTGATGTAGCCGCCGCCCCTGCAGGGGAGGTAGAACGGGCGGCCGCCGGGCCGTCCTCTCGCAGGGGAATGACTTTGCCCGACAGTGCAGTGCCCGACAGACAGCTTCGGTCAGCAGGACCTGTTAGTCAGCACCCCAAGATAATGATAGGAGATGTACCTGTCCTAAAACCCTGGACCCCTGCTGAAGTAAGGGCTATGGTTCATGAGGCTCCGGACCAAATAAAGAAACCTTTCGCATTCCACAACTGGTTGCAGCAAATGTGTGCTATTTATAGCCCCCTCCCAGGGGATGTTTTGCTGCTTTTAAAATACTCTTTTGGTGCTTCTCGGCCAGCTTTAAAAGACGGAATCGCGGTCCCACCTGGCATAAACGGGGACTGGGCTCACAATGATGATCATTTAAATGAAGGAAATGAGTCCCTTGAACACTGGTTAGCAAATAGGGGGAAAAAAGCTATCATGCAAGGGACTAAGAAGCATAGTGACATAGGCGAGGTGGCACGGTGTTTGCAGAAGAAGGGTGAGAGGCTGCCTGAATTTGTGGCCAGATTTAAGAACTGTTGAGAGGAACATGCCAGTGTTGCATTAGAAAACAATGGTCCTTTAGCAGTGCAGACATTGTTGAATTGCATGCTACCAGAGCATGCACAAAGTTACAAATTGATTAATCTCACCTGGCAAACACAGCCATGGACGGTAGTGGTTACCTCCTTGGTAAACATGGACCGAGAGGGACTGTTCATAGCCCCCAAAGATCAAAAGCCTAGAATCACAGGGCAATTCTACCAAGGAAAGAGAGGGCAGGGTCAGGGTCAGCAGGCCAGAAGAGGGCAGAGAGGTAGGGGTAGAGGAAGGGAACAGTGGCAAAGGAAGGATAGATCCCAGGATCAATGCAGAAGATGCAGGGCAAAGGGACATTGGGCTCGTGAATGTAACTTTAACCCACAGGAAGGGGGTGCTCCACTTGGAGACATGCCCCCTCCCCCCGCCTCCCTTTACATATTCTGACCCGAACCCTGATCAAAACCAATAGGGGTGTCACGGAGAAAAGGTGGTACAGGCGGCCATGATCAGACTGACCAACTCAGTAAGAGACGAACCTATGACAACGGTTAGAATAGGAGATCATTATGTGGACCTTGTGGTCGATACCGGCGCTCCTCTGTTGTCTGTGCCCCCCTCCGTGGAACTAACCCCCAGCGAGTCCTCTATTGTCACTGTGGGAGTAGCCGGCATTCCTATGATGGAGCATGTATCATGCCTGACTAACCTGGAAATTGACGATATCCCCCTGGTCGATGCTATGACTATTTCAAAAACTACACCCCTCCCTCTGCTTGGCAGACAGACACTCTGCAAATTGGGGGCAATAATACATTGCACTAACATTGGCATGTTTATGGAACTACCTCAGATACGAGCTCATCAGTTGTTGAATTTAATAGCATCTGACCAAGAGCCAGATCGCTCTGTGTCTGTGTTATATTGCTGGCAGCTGGGCATTAACCCTTACAGCACCATCATTAAGCAACTACAGGAAGCCTTACAAAAGTTTACTGACCCTTGGGCGCAGCTATTAAAACACCTGATAGATACCAGCCGAGAGAGCATAGTGACCCACTGCACGGCTTGGTATGCTCGTGAGGATGAGCCCGCATACAATTTACAAGCGCAATGTCACCTAGGAAGGCAGACAACATTGCATGTCACCCCACTTTTATTTTTCGGTATTGTGGGATTAGGAATGTTAGTACAGTTGACCAATAGTCAAAGGGACCTCTTTAGGATGGGTTTAACTTCAGAACCCCATTTAACATTGGCCGTTAGACATCCCGTTAAGGCAAAGCAAATGGGAGAACTGATGAAAGAGGCCAGAAAGAAAAAAGTCATATATCAGATTGCTGTTGAAATAGACGGACAAAATTGTCTGATAGAATTTTATGGCAAACAAGAGGGCAGAGTAACTTGGAAAGAGGAGCAATGACCCGCTACATTTGAAAGACAACAACCGCACCGAGAGAGCCATCATTTACTCCCTTCAATCCTGGACCAGGTACTGGCACATCTATGGGCCCAGCATAAAAATCATGTTGGAAAGGTACATTCTGCCCCAGTGCATAGGGTACAGTTACAGAAGAACGTTGCCCTGCCCTGCTTGAAACAATACCGGTTGGCACCGGAAGCAGAGAAAGGGATAGAGGGAGTGGTCAATGCACTATTACAGCAAGGGGTGCTGAAGAGGACACAAAGCCCTTGTAATACCCCTGTACTGCCCATTCCAAAAGTAGGAAGACCCAACGAGTGGCGATTTGTGCAAGATTTCAGATCCGTCAATAAAATTGTTATCCCTATTGCCCATTGGTGCCGGACACAAATGTTATTTTGTCTTCTATACCACCAACAGCAGACACCTTCTCTGTCATAGATTTATGCTCAGCCTTTTTCTCCATACCATTGCACCCGGACAGTCAATATCTATTTGCCTTTACATATCGAAATCAGCAGTACACTTGGACACGCCTCCCGCAGGCCTACACAGAAAGCACGGCAGTATATGCTGCGGAGGTTAAATGAGAATTGGATGAGTGCCAGTTGTCATCCGGCTCAACGCTGTTACAACATGCGGACGATTTATTATCGGTTTCGGGGGGGGGGGGTCTAACTTGCCAACAGG
This sequence comes from Scyliorhinus torazame, assembly GCF_047496885.1. NCBI lineage: Eukaryota > Metazoa > Chordata > Chondrichthyes > Carcharhiniformes > Scyliorhinidae > Scyliorhinus > Scyliorhinus torazame. The sequence goes on from NC_092714.1 coordinate 84,836,714, forward strand.
ATACCCTTTTGTTATTGTCACATCTAGCGGAAGGAGGGCATAGGGCCTCAATGGACAAGCTGCAATTCTGTCAGGAGACAGTTCAGTATTTGGGATTTCAGCTTCAGCAAGAACAGCGGAGGCTTGGGTCTGAAACAATACAGGCTGTAGCAAGGGTTCCAACTCTGCGTACGAGAAAGGAAATCCTCACCTTCCTCGGCATAGTGGGCTATTGCAGGCAGTGGATCCCGGACTATAGAGAGATGGACACAGTACTGCGCAAGGCTACCCTACAGGATGCCCCTTCGGTTGTTACCTGGACCCCAGAGAGGGAGCAAGCATTTCGTAACTTGAAACAAGCCATGATTAGCGCTCCTGCTTTGGGACTCCCTAATTTCACCAAGCCCTTTACTCTTTATGTGAATGAAACAGGGGGATTTGCAAAAGGGGTCCTGGTGCAGCAGCATGGAGGAGGGAATAGACCCCCTTGCCTATTACTCGGTCGCCCTATGTGCAGTGGTAAAGGGTATGCCAAGTTGCCTAAGAGCAGTAGCAGCCACGGCGGATAGAGTAGAAAAATCAGTGCCCCTTGTACTCGACCACCCGTGTACAGTATTGGTTCCTCACTCTGTTTTGTTGCTGCTTAATTCATCCGCAACGCAGCATTTTACAGCAGCTCGACGCACTGGGTACGAGGTAATCCTTCTCTCTAAGACTAACTTTGTCTCCAAACGAGCACCAGCTATCAACCCTGCTACACTCTTACCCGAGCCCTCGGAAGAAGAACATCTGTTTCAACATGACTGTGTACAATTGGTTGAAGCCACCACAACCCCTCGCCCTGATTTATTGAGTCACCCACTAGAAAATCCAGACATCATCTTTTTCACTGATGGGTCAGCGAACCGACCAAATGATATGACCCTCCTCGCCGGCTGTGCAATAGTAACTCCATTTGAGATAGTGGAAGCTTTTGCTCTGCCTTCAGGAACGTCTTCCCAAGCGGCTGAGTTATTCGCGCTTACTATGGCATGTATTCTAGCTAAAAGTAAGACAGTGAATATTTATACTGATTATCGATACGCTTTTGGGGTGGTACACAATTTTGGCCAATTATGGAAAAATAGGGGTTTCATTACTTCCTCCGGCCAACCTATTAAACATGCTAAATTGGTTTTAAACTTACTAGATGCTGTTCAGCTGCCGAGCAAGGTAGCCATTTTAAAGTGCGAAGCGCATACTACTGCAGACAATGAAGTCTCCAGTGGGAATAGACTTGCTGATAACATAGCCAAACAAGTGGCTCACAAACAGCAGCCACAATTGCAAGCTGCTGTAATAGAACTTCCGTCCACCATTATAGAACCAAAGTTAAAGCAGGCACAGGAGCAAGCCTCCCTACAGGAGCTGGCTCAAAGACGGTTGCTACCAAAACAGCCATCAGATCTGGGTCCACCGCGATGCCCCAGGAGACTGTTTTTGCCACTATGCCGCCTTGCCCATGGGCAGGCTTATGTAGGCAAAGGAGGGATGACACATGCAATATGTCAACAATGGTATGCTCCAGGTATTACGGTAACAATTGAAAAAGTAGCCCGTACATGTATGATTTGTCAGAGGAATAATCGGGGCAAAACACCCACTGTCTTTGATCATCTCCCACAGCCCGAAATGGCTTTTGACGGGCTAAGGCATTTAACTACATGCTGGTGATAGTGGACATGTTTTCACGGTGGGTAGAGGCTTTTCCGACCAAAAGAGACGATGCTAGAACAGTGGTAAATATTCTATTGAAGGAAATAATACCTATGTTTGGAATACCGATGGGTATTAACAGTGACAATGAACATTTCACAAGCAAATTGACCAAAGCCCGAACGGAAGCTATGGGATTTGATTGGAAATTGCATATCTCATATCAGCTGCAATCCTCAGGAATGGTGGAATGGGTGAATGGAATAATTAAAACTGCAGTTACAAACGTGTGTCAACATAATGGGCTGCTATGGCCAGATGCCATACCCAAAGTAATGTATGTTTTTTTTCTGAGAAATCAGAAAAATCGCAATACTGGCTTAACCCCGTATGAGATATTAATGGGACGTCCCATGACAACTGGAACAAAACCCTCAATGACCCCAGCGGCAGTAACCTTAATATGGGCAGATGAGGCATCACTAAAATATGCCCAGGCTATGTGCGAGACCACTGGAAAAATACATGCAAAGATGCGACAGGCTCAGATGCATCCAAAAGAGAGAAATACACACCCCTTTAAACCTGGAGATCAAGGATATGTGAAAGCATTAAACAAAGATTCTTTTTCTCCTACATGGAAAGGACCATACTAAGTGCTGCTAACAGCCCGAACAGCCTTTAAAGTCAAAGAAAAGCCAGATTGGATCCACGCAACTCGGTGTAAAGTACATCATACAGAACTTTGAGAGTACCAGCGAAACGCTGCCCCGAAGAGAATGACAAGGTTGATGTTTTTATATATAATCATATTAATCCAACATCATGCAGAGGGTAAACTGAAGACTAACACTTTGATATACATGTCTCACTCATAGACAGAGAGGGTAAATAAATCTAGTTGTTGGCTTTGTACACAAATTCCCAGATGCTCGGGGGAGGGCATCCCCGTGCGGCCCATCACATTCACCAGTAACGAGATAGCCGAGTGGGCCCTCAGACGGAATAATACAGGGCATGGTGAAGATACATAGGATTTGTTAGATTGGAGATCAGCTAAATACGATAAGAATAGGTTTAAAGGATGGTGGTGGCCTAGATTTAATGTAACACGCCAACTGCCCTGTTTGATCCTTCACAATTACACTGGAGTCCCAATGGGTAGCATATGCTTAAGGAAACTTAAAACATATGGGACCTACCCAGTAGGGATGAGTCAGTGCGACCAGACCTTGAATTGGCAACCCCCTATGCCCCGTCTTCCCGTTAAAGGGCTATTCATCTTTGACTGGTCAGCGGTTGAAAATCGTACTAGTGGAGGCCCCTGGGGAGGGGATCCGATCAGACTAATGATGACTGATAGTAAAGGAAACCTGACCGCATATAACGGCACGTATTTTATCTGTGGACGCAAGGCGTACCCGTGGTTACCAGAGAATTGGGAGGGCTCCTGCTATTTGGGATATGTAGTCCCTTATGTACGTCATGTCCAGCAACTGCAGGACCATCCCCACCACGGGACGACATGAAGTGTTATGACATGGGCACAAATGCTGGGAATCATGATACCGCCATTAGGAATAGCCACTGATGCATAAGAACTACTCGAATTATGCAACATCCTTCAGCAGGTAGCTAATGACACTGCAGAAGCTGTTAACCAAATAGAAACTGAGATGGTTGCTATATGAGCGGCTGCCCGACAGATTAGGATGGCTCTTGATTTCTTGTTCGCTGAGAAGGGAGGTACTTGTGCCCTGATTGGCAGTGACTGCTGCACATACATCCCGGATAACTCAGAGAAAATTGATAACCTGGTGGATCACATTCGTAGAGAGGTAGCACGATTGCATTAGGATGGGGGATGGGATTTTGGCTTTGGATGGTTGGGAACATTAGGACAGAGGATTGTGATTTGGATTATAATCATTATTGTAATCCTGATTGTCGTATGGTTACTGTTTAAATGCTGCTTGGGATGTTGTCAGGGCATGGGGGCGCATATGTCAGCATTGCCTCCATGGTCCCAGCCTCTTAACAATCAAGTGCCTATCATACATCCATTCCCCTTACATTATAGCCCACCCTTTGCTGCGGAGGACAATGTAATGCACTAACATGTGTTGATCATAAGATCAACAAGGAGGGAATTGTAGAAGGGACTTTAGTTGGCAGATTAGCTGCCTTAAATACCTTGTATTGTTTTAATCAGCTGCTTGACTATATTTCATGGAAATAGGCACTTAGCGAAGCATGATGGATATATAGCCTTATTTTTAGTCAAAAAGTTCGAAGTCCTGTATGAAACGTCAGAAAGTCACACCATGTAAACAGGCGTACAGCTGCACATTGTGTTGCTTAGGCGAGGAACTCAAGGCCTGTTATTAAACTTTGCTCGCTTTCTGTCTCCTTGTTTAATCTCAAGAATGCTTCTCTGTCCTAGATATTACTTATGATATTATATAAATTATTCGCCTTACCTTTGTAAAGCAGGGACAATTAGAAAGACTGCAGTCATTCTAATTCCCTCCATGAACTTCGTGTTAAATTATTATTATAGAATTTACAGTGCAGAAGGAGGCCATTTGGCCCATCGAGTCTGCACCGGCTCTTGGAGAGAGCACCCTACCCAAGGTCAACACCTCCCCCCAACACTAAGGGCAATTTTGGACACTAAGGGCAATTTATCATGGCCAATCCACCTAACCTGCACATCTTTGGACTGTGGGAGGAAACCGGAGCACCTGGAGGAAACCCACGCAGACACGGGGAGGATGTGCAGACTCCGCACAGACAGTGACCCAAGCCGGAATCGAACCTGGGACCCTGGAGCTCTGAAGCAATTGTGCTATCCACAATGCTACCGTGCTGCCCTAAATAAAGGACCTTTTGCGAAATCTTGAAGTGCTGACTATTTTTTTCTTCAACCATCAATTTATTACACAGAGATTTTACAAAGATGGATCTCCGCTTCAGGCCAGATCACCTGCAGCTGCATCCTCAAGCAGACAACGACAAAAAGGACTTTGCACATTGGCTAGCTTGCTTTGAAGCATACATCGGATCTGTGACAGACCCAATCCCAGAAGCACAGAAGCTCCAGATTCTATACACGCTGCTGAGCTCTGATGTCTTTCCCCTCATCCAGAACGCACCTACCTACGCAGAGGCCATGGCGCTACTGAAGGAGAACTACGATCAGCAGACCAACAAAATCTACGCCAGGCACCTCCTGTCCACGCGGCACCAACTTCCCGGTGAGTCTGTGGAAAATTTCTGGCGTGGCCTGCTCGTCCTGGTGAGAGAATGTGATTGCCAGGCCGTTTTGGCCGCTGAACATTCTAACCTGCTAATGAGAGACGTGTTCATTATGGGCATAGGGTCAGCCTACATCCGCCAGCGCCTCTTAGAAGGGGCTACGCTTGACCTCGTGGCGATCAAGAATCTAGCGCTCTCGCTCACAGTCGCCTCATGCAACGTACAGGCGTATGCCCCTGACCGCACGGCCCACCCCTCCTGGGCATCGTGGACCCCGCCAGCGGCCACCCCATCGTGGACCCCATCAGCGAGCCCCCCCAGCCAACTCCCGCCTGCGCCGCGTGGCAGCCAACCAACCCCGGGGGACCCAAGTGCTACTTCTGCGGACAGACAAAACACCCCCGGCAGCGCTGCCCGGCGCGGAGCGCGCTCTGCAAGGCCTGCGGCAAGAAAGGACATTTTGCTGCAGTGTGCCAGGCCCGCTCAATCGCCGCTATTGTCCCTGCAACCCGCGCGTGCGGCCAGTGGGCGCCGCCATCTTCCTCGCCTCAGAACCACGTGCGGCCCGTGAGCGCCGCCATCTTGCTCTCCTCACAACACGTGCGGACCGTGGGTGCCACCACCTTGCTTGCCTCACAACCAATGGACAGAGCCATCTTACCTGCCGCAGGACATGTGCGGCCCGAGGGCGCCGCCATCTTGCCTGCCTCAGGACACGTGCAGCCCGTGGGCGCCTCCATCTTCCCCGCCTCAGGACCCCTGCCCGTTGGGCACCTCATCGGGCCGCTCATCGCCTGCAACCGCCGACGACCGGCCACGTCTCGCCTCCGTCACGATCGACCAGTCCCGACCGCACAACCTCGCGACCGCATCGTCAAAGGTGAAGGTCAGCGGGCATGTGATATCCTGCCTTCTGGACTCCGGGAGATTCATCCACCCCGATACGGTAAGGTGCTGCTGCCTCGCGGTACACCACATTAACCAAAGAATCTCCCTGGCCTCCGGATCCCACTCCGTGGCGTTCCGGGGGTACTGCATCGCCACCCTCATCATCCAGGGCATAGAGTTCAGCGGCTTCCGGCTCTACGTCCTCCCCAACCTCTGCGCTGCCTTGCTACTTGCCCTGGACTTCCAGTGCAACCTCCAGAGCCTAACCCTGAAATATGGCGGGCCCCTACCACCCCTTACTGTATGCGGCCTCACGACCCTTAAGGTCGACCGCCTTCTCTGTTTGCAAACCTCACCCCGGATTGCAAACCCGTCGCCACCAGGAGCAGATGGTACAGTGCCCAGGACAGGACTTTAATCAGGTCTGAGGTCCAGCAGCTGCTGCGGGAAGGTATCATCGAGGCCAGCAACAGCCCCTGGAGAGCCCAAATGGTAGTGGTGAAAACGGGGGGGGGAAAACAGGATGGCCGTTGACTACAGTCAGACTATCAATCAGTTCACGCAGCTCGACTCGTACCCCTCCCAAGCATATCTGATATGGTCAATCAGATTGCACAGTACCGGGTCTTCTCGACAGTGGACCTGAAATCTGCCTACCACCAGCTCCCCATTCGCAAGGCGGACCGCCCGTACACCATGTTTGAAGTGGACGGCCGCCTTTACCACTTCCTAAGGGTTCCCTTCGGCGTCACTAACGGGGTCTCGGTCTTCCAACGGGAGTTGGACCGAATGGTTGACCGGTACAGACTGCGGGCCACTTTCCTGTACCTGGATAACGTCACCATCTGTGGCCACGACCAGCAGGACCACAACGCTAACCTTTCCAAATTTCTCCACACCGCCAAACTCCTCAATCTAACCTACAACCAGGAAAAGTGTGTTCAGCACGAACCGATTATCCATCCTCGGCTACGTGGTTCTGGACGGAGTTCTAGGGCCCGACCCCGATCGCATGCACCCCCTCATGGATCTCCCCCTTCCCCACTGACCCTAAGGCCCTCAAATGATGCCTGGAGTTCTTTTCGTACTACGCCCAGTGGGTCGCTAACTATGCGGACAAGGCCCTCCCACTCATCCACTCCACCGGTTTCCCACTGACGGCCGAGGCTCACCAGGCCTTCAAACACATCAAGGCCGACATCGCCAAGGCTGCGATGCACGCGGTCGACGAGACGCTCCCCTTCCAAGTCGAGAGCGATGCATCAGACATCCTCCGTCGAAAAGGAGCCCCAAGCTATCGTTGAAGCAGTGCGGCACTGGAGGCATTACCTGGCCGGCAGGAGATTCACGCTCCTCACAGACCAATGGTCGGTTGCCTTCATGGTTAACAACACACAGCGGAGTAAGATCAAAAATGATAATATCTTGCGGTGGAGGATCGAGCTCTCCACCTTTAATTACGAGATTTTGTATCGCCCCTGTAAGCTCAACAAGCCCCCCGATGCCCTGTCACGAGGTACATGTGCCAGCGCACAAGTGGACCGACTCCGGACGCTGCACGACGATCTCTGCCACCCAGGGGTCACCCACTTTTATCACTTCATTAAGGGCCGCAATCTGTCCTACTCCATTGAGGAAGTCAAGGCTGTCACCAGAGACTGCCAGATCTGCACGGAGTGTAAACCGCACTTCTACCGGCCAGACCGTGCGCGCCTGGTGAAGGCCTCCTGCCCCTTTGAACGCCTCAGCGTGGACTTCAAAGGGCCCCTCCCCTCCACCGACAGCAATTCGTATTTTCTCAATGTGGTCGACAAATATTCCAGATTCCCCTTCGCCATCCCATGCCACCGTCATCAAAGCCCTCAACACCAGCTTTGCTCTGTTCGGTTGCCCCGCCTACGTCCACAGCGACCGGGTATCCTCATTTATGAGCGATGAGCTGCGCCTGTACCTGCTCAACAGGGACATTGCCTCGAGCAAAACGACCAGCTACAACCTCCGGGGAAACGAGCAGGTGGAGCGGGAGAATGGGACGGTCAGGAAGGCTGTCCAGCTGCCCCTATGGTCCAGAAATCTCCCGAGCTCCCGCTGGCAGGTGATCTTCCCCGACGCACTTCACTCCATTCAGTCGCTCCTGTGCACGGCAACTAATGAAACCCCCCCCATGAACATCTCTTTGCCTTCCCCAGGAAGTCGACCTCCGGGGTTTCGCTCCCAACATGGCTGGCAGCTCCAGGACCCATTCTCCTCCGCTAGCACGTGCAGCTCCACAAGGCGGACCCGTTGGTTGAGAGGGTACAGCTACCCAACGCAAACCTGCAGTACGCCTACGTAGCGTACCCCGACGGCCACCAAGAAAAAGTCTCCCTCAGGGACCTGGCACCAGCTGGGTCCCCACACACGCCCCCTCTGCCACAGCGCCACCCTCCCTTCCCCCAGCGCACCCCACCACAGCCCCCGCTCCAGGACAATCCGTCCTCCCCTTGGTCCCACCCGGGGATGAAGAGGATGTTGACACACTCCCGGAGTCACCGACGACCGAGCCGACGCCTGACCCGCCACCAGCACTGCGGTTGTCTCAGTGACGGATCAAGGCTCCCGACCGTCTAAATTTGTAACCTTCTCTGAAATTTTAATGACAACCTGTATGTAAATAGTTTTCCACCACCCCCGCTGGACTCATTTTTAACAGGGGTGAATGTGGTAGTCACCACTGTTGTATTATATTGTATATACTGCACTGCATACGAGGGTATTACGGTAAGGCCCCTGTACTACAGGTACGGGGTAGATCCCTGCCTGCTGGCTCCGCCCAGTAGGCAGAGTATAAATGTGTGTGCTCTCCAAACTGCAGCAATTTCGGCAGCAGCTGTAGGAGACCACTCATCTCTGTGTAATAAAGCCTCGATTACTCTCTACTCTCATCTCATCATAATTGATAGTGCATCAAGTGGTGCAGCGACAACAATCTCTCCCTCAATGCCAGCAAAACTAAAGAGCTGGTCGTTGACTTCAGGAAGCAAAGTACTATTCACACCCCTATCAGCATCAACGGGGCCGAGGTGGAGATAGTTAGCAGTTTCAAACTCCTAGGGCTGCACATCTCCAAAAATCCGTCCTGGTCCACCCACGTCGACGCTACCACCAAGAAAGCACAACAGCGCCTATACTTCCTCAGGAAAATAAGGAAATTCGGCATGTCCACATTAACCCTTACCAACCTTTACAGATGCACCATAGAAAGCATCCTATCTGGCTGCGTCACAGCCTGGTATGGCAACTGCTCAGCCCAGGACCGCAAGAAACTTCAGAGAGTCGTCAACACCGCCCAGTCCATCACACGAACCTGCCTCCCATCCATTGACTCCATTTACACCTCCCGCTGCCTGGGGAAAGCGGGCAGCATAATCAAAGACCCCTCCCACCCGGCTTACTCACTCTTCCAACTTCATCCGATGCCAGTGCTTATGTAGTTACATTTATACCTTGTGTTGCCCTATTATGTATTTTATTTTATTGCCTTTTCTTCCCATGTACTTAATGATCTGTTTAGCTGCTCGCAGAAAAATACTTTTCACTGTACCTCGGTACACGTGACAATAAACAAATCCAATCCAATCCAATATATTCTTTGGGCTGGTGGGGGTGGGGGGTCAGTTGTAGAGATGGTGAGTGGTACTGGATAACTCACTGGGTAGGCTATCCTAGAAGGAGGCCTCACACGTCTGACCCCATTCCCTGCCACCTCTGAGGGTGACCCCAGGTGGAATGTTCAATTGTCCTGGGGCCCCTGTGCCATCCTCCAATACCCCACACCACCAACGTCCCAAGCCCCCCACCTGGCACACCCTCTACACCCAGCCCATCCCTCATACCCTTCAGACAGAGGATTGAGGCAGGTCAGAATGTTTGTGAAACGTTGTTTAATAGTGACTATATGCACTAGTGTGCCATGGCCCCTACCTCTAACCTATATGCTGCACCTGTGCCATCATAACTGGTGTCGAACTTCCTTATTTGACGTGGCCTATCGCTCCTTCTAGGTGTGACCCCAGACAGCACATCAGACATACAAGTGGCCTGCTGTGTATCTCGCCCTCTGACTTGAGATGCCTTTGGTGGCAATCCTCTGGAGGGCTTGAATCTGGAAGAGCCTGGCAGACAGGATGGCATCACAGGTGATGAGGTGCCACCCTGTTCTGCCCGTTGTCCAACAGGTGCGGCAGTGGCGGGTGGGCATGATTCAGAAGCGCTGAGGTGTTCCAGCACCTCTCCTGCTGGATTCATCAGCATGGGCACCATCACCTCTTCCTCTCCCAGGGTGATTGATGGTCCCCAGGCTACGCCATGGGATGGAGCTGAGTCCGGAGTGAGCTCCAGCGGCTCCACCGTCACCTGGCGCTGCCAGTCCTGGAGGCTTATTCTCATCTCAACCAGTATCTCGATGCCATCAACCATGGAGCACAGAGACTGCTCCATAGAACACAGAACATAGAACTGTACAGCACAGTACAGGTCCTTCGGCCCATGATGCTGCGCCAAACTAGTCTGAAACTAAGATCAAATCAACCTACTCCCAATCATTCTCGTGCACTCCATATGTATATCCAATAACCGCTTGAAAATTCCTAAAGTATCCGACTCCATTACCATAGCTGGGAGTGCATTTCACGCCCCAACCACTCTCTGAGTAAAGAACCTACCTCTGACATCCCTCCTATATCTTCCACCATGAACCTTATAGTTATGCCCCCTTGTAACAGCTACATCCACCCAAGGAAAAAGTCGCTGAACGTCCACTCTATCTAGCCTTCTCATCATCTTTTACACCTCAATTAAGTCACCTCTCATCCTCCTTCGCTCCAATGAGAAAAGCCCGAGCTCCCTCAACCTTTCCTCATAAGACCTACCCTCCAATCCAGGCAGCATCCTGGTAAATCTCCTTTGCACCCTTTCCAATGCTTCCGCTTCCTTCCAATAATGAGGTGACCAGAACTGCACACAATACTCCAAATGTGGTCTAACCAAGGTCTTCTACAGTTGCAGCATAACCTCACGGCTCTTAAACTCAATCCCCCTGTTAATAAATGCTAACACACTATAGGCTTTCTTCACGGCTCTATCCACTTGGGTGACAACTTTCAGAGATCTATGGACATGAACTCCGAGATCCTCCACATTCTTCAGAACCCTGTCGTTAACCCTGTAATCCGCATTCAAATGTGTCCTACCAAAATGAATCACCTCACACTTATCAGGGTTAAACTCCATCAGCCACTTTTCAGCCCAGCTCTGCATCCTATCAATGTCTCTTTGCAGCCTGCAACAACCCTCCTCATTATCCACTACTCCACGAATCTTGGTGTCATCAGCAAATTTACTAACCCAACCTTCAACTCCATCATCCAAGTCATTGATAAAAATCACAAATAGCAGAGGACCCAGTCCTGATCCTTGTGGTACACCGCTGGTGACTGGGCTCCAGGATGAACATTTACCATCTACCACAACCCTCTGTCTTCTATGTGATAGCCAGTTACTGATCCAATCAGCCAAATTTCCCTCTATGCCATGCCTCCTTACTTTCTGCATGAGCCGACCATGGGGCACCTTATCAAACGCCTTACTAAAATCCATGTATACGACTGTCATGAGAATGTCGCTTTAAGAAATGGTTAGCTGCTCATGTTACTGCAGTGATGTCAGAGTGTGGGTGGAGCTGAGCTCTGGTTCTGTTTTTAGTTTCACTTTGAGACAAGCTTGGGTGTGTCTGGCTTTTTGGTTTTGTTTTGCAGTGTGTTGCAGTTGAAGTCAGCCAAAGCAGCTGTACTGTTGATCTCTCTGCCATGAAGGACTATCTCTTGATCATTTAGTGAATTCAGAAGAAGTATAAATGTTTTCAGTATTGAATGTAAACCCTGATGTGCTCCTGTTTAAAGGTTGTTAAGTATTTTGGATGTTAAAAGGACAGCTTAAAGGATTACTTAGTGTTGTGTTCTTTGGGGGTTATCTTTGAATTAATGGTTGCTAAGATATTCACTGTTTGTTTTAAAAAGGTTAACTTGAGTTCATAGAATAAACATTGTTTTGTTTTAAAAAATACTTTTCCATTTCTGCTGTACCACATCTCTAGAGTGGGCCGTGTGCTCCCCATATCACAATCTATTAAAAGTTGTGGGTCAGGTGAACTCCATGATACACTTTGGGGTTCTCTAAATACTGGCCCATAACAATTGGGGGCTCGAGCGGGATAAAAGTCTATCTATTGGATTTTCTTCGTGAACTTAAAGACAGTGAAGGGTGAGCATATTGTGGTTGCTTTTCAGGTGTGGTATTTTAGTTTAAGTGGGGAGTGTGTTGTGGACAATGGCTCTTTCTGAGGCGCAGGTGTTTTTGGGGGTGTAGACGGTCACACGCAGTACCTTACGGGCAGAGACTAAAAGCAGACTGTTAGATTTGGCAAAAACATTGCAGTTAACATTACCTGACAAAATGCAAAAAGATGAGGTAATTATGGCGGTGGTTAAGCATTTAAAGTTGCCTGAAATACAGTCTGACTCATTAGAAATGGCAAAGATCCAGTTGCAGATTAAGCAACTTGAACATGAAAAAGAATTAAAGCAGCTTGAATATGCAATGAGAGAAAAAGAAAAGGAGAGAGAAGAAAGAAACAAAGAACGAATAGCCCTAGCAGAACAAAAAGAAAAAGAAAGGGAGATACTGATCAGGTAAAAAGATAAAGAGAGAGAGTTTGAACATCAGAAATTGGCCATGAAACATGACAGTCAGTTAAAATTGGCAGACGTAAAGGGAAATGTACAGTTGGATGATAGTGATGAGGATAGTGAGAAAGAGCATCATAGTCAAAGGCGTGGTGGGGATCTATTTAAATATGTCCAAGCATTGCCAAGGTTTGACAAGAAGGAGGTAGAAGCCTTTTTCATTTCATTTGAGAAGGTAGCTAAACAAATGAAATGGCCACAGGACATGTGGGTATTACTGATTCAAACAAAGCTGGTAGGTTGGGCTCGTGAAGTGCTTGCATCACTACCGGAGGAGGTATCTGGGACGTATGAGGAGGTAAAAAAATCCATCTTAGGTGCATATGAACTAGTGCCTGAAGCTTACAGACAAAGGTTTAGAAATTTAAGGAAAGAATTTGGTCAAACATACATGGAGTTTGAAAGGCTCAAACAGAGTAATTTTGATAGGTGGATAAGGGCTTTGAAAATAGACCAAACGTATGAAGCTCTCAGAGAAATTATACTTTTGGAGGAGTTTCAAAATTCAATTCCTGATGTAGTGAGAACTCATGTGGAAGAGCAAAGGGTTAAAACTGTGAGATTAGCAGCGGAAATGGCAGATGATTATAAATTAGTTCATAAATCAAAGCTTGGTTTCCAACATCAGTTTCAGCCTGTGAGGGACAGAAACTGGGGAAATGAGAAATAGTCAAGTGGTAAAAGTAAAGGTGATCTGATGGGAGATAATAAGGAGTGTGTACCTCAGATTAAAAGAAAATGCAGGAGGGTGGAAGAGACATGAAAAGTTTCAAATGTTTTCACTGTAATAAACTAGGCCATGTAAAGTCATAGTTGTCATAATATACACCAGTATATTATGGTGCAGACACACACACACACACACTGATGGACATGCAGTGGGACCAATCAGCATACACAACACCGCAGCCAATCACCAGTGAGAGCACACGCACTATAAAGACAGGGGACAGGAGAGTTCCCGCTCATTCTAGTAGCAGCCAGCTCGGAGCACAGAGCTCACAGCCTGCAACACAGACATTCACCATGTGCTGCGTGCATCACCTGGTTAGGACCAGGCAAGGGTCAACAGTTAAAGCTGGTATTGCATTTACCCACAGTTCAAGTATGTTAATATAGTTAACCTTATAATAAAATAGAGTTGCACCACTTCCAGTGTTGGTGACCTGTTTGTGATCCAGAACACCCAACACATCATGGTACAAGGAGTGGTTGCATACTAGCACCTCTGAGACCCACCTGCAACTAATCAGCATTCCGGCATCCTGAAGTATGGAGAACATCAACCCGCCGCCGCCGCTCCGCATCGCCGGCAATCTCGGGGTCAATTGGAAGATTTTTAAACAGCGCTTCCAGCTCTTCCTCGAAGCCACGGACAGGGAGAACGCCTTGGACACCAGGAAGATTACTCTGCTCCTCTCCACGGCTGGGCAACATGCCATCCACATCTTCAACTCCCTCACATTCGCAGACGACGAGGACAAGACAAAGTACAAGACGGTTCTCCTCAAATTCGATACCCACTTCAGCATAGAGGTCAATGAAAGCTTCGAAAGATACCTGTTCCAGCAGCGCTGGCAGGGTAAGGATGAGCCTTTCCAATCCTTTTTAACACACCTCCGCATCCTTGCGCAGTCCTGTGGTTACGGGCCCAGTTCCGACTCCATGATACGTGACCAGATCGCATTTGGTGTTCTGTCGGACCCCCTGCATCAGCAGCTCCTCAAAATTAAGCAACTCATCCAAGTGACTGCCATCGAGACCTGTGTCCTGCATGAAAATGCCACCAGCCGGTACTCCCACATACAGGCGGCTGAAACGGCGCAGCAAGGTCCCCACGAGGCAGAACGGGTCCAAACAATTGAACACCTCCAAGGCTGCAGCCTAGATGAGGGCAGCCATTTTGCACACCTTTTGCGGCCTCCCGTGCTTGTACATGCCAAACAAGGGAACGGTGATGTGGAGGAATATGATGCGCAGGCGCGCATCACGCAGGACCGCACCGCACATGCGCGGTGGTGCAATGAGTGCACTGACGTCACGACGTGCGGCAACTGTGGCTTCGCCCATTTAAAGCGGCAATGTCCTGCAAAATCGCGACAATGCCTACGATGTGGCAGACTTGGCCACTATGCTGCCTGCTGTCGAGCAGCTCAGCCTGCCAATTCGCATCGCTTCAGCCAGCCTTGCAGGAACGTTCGGGCAATTCAACCCACGTTCACCGAGTCCGATTCCGACTTCCCGCAGATCAATGACACTGAGGACCCGAGGGAGCCTTTTCGAGTCGCTGTTATAACAAAGAACAGGCTCTCCCCCAATCAAAACCACCAGCCGCTGTCGGTGCACAGCATTGATCCAGACGATGAGTGGTGTGCCACCCTGACGGTCAACCAGAATTTGTCGCCCACCTCAGAGACTTGACTTATGGGTTTTACAATGGTGGACTCTTTGATCTGTTCTGATATCCTGTTTCATCGTTCCAGTAGTTTGTATATAATGTTCAATCCGTTGTTGGTGTGACACCCTATTTATCTGCACCAGGCACCTTCCTGTGTAAATAGATTAGCCTCATAGTCATGTAAATAACACAAACACACATAGTCAGGTACATTCACTACACGATGTTTATTGTCACGCAGGCACAGGTTCTTTATATAAATGGGGGGATGTCATAATATACACCAGTATATTATGGTGCAGACACACACACACACACACTGATGGACATGCAGTGGGACCAATCAGCATACACAACACCGCAGCCAATCACCAGTGAGAGCACACGCACTATAAAGACAGGGGACATGAGAATTCCCGCTCATTCTAGTAGCAGCCAGCTCGGAGCACAGAGCTCACAGCCTGCAACACAGACATTCACCATGTGCTGCGTGCATCACCTGGTTAGGACGAGGCAAGGGTCAACAGTTAAAACTGGTATTGCATTTACCCACAGTTCAAGTATGTTAATATAGTTAACCTTATAATAAAATAGAGTTGCACCACTTCCAGTGTTGGTGACCTGTTTGTGATCCAGAACACCCAACACATCAATAGTGTTGGTGGTTGAAGAAAAGCACTGGGAAGGCTGATGTGGTAAAATAGGATAAGACAGTGGGGTTTGTTAAAGTGGTAAAGGAAAGCCCAAGTGAAGTGAAGGAGGTGCAAAAGATTGTACAGGCTGATCGAGAGGTGATTGATAAGAAGGTGCCAGATCTCTTTAAAGAATTTACTTGTGTGGGTAACGTTTACTCTTGTGTATCAGAAGGAGCAGGTAAAGAAGTCACAATTTTAAGAGATACGGGAGCTAGTCAATCTTTGATGGTAAGAGATAAGGAGGTATGTAGTTTGGGAAGAATGTTGCCAGAATAGGTGGTAATATGTGGAATTCAGGGCGAGAGGAGTAGTGTTCCATTATATAAGGTAAGGTTGGAAAGTCCAGTGAAGAGTGGTGAAGTGGTAGTAGGAGTAATAGAGAAACCATCTTGTCCAGGAATACAGTTTATCTTGGGTAATGATATCGCTGGATCGCCTATGTGGTTAATAAGCCAGTGGAAAATCAGAAAACTGAAATGTTGAAGGACAAATATCCTGGGATTTTTCCGGATTGTGTGGTAACAAGGTCGCAAAGTCACAGGTTAAGACAAGAGGAGAAATCAAAGAGTGAAGATGAAGTTGAAGTGCAATTATCAGAAACGATTTTTGATCAGATGGTTGAAAAAGAACAAGCACAGGTGGAGGATGAGGCGGATATTTTTAGTTCAGGAAAATTGGCGGAGTTACAACAAAAAGATATAGAAATAAAACGGATGTATCAGAAATCATACACGGAAGAGTAATCTGCATGTGTACCAGAGTGTTTTACCGTAAAAGTGATGTCTTGATGAGAAAATGGAGACCTTTACATATGCAGGCGGATGAAAAGTGGGCAGAAGTTCATCAAGTAGTTTGCCGGTAGGGTATAGAAAGGAGGTGTTGCGAGTTGCACATGAGGTACCAGTGGGAGGTCAGTTGTGGATCAGAAAAATTCAAGCTAAAATCCAGAAACATTTTTATTGGCCTGGACTACATAAAGATGCAGTTAAATTTTGTCAATCATGTCACACATGTCAAGTGATAGGGAAATCTTAAGCAATGATAAAACCAACACCCTTAATAACCACTCCAGCATTTGAGGAACCTTTTACAAGGGTCCTAATTGATTGCGTAGGACCGCTTCCTAAAACAAAAAGTGGGGATCAATACCTTTTGACTGTAATGGATGTGTCTACTAGGTTTCCAGAAGCCATTCCAGTACGTAATATTACACCTAAAAAGATTGTGGAGGGGTTACTTAAATTCTTTACTAGATATGGACTACCCACAGAAATACAATCGGATCAAGGATCAAATTTTACCTCAAGGTTATTCAAAGAAGTAATGGATAGCTCAGGAATAAAACAATTTAAATCAACTGCGTACCATCCAGAATCGCAGGGAGCGTTAGCATGGTGGCATCAGACATTAAAGACAATGTTGAGGGCTTATTGTCAAGATTATCCAGAGGATTGGGATAAAGAAATTCCATTCGTACTGTTTGCAATTAGGGATGCACCTAATGAGTCAACCAAATTTAGTCCTTTTGAACGAATCTTTGGTCATGATGTAAGAGGACCACTTAAATTGATTAAGGAAAAATTGGTGGGTGAGAAATCAGAAATTACATTGTTGGATTAATGTCAAATTTTAGGGAACGGTTAAATAGAGCAGGTGAATTGACTAGACAACATTTGAAAGTTGTACAAAATGTGATGAAACGGGTCGCGGACAAGAAATCCAAAGTTTGTAGTTTAGCCAGTGGAGATAAAGTTTTAGTATTGTTACCAGTGGTAGGTGAACCTTTAAAAGCTAGGTTTTGTGGACCTTATCAGATTGAAAGGAAATTAAGTGAGGTGAATTATTGGTAAAAACACTAGACAGAAGGAAGACTCACCGAGTGTGTCATGTGAATGTTCTTAGAAGGTACTTTGAAAGGGAAGGAGAGAAAAGGGTTTTAATGATTCTAACTCAAAGTGACAAACCAAATCCAGATGACTGTGAATTTGACATACCTCAAATTAAATTGGAAAACGAGGATTTTCTTAAAAATTAGGATAAATTGTTGAGTTATCTTCCAGAGGAAAAACAAACTGACCTGGAAGAGTTATTGATATCACATGGGCAAGTTTGTGGAGATAAATTGGGAAGTACTAAAATGGCTATACATGATGTAGATGTGGGAAATGCTGTTCCAATCAAACAATATCCATATAGACTTAACCCTTTAAAATTGGCACAGGGTAACAAAGAGATTGAGAGTATGCTTAAAAATGGCATAATTGAAGTGGGTTTTAGCCAATGGAGCTCACCCATAGTGATGGTACCTGAACCAAAGGTACCCAACGGTTGTGTGTGGACTATAGAAAGGTTAATGCAGTTACAAGAACGGACTCTTATCCTATCCCACGTTTGGTGGATTGCATTGAGAAAGTGGGACAGTCCGCTTTTATTTCCAAATTGGATTTAGTTAAAGGTTACTGGCAGGTACCTTTATCCGAAAGGGCGAAGGAGATTTCAGCTTTTGTGACGCCAGATGGTATATACCAATTCAATGTTATGCCATTTGGCATGAAAAACACCCCAGCCACATTTCAACGGTTAACTAACAAAGTTGTTTCAGGATTACCCAATTGTGCGGTATACATCGACGATCTGATAATTTTCAGCCCGGCATGGAAAGAACTTTAAAACATCTGATGGAGTTATTCGATCGACTTCGGGAGGTGGGATGGTGATAAACCTAGCCAAAAGTGAATTTGGTAAAGCCCGAATCACTTTCCTTGAGGAGTTTTCGATACCCTCAAGACACAGGGAAATAATGCGATTTCTTGGCATGAGTGGATTTGATCGAACATTTGTGAAAAAGGTTTGTAGCGTGATTGCTTCACTGATGGACTTGCTGAAGAAACGTCGAAAATTTCAATGGACAGTGGACTTTCGACAGGCATTTGACTGCCTGAAAGCTGTGATAACCAATGCTCCTGTGTTGGAGAATTGCAAGAGAATCTGTGATCAGATTGAACTAAAGTATCTGACTTTAAAGAGAAATGCCGAGGCATAGAGGAATGGACGGATCGTGCAGAGAGTCTCTTCTTCAAAGAGACTATCAATCATGCAGAATTTCAGTTGGAGGAAGAACAAAAAAAAAATGGACTATAATATTATACCTGTTTGCGTGTGTTGTTTTTTGAAATGATAAAGTATATTTACTGTGTGCACTTCTTAAAGGATGGTGAAAAGGTGAAAAATGAAACCATCTTGAAGTTGATGGTTTATATTTTTTTCTTGGGGGTAGGCGTCATGGGAATGCCGCTTGAAGAAATGGCTAGCTGCTCATGTTACTGCAGCGATGTCAGAGTGTGGGTGGAGCTGAGCTCTGGTTCTGTTTTTAGTTTCACTTTGAGAAAAGATTGGGTGTGTCTGGCTTTTTGGTTTCATTTTGCAGTGTGTTGCATCTGAAGTCAGCCAAAGCAGCTGTATTGTTGATCTCTCTGCCATGAAGGACTATCTCTTGATCATTTGGTGAATTCAGAAATTTAAATATTTTCGGTATTGAACGTAAACCCTGATGTGCTTCTCTTTAAAGGTTGTTAAGTCTTTTGGATGTTGAAAGGACAGCTTAAAGGATTACTTAGTGTTGTATTCTATGGGGGTTATTTTTGAATTAATGGTTGCTAAGATATTCACTGTTTGTTTTAAAAAGGTTAACTTGAGTACATAGAATAAACATTGTTTTGTTTTAAAAAATACTTTTCCATTTCTGCTGTAACACACCTCTAGAGTGGGCTGTGTGCTCCCCATACCACAATCTATTAAAAGTTGTGGGTCAGGTGAACTCCATGATACACTTTGGGGTTCTCTAAATACTGGCCCATAACAATGACATCAACTGCTCTACCTTCATCCATGTACTTATTACCTCCTCAAAGAATACAATCAAACTTGTCAGGCAAGACTTACCCCTCACAAATCCATGCTGACTATCCTGGATTAAGCTGTATCTGTCCAAATGATCATAAATACTATCCCTCAGGACCCTTTCCAATAATTTACCTATGACCGAAGTGAGACTAACCGGCCTATAATTCCTAGGGTTGTACCTATTCCGTTTCTTGAACAAGGGGACAACATTCACCTCTCTCCAGGCACTATTCTTGTATCCAAAACGATATACCTGTTATTGAGGGGAACAACCGCAGGGCATCTCTGCACTGACTGCTTCTTCTCCCTCCTTTTAAATGTCACCCAGCTACCTTCATTCTTAGAAGTAACTACATCCCTGTAGCTTCTATCTATAACTGACTCTGCCTCCCGAATGATCCTCAGTTCATCCAGCTCCAGCTCCAGTTCCCTAACAAGGTCTTTGAGGAGCTGGAGATGGGTGCACTTCCCGCAGGTGAACTCAGCAGGCCCACTGACGGTGTCCCTCACCTCGAACATCTTGCAGGAGGAACATTGCATTACCCTCTCTGCCATCCCTTCCATTTATCCAGTTGACAATTACAGGGAGAAAAAAAAAGCTTACCTGATTTTCACGCTCCCCGCAGGTGAAAGGCGGTGGAAGGGTGAAGAGAGGAAAAGGAAAGAAAAGCTTACCTCACCAACTCACCACACAGTCTTTTTTTTTGGTTAGAGGAGGAGGATGGGCGGGAGACACTACCTGTGTAGTGCCTCGGGTTCAGCCACTGCCTGAAATATTTTCGTTCAAGAAACTCACCCAACAGCAGCTTTCCACAATTCACTCCCCGCAACAGCCAATCAGCGTTGCCACTCTGCCGCACTCTGCAGGAGGACATGACTGACCCTGCATGAGTGAGTCATGTCCCTCTGAGCCTCGGTCATGTCCCTCTGCACCTCAGTCATGCCCCTCTGCGCCTCGGTCATGTCCCTCTGCACCTCAATCATGTCCCTCTGCACCTCAGTCATGTCCCTCTGTGCCTCAGTCATGTCCCTCTGTGACTGGCGCAAGTCAGTCAGTGCCTAGCCAATGCTCTCGGCACTCTCACCCTTTGTGACCAAGCTTTGGAGCACGGCAGCAATGTCCATGTGGGCCCGACATATGGCTGACTGTGACTGGGATGCCCTGTCCTGAGCCTCAGCCATCGGCCGCACAGTGTGCTCCAAGCCTTGGACGTCTTGACCCATGGCTGTAACTTTTTGACTCAAAGCTTCCACCATGGACGCCACCCGTTCAGTGTTGGCCTGGGTACCACGCATTGTCAGCATGCTCTCCTGCACCTGAAGGTGGTTGGACTCCTCCAGCTGCACCTGCAGGCGCAGGAAGGTTGTCGACGCCCCCACCAGTAGAGCCTGGCACTGCATATGTATCTCCCCCAGTGATGGGGTCATACTTTCCAGGAGCGCAATACCTGTCTGAACTACAGCTGATACCAGGTAATGGGCAACCCTCCAACCACCCGCTCCCTCAGGAGTTCTACCTCCACCTGATATGCTGCAGCATGTGTGGTGTGTACACCAGAAGGTGACCCAGGAACCTCTTCAGTCAAATGATCCACCGAAGATGGTAGTCTCTGCGATGGTGGAGAGTGCAGGTGACATCAATGACGAGAAGTCGGTGCCATCCCCAGACTAATCCGGGGTGTGCTAGGGTTGTGGTTGCGTGTGAGGTACCTCATGGTACCTCAAACAGACCATCATAGTCTGATGGTGATCCTGCAAGACAAAAGACAAGACACATGGTGAGATCTTGGGAAGGAGTCTGGGGGAAAGGGGTGACTCACTTTCTATAAGGACATCATTTGCTTTAGGGGTTCACATGGGTGTCGCATTGCGGCCTCTGCCCTCTCCTGCACCTCTCCGTATAATGTAGTCGCCCTCTGCTCAGCGGGGGTGAGGGCCCGTCTGGTGAGGTTCACCATGCTGAGCACCTTGGCTACCTCCGCCCAGGCCTTGTTAATGTCCATGGGCGCTGGCCGCCTGCCCACCTTGGGGAAGAGGGTGTCCTGCCTCTCCTCCACCGCATCCAACATCCTCTCAAGCTCCGCATCCATGAAGCATGGTGCTGCTTTTCATGGAGTCAACGTCTTGGCTGGAATGAGTGTGTGGGGAGTAGAGTGCTTATAAGCAGCTCCAGTTCGTCAAGCTCTCAAGCGCCGTCCGGCCCCAGCGAATCCGACGCCGGCGGGAATGAGAATTGTTCTAGATTTACATGGGCAGTGTGCTGAGCCATTAGCATGTCCTGTATTGCCTCAGACATAGAGCCCCCAACAGAAATGTGAACCGCTGTCAATTCACTCCCGGCGTCAACACATAGACTCCCAAATGGAGAATGCTGCCCAGTGTTGGTACTAACTAAAATACCTTGATATATGGTTCTCATCACTTTGATATTCCAAAGCCTAAGTAAATATAGAGCCTGTGGAACTATAAACAGGTAAAGTATGAATTAAAAGTGGCAGCAAAGATGTGATTCCTACGATAAGATTAATTGTGTGGAAGTATTTGCACTTCATTGTTTGGCGTACTGTTTCCTGCAATAGTCTATTGCCATGCATTTACACAGTAATAAATTGTGACAATTAGATTATGGAACACTGCAGCTTTGGTAACATCTTATTTCTGGAGATTTCAAGTTTTGCTTGTTCTCTGCTATTCGCAGTGCTTAAACTCTTTTCTCGCACAAATCATTCCAGAAGCCCAGACTAACAGTTGAAGCTTTTAATAACCACACTTCATTGACATTCTCTGGGTTTCTGCTCCTGCAGCCATCTGTCAAGAAAGCTATAAAGCTGTCTAATTAGAAAAGACAGATTCCAGAGAAAATGCAGTTTACCATGCTTGAATAGAAAGCAGAATTCCAAACTGCATCTTACTAACATTGATATTATATAGACTCAGTCAATCTGATGCTACACTGAGCAATCACTATGTAAAATGTTTTTTTTAATTGAACAAGGGCCTTAACTCCTTCATTAGCTCAGCGGGGTTTCTGTTAAAGCCCAATACCTTTGAGAAGGCATCTGCTGCTTCCAGCACCACAATGAATAATATAACAAGATTACAAAAATCCCCTTTTTTCCCATTCATTTTCATTCATCGCATTTAGTGCCCAGACCATAAAGAGAATGGCATCACTGAATACAAAATGCTTTAAAAATAATTGCTGCGTTGAGATAGTAGAGTATTTAGTTATATCAGGGATTTGTTCTTTGATTTATCTTTTATTTGCAAAATTCATGCTAGTCATTCCCAAATCTTAAATTTTAATTGCAGAAAAAAGTTTCAGGAGGAAATTTGCTATTAATAGTGAGATGTAGCTTTTCAGAGACACCTTCAGGTTAACCCCAGGGCAGCGAGATGGTCTGATACAGTGATGGTACAAGAATGCCATCCGGAAGCTGTTCCACTCTGAAGTTATTCTAATTACATTGCATATGGTCATGATACCTATAGTGGACTTTGACAAAACATACAGGAAGGTCCATGAGCCTCAGATTGAAAATGACTTTTTGAAAAAACTTTTTCACCACTTAATTATTCAATTACCTCTTCAAAACAATCAAAATGAGAGCAACAGGAAATACTTCATATACATGATATGAGAGTCATTACATTCATAAAAAGAGGTTGCTGACAAACTGAAATTGCTTGTGAATTGACTAATTTAGTGTGCTGAGCTTAAGAGCAGAAAACAGTGCAATATTTTATGCTTGCACCAAGAGTATGGATTTTAGGGCAGCACGGTGGCACAGTGGTTAGCATTGCTGTCTAAGGCACTGAGGACCCGGGTTCGAATATCCGCCCTGGGTCACTGTTCGTGTGGAGATTGCGCGCTCTCCCCGTGTCTGCGTGGGTTTCACCCCACAACCCAAAAGATGTGCAGGATAGGTGGATTGGCCACGCTAAATTGCCCCTTAATTGGAAAAAATAATTGGGTACTCTAAATTTTTATAAAAGAGTATGGATTTAAAGATAAATCACTGCTGTGGCAAAATGTTGCGGAAGGCTTTTTTATTTGCCACTAGCATAATTTGAAATATACTGCACTTTATCGCTCCTTATTAGTTGGGTATGATGCCCCCAAGATAAAAATGACATCTCAGTCCCGTCCTTCTCCCTCATCCGTAATGGTGCTGATGAAACTTGTTGGATTCAAGAATCCTAAAGGTTTGGAGGAATGGGAAGTGATTTCTAAGATTAAAATGTTGAATTGAAATCATGTTTCTATCACTTTAATATATACTAAACCATACGATAGATTTATCCTGTAATACATTTTCTGGCCATCGAAGCAGCAGATAAATATCTTCCAAACAACAAATAGAATTTAAAGGGTATTGTTGTGTTCTGTGTTGTAACCATTGTAATGATGTACATAGAACATATAGTTGTTTAATTATAAAGATGATTTATTAATAAACACGTGTAAAAGAAAATTAAGGAACTACTATACAGACGATTGCTACTGAATTAATTCAGTGAATTCTCCTGGAGCTACTCTAAGTAGCTTTCCCCTTGTACATCTTACTACCAACTGCCAGGTGTGTTGAATCATGTGATGGATCTCTATTGCCACCAGCTGGTTGGAGGTCACATTACTAACTATATGCAGAACTGTGCACAGGCATATCACCACAGGTATGTCCTCTCACACATTTACAATACAACACAGCACAATCTTTACATTTCTAGCCATCTAAGATACCATAAATACTTCAATAATTAGATCTTTAAAAAAGAGTAAAGGTTCCTCCTGTCTGAAGGTGCTTTTATGCTCTATATGAATAATAGATTAGTTGAAAAAGCTGGACATACTGAGCAGGTCAGGCAGCATCTGTGAAGAGAGAAACGGAATTAATGTTGCAGGTGATGACCTTGTTGCAGATATATTTTAAGTAAGTACAGAATGAGGGAAAGTGGGGGAGGTAACTGGCGGCATGTGTGGAGAGGATGGAGAGTACAATGAAATGAAAATGAAAATCGCTTATTGTCACAAGTAGTCTTCAAATGAAGTTACTGTGAAAAGCCCCTAGTCGCCACATTCCGGCGCCTGTTCGGGGAGGCTGGTATGGGAATTGAACCGTGCTGCTGGCCTGCCTTGGTCTGCTTTCAAAGCCAGCAATTTAGCCCTGTGCTAAACCAGCCCATTATACAATATGGAAGATCTGCAATAGATCTTCTAGGTGGCACACATTGCAGCCCTGGTGTGCCTGTACCGAAGGAAATGGATGTTTAGGGTAGTGGTGGAGGTTCCAATCAAATGAGCTGCTTTATCCCAGATGGTGTTGAGCTTATTGTGTGCTTTTGGAGCTGCACTCATCCAGGCAAGTGGGAAAAATTCCATCACACCCCTGACTGTACCTTGTAGATGATAGAAAAATCTTGCAGAGTCAGGGGGAGAGTCAGGAGGCAAGTTAGATGTGAGTGACATGTACATGACATGGTATCAAAAGTCCTGCTAAATTTCAAATATATCACACCCACAGAATATCCATTGTCAAAGAGATCTGTCAATTTCTTCAAAGAACTGTAGTAAATTTGTTTAAGAAGGATCAAAGAGGAAATCAATGTGTGCTTGAAAAGCTTTTACTAAGGGACTGCAACCCAAAGCAATAAATGTGTCCTTGCCAGCATTGTACAGTCCAAGAACAAACAAAAATAAAGCAAGGAAAAGATCTTCAGAGAGTTCTAAATGCAAAACATTGTGACTCAAAGGTCAAAGTAGAGAACTTCAATAAACCCTGAAAACAGATGCAGGAACCACAGTGAGCAATTAATCTGCACCACATGCATTGTGTTGCAGACAGCACAGTAAATTTGTGTTGTTTGCCCTTTTAAAAGTATTTCCGCATGTAGACAGTGCTACCCACCTTGTTCATTGGCTACATACCAAAGCCCGGTCCCAATAGCGAAGGATGCTGGTATTACTAAAAAGCAGATTGTACCTCTTCTAGAGGTGGGGCATTGTGAACGCCACAATGGTGGGAATTTTTATCAAAATGGAATTGGTGCTATAATACTTTGAACAACGGGTGAACGTGCAAGAGAGGTTGCGCCAAGGTTTTCAGCCAATAGATTAGAGGCCTTGGTTTAAGCAGTGAAACAAAGGAGAGATGTCCTGTATCCGTAGGGTTACAGGTGACCCTCCAGACCCACAGTCAATAGGCAGTGAGAACAAACAGAGGCAGAGATAAATGGCAGGAAAGTTGATTGTGGGTGGTGCATGAAGGAGATCTCACGCACGTAGTCAAGGTAAGTAACTTATTTGTCACGTGGCATGTCCTATCAAACACACCAACTACCTCATCTACCGCTCAGTTCACTACATACCCATCATTCATCTAGCAACAATTTCTACAAGTCAAAACTCAACCCTAATGTTCACAGTTTTTGTCTCACCCTCAGACACACCACTTTTGTGAGCCTTTCACTCACATCTCACATACACTGCCAGATATTCAACCGTGAAAATTATATCATTCAAACATTTTGCAGAAAACTCATTGACTCAGTGGGCGCAATTTGATGGCCTCATCACGCCCTCCTTGGTGACGCGAAAAGGCCGTTGAATCACACAAGAAGCCTCTCGCAAGATTTGCAATGAGCAAAAAGCCTTGTGTAATCCATATTATTGAAGTGAGCCATTAGGCTCATTTATATAGGTGTGCATCATATTCTCCCAGGGCCTCTGGAACTAATGGACTCACCTGGGAGACCTCGCCATGGCCTCGTACAGCACTGGGTTCCATAAATGTGGACCAGGCATAACAGCACTGGGTGGGGTGGGGGGGGGGGGGGGGGGGGTAGCGGGGGTGGGGGGTGGGGGGGCAAGTCATTAGAGACCCCTGGGTGAAGTTTTTTACTCCGGGTTTGACTCAAAGTTGAGGGGGATGGCCATTTATTCAGCAACAAAACGGGATTTGCTGGGGCCAGGGATGTGCAAGATCCAGGGGCGGTTTGTGACAGCGAGTGGGGCGTTAGTCAACGTGTATGTGCCTAACCGGGGCGACGCTGGGTTTGTAAAGAGGTTACTGAGACGATTGCAAACTTAGATGCGCACCAGCTGATTCTGGGTGGGAATTTTAACTGTGTGATGGTGCTGAAGATGGACAGGTCAAGCCCCAAGTTGATGGGAAGGTCGAGAATGGCGAAAGAGCTGGGTGGGTTTATGGAAAGGATGGGATAGTGGATCTGTGGAGGTTCAGGATCCTGGGAGGGAGAGAGTACTCCTTCTTCTCATATGTGTATAGGGTTTACTCTAGGATTGATTTTCTCGTGGTAATCTCGTTGCTGATGGGGATAGTAGGGGCAGAATATGCAGGAATCATGATCTTGGATCAAGCGCTGCACTGGCTGGATGTGAGGCTTAGTTCAGGGTAGGTGCAAAGGCTGGGGTGGAGGTTGGATTTGGGACTGTGAGAAGGTGAGACTGGAGATGCTCGATCAATAACTCCAGAAGTGAGATTGGAGACAATTGAAGGCTTTATTGGACTAGATGTTTCCCCCAGCAGCGCAGGTACAGAATGCAGCTGCTAGGGAGACACAGGCTCTTATACTCCGTCTTACTGGGCGGAACCAGCAGGCAGGCTTCACCAATGATATTGCTGTTTCAGGTACCTCCCCACCAATGATCTTACAGCATCAACCTGTGTACCGTAACACTCCTAATACCGACTACCACATTCATCCCGTTTTAAAAAAAGAGTCCGGCGGGGGTGGTGGTCCCGCGTTATGCAGTAGTAGAGGTTGAGGTTATGGTAGTACCCGGTATACATTAGTACAGTGTTTTGCCTCATTACATGTCGCAACTATTTACAGTATTTATTTACATTCAAAATGAAGCAATTAGTCGGTCGGGGGCCCTTGTCGTCCTCTGCAATCGTCGCAGTTTCGGCGGTGATGCAGGCGCCGGCTCGGACATCTGTGGCTCTGGCAGCATGGCTTTGGCTTCTTCGGCAGCTTCATCACTCCGAGATGGGACCAGTGGGAGGACCGATCCACCTGGGAAGGGGGCGGCTGTGGGGTGCACCGGTGGGAGGGAGGGTGGGGTTGGTGGTGGGGGTGTGGGTGGGGACCCAACGGGCTCCAGGTCCCGTAGGGAGACCGTATCCTGTCGGCCGTCGGGATACGCCACATAGGCGTATTGAGGGTTAGCGTGAAGGAGGTGGACCCTCTCGACCAATGGGTCCGACTTGAGCGCCCGCACGTGTTTGCGGAGCAGGATGGGTCCAGGAGTTGCCAGCCAGGTTGGGAGTGCGGTCCCAGAGGAGGACTTCCTAGGGAAGACAAGGAGACGTTCGTGAGGTGTCTGGTTGGTCGTGGTACACAGCAGTGTTCAGCTGGAGTGGAGAGCATCCGGAAGGACCTCCTGCCAGCGGGAGACTGGGAGATTCCTGGACCGTAGGGCCAGTAGGACCGTCTTCCAGACCGTTCCGTTCTCACTCGCTACCTGTCCGTTTCCCCGGGGGTTGTAACTGGTTGTCCTGCTCGAGGCAATGCCCTTGCTGAGCAGAAATTGACGCAGTTCGTCGCTCATAAAGGAGGACCCCCTCTTGCTGTGTATGTAGGCGGGCAAACCGAACAGTGCAATGATACTGTGGAGGGCTTTTATGACGGTGGCTACGGTCATGTCAGGGCAGGGGATGGCGAATGGGAACCGGGAGTACTCGTCAATCACGTTCAAGAAGTACGTGTTGTGATCGGTGGAGGGGAGCGGCCCTTTGAAGTCCATACTGAGGCGTTCAAAGGGACGGAAAGCCTTTATCAGGTCCGCTTTCTCTGGCCTGTGGAAGTGCGACTTGCACTCCGCACAGATTTGGCAATTCCTGGTGGCGGTCCTGACCTCCTCGATGGAGTAGGGCAGGTTGCGGGTCTTAATGAAATTGAAGAATTGAATGACCCCTGGGTGGCAGAGGTCCTCGTGGAGGGACCGGAGTCGGTCCACTTGTGCGTTGGCTCATGTGCCACGGGATAGGGCATCAGGAGGCTCATTTAGCTTCCCAGGACGATACAAGATCTCATAGTTGTAGGTGGAGAGCTCGATCCTCCACCGTAAGATCTTATCGTTCTTTATCTTGCCCGCTGTGCATTATCGAACATGAAAGCAACCGACCGTTGGTCAGTGAGGGGAGTGAATTTCCTGCCGGCCAGTTAATGCCTCCAGTGCCGCACAGCTTCTACTATGGCCTGGGCCTCCTTTTCAACTGAGGAGTGGCGGACTTCTGAAGCGTGGAGGGTGCGTGAGAAGAAGACCACAGGTCTGCCCACTTGGTTGAGGATGGCTGCCAGAGCTACGTCGGATGCGTCGCTCTCGACTTGGAAGGGAAGGGATTGATCGATTGCGTGCATCGTGGCCTTTGCAATGTTCGCTTGGATGCGGCTGAAGGCCTGGCAGGCCTCTGCTGACAGGGGAAAAACCATGGATTGGATCAGCGGGCGGGCCTTGTCCGCATAGTTGGGGACTGGGCATAATATGAAAAAAATCCCAGGCAGCGTTTCAGGGCCTTGGAGCAGTGGGGGAGTGGAAACTCCATGAGGGAGCGCATGCGTTCGGGATCTGGGCCTATAACTCCATCATGCACTACGTAGCCGAGGATGGCTAGACGGTCGGTGCTGAACACGCACTTGTCCTTGTTGTAGGTTAGGTTAAGGATTTTTGCGGTATGGAGGAATTTTCGGTGGTTGGTGTCGTGGTCCTGCTGGTCGTGGCCGCAGATGGTGACGTTATCGAGGTACGGAAACGTGGCCCGCAAACCGTACCGGTCAACCATTCGGTCCATCTCCCGTTGGAAGACCGAGACTCCATTTGTGACACCAAAGGGAACCCTTGGGAAGTGGTAGAGCCGCCCATCTGCTTCGAATGCAATGTATTTGCGGTCGCTAGGCGGATGGGGAGCTGGTGGTAGGTGGATTTTAGATCCACCGTGGAAAAGACCTTGTATTGTGCAATCTGATTGACCAAACCAGATATGCGGGGGAGAGGGTACGCGTTGAGCTGCGTATACCTGTTGATGGTCTGACTATAATCGATGACCATCCTGTGCTTCTCCCCGGTCTTTACAACCACTACTTGAGCCCTCCAGGGACTGTTGCAAACCTCAATAATACCTTCCTTCAGTAACCGCTGGACTTCCGACCTAATGAAGGTCCGGTCCTGGGCACTGTACCGTCTGCTCCTGGTGGCGACAGGTTTGCATTCCGGGGTGAGGTTCGCAAAAAGGGAAGGCGGATCAACATTGAGGGTCGCAAGGCTGCAGACAGTGAGGGGGGGGGGGGGGGGTATAGGGCCGCCAAATTTAAAAGTTAAACTCTGGAGGTTACATTGGAAATCTAACCCGAGGAGCGTGGCAGCGCAGAGGTGAGGGAGGACGTAGAGGCGGACATTTTTAAATTCCCTTCCCTGGACCGTGAGGTTCACTACGAAGAACCCTTTGATCTCTACAGAGTGAGACCCGGAGGCCAGGGAGATTTTCTGATTAACTGGGTGGATGGGAAGAGAACAGTGCCTTACTGTGTTGGGGTGCATGAAGCTCTCTGTGCTCCCGGAGTCGATCAGGCAGGATGTTTTGTGCCCAGTGATGAGCACGGTCATCGTCGCGGTCGAGAGCGTTCGGGGCCGAGACTGGTTCAGGGTCACCGAGGCACGTCGTGGCAAAAGTTGGAGGTGTGGAGATATACATCACTGTAAGTACACAAAGGGTTAATGTACAGACACTACACCTAGCTAGACACTAGAGGGAACACCAGAGACATGACACATAGGCAGTCAACCAATAGGTCAGCAAGATAGGACATGACCAATGGGCAGTCACGATACACACAGAGGTGACACTACCACAGGAGGGCATTATACCAACCCATATAAAAGGACACATCACATATGCTCAGTCTCTTTCCAGTGGAGACTCTCAGCGAGTACAGACACAGGGTTGATTGAACATCACTCCCACCACGTGGATTGTAGCAGACTGGTTCGTCAGTCTGAGTAGCTATAGAAGGATTAACAGTTGCGTCGAATCCAAGTAGGAGAATTGTTAATAGTTTAATAAACGTGTTAAAGCTATCTCCAAGTCTGAACCTTCCTTTGTCAGAGTGCACATCAAGGAAGCAGCTTATGATACGTCAAGAGCATAACAAAACAAGAGGTTTTCCTCAGGCGGTGTGTGGTCATCTGAAT
This sequence comes from Scyliorhinus torazame, assembly GCF_047496885.1. Taxonomy (NCBI): domain Eukaryota; kingdom Metazoa; phylum Chordata; class Chondrichthyes; order Carcharhiniformes; family Scyliorhinidae; genus Scyliorhinus; species Scyliorhinus torazame. The sequence goes on from NC_092714.1 coordinate 84,867,527, forward strand.
CGGGGTCCTGAGACTACAGCCAAGATGACGGCGCCCACTGGTCGCACATGGCTGGGGGTGTGCAAGATGGCGGCGCCCATCTGTCGCACGTGATCCCTGGGGAACAAGATAGCGGCGCCCAGGGCCCGCACGTGGCTCTGGGACAGGAAGATGGCGGCACCCGCTGGCCACGTGTGGCTCGTGGAGAGAGTTGGGGTCGCGGTCCCGGTTCGCCCCCGGAGACCGCGGCGACCGCCCGGGCCTGGCATACCGCCACGTAATGGCCCTTTTTGCCGCACCCTTTGCAGGTGGAGGAGCGGGCCGGTCAGTGCTGCCGGGGGTGCTTGGCTTGCCCGCAAAAATAGCAACGGGGCCCCCCGGGGTTGCCTGGTAGTCATGCAGCACATGCTTGTGGGGGGATGGGGGATGCATTGGAGTCGGCCGCGGGGGGTTCCACGCTGCAGGTACGTAAGCGCGGGCGTTTCGGGAGGCCACATCCAGGGAGCTAGCAAGGGCCCGTGCCTCCTTGAGGCCTAGTGTCTCTTTTTCTAGCAGCTGCAGGCGGATTTGGGAGGACAGCATACCTGCAACAAATGCATCCCAGATCAAAAGTTCTGTCTGGTCGCTGGCTGAAACTTGCGGGCAGTCACAGTTCCTACCTAACACCAGGAGCGCATGGTAGAATTCCTCCAGTGATTCCCCAGGGATTTGTCGCCTCGTCCCTAGCATATGTCGGGCGTAGACCTGGTTTACTGGGCGAATATAGTGTCCTTTCAGCAGGGTCATTGCGGCCTCGAAATCGTCCGCATCCTCGATGAGGGTGTAGATCTCTGGGCTCACCCTCGATTGGAGAACTTGCAGTTTCTGTAGGTGCAGTCGTGGCCGTCCTGAGGTACCCTTTGAAGCACGCCAGCCAGTGTGTGAAGGTTGCCGCTGAGTTTGCCGCGTGGGGGCTGAGTTGCAGACACTCTGGCTTGATTCGGAGCTCCATTCTTTAAAATCTAGTGCAATAAATTGATGCTTGATGAATAACTCCAGAAGCAAGATTGGATGACAATTGAAGACTTTATTGGACAAGATGTTTCCCCCAGCAGCGCAGGTACAGAATGCAGCTGCTAGGGAGACACAGGCTCTTATACTCCGCCTTATTGGGCGGAACCAGCAGCAGGCTTCATCAATGATATTGCTGTCTCAGGTACCTCCCACACCAATGATCTTACAGCATCAACCTGGGTACTGTAATATCCCTAATACTGACTATCACAACTGGCGATTAGAAATTATGTGGAGCTTCATCAGAATGCAGCCACGTTTTGGGATGCTTTGAAGGATGTGATCCGAGGTGAGATCATTTTGTTTAAGCTTCATAGGGAGAGGAGGAGTAGGGGGAAGCACCAGTCACAACTGGACGAGATAGTCGAAATAGATAGAAAATATTTGACGGTCCCCACGAAGGAGCTGTTGGTGGAAAGGAAGAAGTTGCTGGGGCAGTTTGATTGGTTGATGATGGGCAAGGTGGTGGAGCAACTGCGGCGGGCAAGAGGGGTGCAGTGCGAGTATGGGGAGAAGACAAGTCATATGTTGGCCCAGGCAAGGTCTAAGCATATTTTGCAGGTAAGGGTGGAGAAGGGGGAGCTTGTGTCGGAACCGGAAAAGATAAATGAGGTGTTCAGGGGTTTTACAAGAAGTTGCGTAAGGCTGAGCCGGTTGGAGAGGTGGGGGATATGGGAGGGTTTCTGAATGGGTTGGAGTTCCCAGAGCTGGAGGAGAGGAAGAGGCAGGCATTAGAGGAGTCGTTGAGGCTGAGGCAGGTGATGGATTGTATCCGTGGAATGCAGTTGGTGCAGGACCTGGGACCGGACGGCTTCCCGGCAGAGTTTTATAAGCAGTTTGTGACAGGGTTGACCTCCACTTGTTGGGAATGTTCAGTGAGTTGCCAGCAACGTTATCACAGGCGTCGATCTCGATCCCAAAAAAGGGGAAGGACCCACTGGAGTGTGGGCCTACAGGTCCATCCCTTTGTTGAACACGGACATGAAAGTATTGGCGAAGGTGTTGCCGTGTAGGTTGGAGGGGTGTGTGTCAGAGGTGGTTTCTCAGGATCAAACAGGTTTTGATGAAGGGTAGGCAGCTCTCCAGCAACATTAGGAGGCTGCCGAATGTAGTTAGGTCTCAGTCAGGGGGGGCAGGCACCGGAGAATATTGTATCCATGTATGTGGAGAAGGCCTTGGATTGGGTAGAGTGGGGATACCTGTTTGAAATTCTGGATAGGTTTGGGTTTGGGCCGAAGTTTGGAGCATGGGTTCTTCTGTATGCGCCCTGTGGCTTGTGAGTGTACGAATGAGACAGGTTTGGGGTGTTTTATGTTACATAGGGGAATGAGGCAGGGGTGTCCGCTGTCACTGTTGTTATTTGCATTGCCAATTGAGCCCTTGATGATGGCCTTCCAGGGGTCAGCTGAGTGACGAGGAATTGTGAGTGGCAGGGAGCACCGAGTGTCACTGTATGCAGGTGACCTGTTGTTGCCTGTGTCGGATCCACTGGAGAGTATGGTTCGAATTATGAGCCTGTTGGAGAGATTTGGGATTTCTCTCGGTATAAGTTGAATGTAGGAAACTGAATAGCTCTCGGTGAATGCAACGGGTGGGGGGGGGGGGGGGGGGGGGGCGGGCGCAAGAAAGCGGTTCAGGTATTTGGGGATCCAGGTGACACATGCGGGGTGGAACTTGATCGTATTAGTGGAAGAGGTTAAGGAGGATCTTAAGAGGTGGGATAATTTGCACTTGACTTTGGCAGGGAGGGTGCAGGTGGTAAAGATGAATGTGCTGTCAAGGTTCCTGTTTGTCCTTCAGACCCTCCCAATCTTTCTCTATAAGGCCTTTTTCTGGAGGGTGGAAACACTGATTTCAGAGTTCATATGGGCAGGGAAGGTACCGAGAGTGAAGAGGGCACTGCTACAGGGGAAGAGACAGAATGGGGGGTTGGCACTCCCGAACCTGATGCATTATTACTGGGTTGCAAATGTGGAGAAGGTGAGGAGTGGTTAGGTTGGAGGACAAGTCCTGCAGCGGTTCTAGTTTGAGGACCATAGTGATGGCCCCATTGCTGTCAGCCCCCTGGAGGTATAAGGGGAGTCAACTATCAAGATGAGTAACCAGTTGAGGAGGCATTTTAAGCTGGAGAAAATGTCGGTTTTGATGCCACGAAAGATTTAATCCGGGGGTGATGGATGGGATGGATGGTAGACGGAGGCGGGGCTGGAGGGGGTTAGAGATCTGTTAGGAAGGGAAGTATGCGGGGCTGGACGAGCTGGGGAGAGGTTTGAGCTACTGAGGGGCAGTGAGTTTAGGTATATGCTGGTACGGGACTTCATGCAAAAGGAGTGGCCGACATTCTCCCAGCTACTGGGGTACACATCATTAGAGCAAGTGCTGCTTCCAGATGACTCGTTGGGAGTAGGATTGAGGACATATATGAGTGGCTGGGAGAGCAGGGCAAGGCACTGGTGGTGAGGATAAAGTGTGAGTGGGAAGAGGAGTTGGAAAGCGAGATAGGATGGGGTCTCTGGCGTGAGGTGATACAGGGTATGAAGTCAACTTCCTCCTGCGTGAGGATGAGCTTGATTCAGTTCAAGGTGGTGCACAGGGTACACATGACTCGGAAAAGGATGAATGGGTTCTTTCAGGGGGTAACAGATGGGTGTGAGAAGTGTGTGTGTGGGCCGGTGAATCATGCACACACGTTTTGGGGTTGCAAGAAGTTGGACAGTTTTTGGGAGGCGGCATTTGTGACGTTATCCAGGATAATGGGGCCGAGGTCAGGCCAGACCTATGGTGGCAAGTTTCGGAGGAGCCAGAGCTGCTGGAGGGGAAGGGTCCTGATGTTGTGGTCTTCGCCTCTCTTATTGCCTGGCAAAAGATCCTTTTGAACTGGAGGTTGGATGTGCCACCAGTGGTGGCGGCCTGGCTGGGGGGATCTGTATGATTTTCTCCAGCTGGAAAAGATTAGGTTCACTCTGACGGGGTCAGAAGAGGGCTTCAAAGTGCAGTGGAGGCTGTACATGACTTTAGTTGAGAGCTGTTCGTCATGGGAGGGGCTGGGGAAGGGGCAGGGGAGGGATTAAAAGGGGGAAAACTGTACAAACTGTTAACTATGTTGTGTTACACTGTGTAATTTGTTGAAGTGTTTGGAATAAAATATCTTTTTAAAAAAAGAGATCCCTGGATGGTTGGGCTCTGAGCAGGACTGTATCCTCACACCCCTGCTGCCACCGGGCATCTTGGCACTGCCAACCTGCCACCTTGGCAGCCTATCAGTGCCACCCTGGCACTGCCAGTGTGCCTGGGTGACACTGCCAGGCTGACCGGGGCACTGCCAAGGTGCCAGGCTGGCAGTGCCAAGGTGCCCAGGTGCTAGGTTGCCCATGCCATGGATTATGCCTGGGGGTGCCTTGCCCTTAAGAGGTGGGGTGAAGGGGGCTCGAGGACCCCATAAGAGGTAAGTTGGATGAAATAGGGGGGTCCTGGGGCTGCAGTGGGGTGGCTGAAGGGATCAAAAGATTGGGCCAGCATTTAAAAATGGCCAATCCGTGAGTGCTCGTCCTGCACTGGGAGCTGAGCTAGTCAGTGCAGGAAATGATGTAAGAGCAGCCCCTGCCATGCCCAAAATAAACCGCAAAGTGCCATTAAATAGCGGTCTTGTTCACAGCGCTGCAGGCACCGAGAAACACCCCGCTAAATGCACCCGAAACGGGAATCTGTTTCTGTCCCGCTAAATCGGGACCAGAAATTTTTTGAAGCAGAAAGTTATAGCAGCAGGCAGTGGCAAATAGTTGGAGAAGGACGCATGTGCATGTGCGTTTTAACTTACTCCCATAGGATCACCTGCTAATGCTCGCATTCCAAGCATTGTCTGGCATCTTTGAATCTGTCTATATATGTGTTTCTGGAACATACCTCTTCATTCACTTGAGGAAGGAGCAGCGCTCCGAAAGCTAGTGACATCGAAACAAACCTGTTGGACTTTAACCTGGTGTTGTAAGACTTCTTACTGTGCTCACCCCAGTCCAACGCCAGCATCTCCACATCATGGCTACCATAGAAAGGACAGTGCTGTCCATTAAAACAGGGCATTGCTGAGGATGTTACAGAGTTGAAGTGATTATAGGTGATGTAATCTGCATATTTAATCCTTATTCCCTCATCACACTTTTTCCTCATCCCTCAAATTCTCTGACTTCAGAATCTGTAAGCATGCATGTCTTACTTTTCCCATTCTTTTCACCAGAACCCAGCGCTTATCTGATATCCAAGAACTGAAACCATCCCTGTCGGCAGTGAAAGAGGAAGGAAAGCACCTGCCACTTCTGCCCACTGAGAGCTGTCGGTCGATCAGAGGCCGGCAGCTCCTCGTGCCACAGCACCAGGCGGAGCAGTGGCAGCTGGGGTAATGCACCCACCAGAGGCCCAGGAAAGTTAGTAGACCCCAGACCAAGGGTCAGTAAGGGGGGGATGGTGAGCAGTGGCCAGGGATTGTAGGAGAGGGAAAGGGTTTGGAGGCAAGTACAGGGGGTGTCTTTCAGTGATCGCCCCCCTGCCCGATGCCAGGTCATTTCATCGGTAAATCTGGATCAGTACTGTCATAATATACACCAGTATATCATGGTGCAGACACACACTGATGGACAGAGTGGGACCAATCAACATATACAACACCGCAGCCAATCACCAGTGAGAGTACATGCACTATAAAGACAGGGGACATCAGAGTTACCGCTCATTCGAGTAGCAGCTAGCTAGGAGCACAGAGCTCACAGCCTGCAACACAGACATTCACCATGTGCTGAGTGCATCAACTGGTTAGGACAAGACAAAGGTCTTTAGTTAAAGCTGGTATCGTATTTACCCATAGTTCAAGTATGTTTAAATAGTTAACCTTTTAATAGAATAGTGTTGCACTACTTCATGTGTTGTTGATCTGTATGTGATCCAGAACACCCAACACATCAAGTCCAGAGTGTCGAATAGCAGGACCCCACATCACCACCACCCCCCCCCCCCCCCATCCTAACCCCCCCCCCCCCCCATCCTAACCCCCCCCCCCCTCCCCCTAACCAGGAGGCTGCTCACAACATTAACAGGTTTTGTTGGATAGCTTTCTCAAGGTGCTTAAAAGCCATGCAGCCTGCATTTAATCTTATGTCCTCATGCCATCTCTGAGAGACACCAATAAATTGCAGTGGGCTCAGGGAAAATGGGTGTCATTTGGCTCATTAATGAGCCTAATTGACATCCCACTGACAGCAACCAGGAATCAATCCCACATCAGCTCCTTCCACTTTAATCAGGAGAGGTTTTGCTGCCACTAGGAGACTGAAGCAGGGCCTCCCCCTGAGGGCCCTGTCGCCATACTTCCCACCAGGATGGGCTGCATTAAATCCAGGCCATCATCAGTTGACCTTACATTCCCAACCATCAGCTCAGATGCTGACATTGTGGATTTTTCTTTTTTTTAAAAATCAATTTAGAGTATCCAATTCTTTTTTTTTTCAATTAAGGTGCAATTTAACGTGGCCAATCCACCTACCCTGCACAACTTTGGGTTGTGGGGGTGAGACCCACGCAGACACGTGGACAATGTGCAAACTTCACACTGACAGTGACCCAGGGCCGGGATCGAACCCAGGTCCTCAGCACCACTAGGCAGCAGTGCTAACCACAGCGGTACATGTTTCATAAGCTAGGATAGAGGCAGCATTTACACATGGTAAGATATCAGGCATATGTGCACAGCAGCTGGGATGGGGGGACAAAAAATCAATGGTGCCCTGCACCAAGGGAAAGCATGCAATCATCAGCACACACTCATGCTCACTCTTCCTGCTTGTCCCGGCAAAGGGAACTTAGATGAAGCTGTCTCTCTTTATATAGAGAGACTCAGTGACCTAATTTATTCAGCACTGGGCTGTTAATTGCAAGATGTTGCTTTTAACTCCAAGAAGAACGATGACGTTCAGGGTCATGGTCATATTGACAGGTCTTTGTTGTGCTTTGATGTGGCAGTTGTAGCTGCAGGATTTCAGTTACAATCTTTTTAGTGAAGTGAACATCTCTCATGTAGTGTCCAAAGTTCAGGATCGTGACCTGGACAGATCTGTCCTCCTGTTGAGAACCCTTCTCCCTCTACTCCCTCTACTCCCTCTTCCTCTTCTAGCTGTGTATCCTGCTTGCCAGAACCACGTTTGCTTATCCCAATCACTCTCAGCTCCAGGAGGAAGCCCCAGCAAACCATTTATGTCTGGAACAACCCACTTCAGCATTAGCCTATCAGAAAAAGTACTTCAGCACCAATCAAAGGACTCACTGGAGATGACTGAAATTTTAGAGGAGTAGAGGAAAGGTGCAAAAATGTGTTCAATTGCAACAAAATAAATAATTGAGAGGGAGGGAGGAAAGAAGGAAGGATTGATTTATTTAGCACCTGCCATGATCTCAGGATATTTCAAAGCACTTTGCAGCCAATGAATTACTTTCAAAATTAGTCACTATTTTATTGTTGGAAACATGACAGCCGATTTAAACAGTGCAAGCTCCCGCAAGCAGCAATGTGAAAATTACCAGATAATCTGTCTTGTGATATTGATTGAGGGATAAATATTGACCAGGACATTGGGAATAACTACGTTGCATCTCAAAAATAATGCCATAAATTCATAATAAAATCTATGGGCTGGATTCTCCGTTTTCAGGACTCAGCCCGCCGACCTGGAGCGCCAAAATAGTGCCCCGTATCGGCCGCTCGCCCGACCCGGACCGCCCGTACACATAGTCCCCAGTCCCGATGAAGTCCCCCCTGCCCTCCAATCAGCCCTCCCCCGACTGTGGCAGCCTCGGACTGAGTCCACAGCCGCCACGCAAGGTTCCCGAACGGCAGGACCAGATTAGACACACGCCGTCGGGAATTCGGCCGGTCGACGACGGAGAATAGCGGGCCGGGCCTCAGATAATGGCCTGAGGTGGTGGATACTCGCCGCTGCGTACTCCCCGAGTACGCCGCTTTTTGGGGGTAGAGAGTAACGGAACCAGTGCCAGTCCCAATTTCATGCGGGAAAACGGATTCTCCGCTCCGTCGCCGGAGGCGATTTCAGTATTGGGATGGGGAGAATCTGGCCCCATATGTACCAAGCCATTGATTGGCCTTTAATTATGGAAACATTATTCAACTGTATAAAGCACATAATCTAATAAAACAGGTTTGGAAGGTATTTAAACTCAAAAACAGGTTTGGAAGGTATTTAAACTCAAATTCACAAAAGGGCAATTAAAAGAGACACAACGGCCGGGATTCGCCATTGCCCATCGCCAAAATCGTATCCGGCGATCGGGCGGAGAATCCCCGTTTATGACCAAATCAGGGTCGGCGCCGTTTTTCGGATGCTCCGTCCCCTTCAAATCGGCATTATTTAAGATCACACCATTGTGACGGCGACAGCGCATCGCTTTGAGGCCCTCCCCCGATGCTCTGCCCCCGATGGGCCGAGTTCACGACCGCTTGAATCGCGTGTGGCCTGAGTTTTCGTAAACCCGGCATGGCTGCTGCGGACTGTGTCCAGCACCGCCATGGTCGGGGGGGGGAGGGGTGGTTTGCTAGGGGAGAGATGTGCTGCTGGCAGGAGGGGCTTTGGAGAGGGTTGGGGGGACTAGTGGGGGGTGGTCCGGCGGTGGTGAGGGGGAGACCAGGGGCACATTATTTGGCCGGTCGGGTCCGCAAGGCCGGCGCCATGCTGTGCGATGTGACCGCTACAGGTCGTCGCCGTGCGCATGCGCGGCCACGGATCCGGCAATTCTCCGGCCATTTCTGTCGGGGAAGCCGGGATTTTTACCCGCCGCTGTTGCTAGCCCCCCCACGGACGGAGCAACGGTACGGGGGCGCCAACGGGTTTTTCATCATAATACTAGACACTTCCTCCAGACATAGCCTCAAAATCGGAGAATCCAGCCCCTGGTTTCATTGCTGAGAATAGAAGAAACCATTATGTTTCATGTTTTTCCTTTAATGTGAGTCAAAATGTCGTTAGGTGAGAAACCAAGGTCTCTACTTCATCAGCTCCACACAGAAGCCCAGCATAAAAAGAAAATTTGCCGTACAAAATGAGACATGAGGGTCCTTTTTTGCCCATTCTAGTAATTCAATGAGCAGCATTTCGGAAGGGGTGTTGGATCAACGTTCATCTGGTCATTAAATGTGGCTTTCGTACAAGTGTGTTCGTAAAGTTTTCCTCTGTCTCATATTCCTAATGAGCATCTTTTGAAATAGCAAAAGGGAGAAAGTCTTCACAGATGCGTTTCCAATGTTGCCCCAGTATAGTTTGGACAGTGGAGTCAGTCAGAATGCCGGAGAAAATGCCTGCTATGCTGAACTACTGCTTGAAGAAAGCCTTTACAACAAAATGTTTTCACAGTTAATCCCATGTCCGAAGAAAAACCATCAGAACTGCCTCCAGCAGCCTGTCTGTAACAAAATGCTATGGACGGCACGTATAGCACCGAACCAGCAGATGCAAACAAGAGTAATTATTGCAGCATAATAATAAGGGAAGACTTCTTTTCGAGAGCAAATAAATCACTTAAGTGAGTGGAGAGATGTTTTAATATTGGCACTGAGGAATGATCTCATCATGCAACTTACCACATATTGGTGTTCACCTTGTAGGTGATGTCAAAAATAGACTTATCGCTGCTGGAAACAATCCGGCCTATTGCAGCATTGAGATAATTGGCTCAAATCGCCCCAAAGACTACATGAAGCCTTTAAATGAATACCCTTGATAAATGAATGCACTGCAGTGCAGAACAAACAAGCTGTTTAACAACCGTTGCTCGTAACTCCTGTGGAATATTAAGTTTATTATTAATAAGTAATAGCAAAATAGATTTATTGGATATCCAGTAAAATATTTAGTCATAAAAACAAAAGATTCAGAACAAACAGCCAATTATTTGTTATATTTAGTTGGATTTACATCAGAAGTTAAAATCTACAATTACTTTCCAAATGAGGTAGGTTCCTTCATCAAGAAATGACAAATTATCAAAATTATAGTAATTTTAGCAATTCTTCATCTGATGATGGGCTTATGTGACCCCAAAAGCTTGAGGTACTTTTGATAAATCAGTAATTCTATTCAGGAATTACAGCTGCAGTGGTTAGCAATGCTGCCTCACAGCGCCAGGGACCTTGGGTTATTGTCTGTGTGGAGTTTGCACGTTCTCCCCATGTCTGTGTGGGCTTCCTCCCGGTGCTCTGGTTTCCTCCCACAGTCCAATAATGTACAGGTTAGGTGGATTGGCCATGCTCAATTGCCCTTCATATACAAAAGGTTAGGTTGTGTTATTGGTTATAGGGATAGGTTGGGTGCGTGGGCCTAGGTAACGTACTCTTTCAGAGGGTTAGTGCAGACCTATAGGCCGAATAGCCTGGCTCTGCACTGTAGGGATTCTATGATTCATGGGCTTCATTATGTTGAGAAGATTCATAATTATTCTAGGTTTATGTAAAACATCAAAGTGCTTAAGAGGCTTTCAATTAGCGCATAAATGATTTTATGATTTTTCTGCAGTAAATAAGGTTTTTAACTTTTCAAAAATATTCCTAAAATGTCATTATCAAAGCTGATCAGAATCCCTTATCATGACAGCGACTCAGGCAGATATTATAAAATTGATGTTAGCAGCCAAGATTGGGATATGTAGAGCTGAACTCTGTATTAAAACATTTCAGTCATTTTCTATTCATAGGATTTCAACCAAAGAGTTTACAGTGCAGAAGGAGGCCATTCTGCCCATCGAGTCTGCACCGGCCCTTGGAAAGAGCACCCTACCCAAGCCCACACCTCTACCCTATTCCCGTAACCCAGTAACCAAACCCACCTTTTTAGACACTAAGGGCAATTTAGCATAGCCAATCCACCTAGCCTGCACAGCTTTGGACTGTGGGAGGAAACCGGAGCACCCGGAGGAAACCCACGCAGTCACAAACTCCGCACAGACAGACGACGCACAATGACCCACTGGGAATCGAACCTGGGACCCTGAGCTATGAAGCAACTGTGCTAGCCACCATGCTACCGTGCTGCCCATTCATTGTAACTGTTCGACATGTGCATTGTATATTTTTGATCCCTCAATTAGTCTTTCGATTCCGATCTCAATTTTATTCTCAGGAAATATATTTTTCAAATCTCTCAGTGCTGTGTTAGTCTGCAATGAGTAAATTATATTGTAGTGTACTGCAGCCTTTTATGGAATAATTCATCCTGTAGGTTAGGGGAAACAACTCCTTTGCTGGTAACTATTTGCTGACCACATGCTGCAACACTGCTATCTCCTGCTAATCTGAAGTTTATGTTTTTTTCAAACCTCATGCCTTACTTGTATAGTTTGGTTCTGAAGGGTTAATAATGCAGTCATAAAGCTACCCTTGATACAAGAGAAGTTTTATACTGTAATAGTAATGTAAGCTGAAAACCTGCAATGTCATCCAGCCCTCGAAGGTAATTATTTCTTTGGACTTGTCAGGGGCCTTTCACAGTAACTTCATTTGAAGCCTACTTGTGACAATAAGCGATTTTCATTTAATTTAATTCAAGATGTGCATATTTACCTTGATTTGTCCAAGCTTATTTATTGGAAAGGAGCTATTGCTTACCTGCCTCTTTGTTATGTACATAAATAAGAAACATGAGAGGATATTCTCTCATCAGAGGTTCTCAAACAATTGGACAGGTACAAGACCTGCCCATCAATACATTCTCATCAACAGTGGCATCTCTATGAATTTAACTTCCACTCATTTCACCTGCATTTTGCAACAGTTGGAATAAAATGCAACTGAATTTCATCGAAATACTTTGTGTCTTTTGTGGTGCCCCTCTGCCTTTTTGTTTGTAGGAAAGTGGATGATTTAGATTAAACAGCACTTCAAAATCACTCAAGCGTGAAGGGGGTAATTGGAATGCGCTTTACTGTCTTTCGTGTGGTTGATGTTTGTGAGCCTTGTGGTTCCAGCACTTAGAGTGAAGAACATGAATGAAGCAAGGCTAACAGCTATTTTGTGGAAGCTATCATTCAAGGCCCACTACCATAAATTAATGGATGGCTTGCACCTAATGGATCTGATGGGTTTAAACACAGTTCACGACTGTCCTCTTTCCAGAATGGACACCTGGGGCGAGATTCTTCACTCCCGCGCCGGTTGGGAGAATCGCCTGGGCCGCCAAAATTTCCCGGGATGCCGGTCCGACGCCCTCCCGCCGCGATTCTCCCAAGCGGCGTGAACGGCCCCGTCGAGTTCTGCGGGCCGCAGCCTGGAGACACCCAAAATGGTGATTCTCCGGCACCCCCGCTATTCTCAGGCCCGGATGGGCCAAGCGGCCAGGCCAAAATGGCGGGTTCCCCCCGGTGCCGTCCACATCTGGTCACTGCCATCGGGAACAGTGCGGGAACGCTGGGGGGGGGGGGGGGGGCAGGGTGGATCCTGCACCGGGGGGGTACCTCAAATGTGGCATGGCCCGCGATCGGTGCCCACCGATCTTCGGGCCGTCCTCTCTGAAGGAGGATCTCCTTCCTTCCGCGGCCCCGCAAGATCCATCCGCCATCTTCTTGCGGGGCGGACTCAGAGAGGACAGCAACCACGCATGCGGCAGTTATGCGACGCCGGCCGCGTCATCTATGCGGTGCCGCCTTTACGCGGCGACAAGGCCTGGCGCGTGTAGATGAAGCAGCCCCGATCCTAGCCCATTGTTGGGGCCTGGAGCGGTAGGGATAGGGGCCATTTCGCGCTGTTGTGAACCTCGACGGCGTTCACGGCGGCGTGGGCACTTCGGCACGGGAGTGGAGAATCCCGCCCCTGGTGCTTCCAGGTGAGTGTTACAACTGCAATTTTTTTTCTCTGCCCCTGTCTGGACTGCTCTCTAGCTTCCAGGCAGGAGTCACTTTTCTGGGGGGTCTGTGGAATGGTCCATATAACTAGAGGGTCCCTATGCAGGGTTCCGTTTAGTTAGGGGGTCTCGGGAAGGGGGTTCCTTTAGTTAGGGAGTATCTGGAGAGTCCCTTTAGTTAGGGGGTCTCAGGGGGGTCCCTTTAGTTAGGTGGCCCCTGTGGGGGGAGGTCTTCCTATTTAGGGTTACCTGGGGGGTGGGGGGGGGGTGGATTGGGTCACCCCCGTACTTGGGCAAAGGGGGCACCCAGAAAATCCAGCAGGGGGGGCTACTTTGTGTGCAAAGGGTGGGGGGCTGATTTGCAGTGTGGGAGGAGGGGATGAGCATGAGGAGGCATGAGGCTGGCCGATAGACAGATTCCCTTGGGAATCCTTTGCATTCCTCGCCATGCATAAATTTGCAAGCGAGAGATATTGAATTGCTTCGTGACTTTAGCTCCCAGCGGCGAAAAAAATTAAAGTGATCCCATCTGACTTCTAAAACCTTTAAGACTTATGTCAGTGTGTCAAGCTTAAAGGTCAGTGAGGTGAAGGTAAAATTGGTGGAAACTTTGGAAGTCATTTTCACACAGTCATTGAAGTATTGAAGTCAGTGTGTAAGGGTGGGAGGCTGAAAATATTGAACCGAATTGTTTGCATTGAATTTCACACTCCATTGCCTGCTAAAAGCACTGCGCTTGACAGCTCACTAAACTTCAAAACGTAAAATCAGATTGTTTATTTTTATAACTCTGCAGGGATCCATCAACCCAGGGTAGCAGCTGTTTCTCTAACTGCAATTTTTTATAGGTCTACCTTTTTGTTCACGAGTTCTTCAAAGAAAGTAAAGGGGCAGCCCCCACAGCCGTCCTCTCCTCGAGAACGATGAGGGGCCTGCGATCCGGGGGTAATTTATATGACAATGCCCTTGAAAACTGGCGCTCCAATCAGAGCTGCGGGCTCTGTCGGAGAGATTATGGTCCACCCCTCTCAGTTACAGCACGGACCCTGGCGTGTCATGGAATGGCACAAAGAAGATGATTTCCCAAAATGTTTTTTCAAGTGCCTTGGGATGGCACGTTGAGGTCGCTGCCAGCGCCAACGGGGACAAGTCTTGTTTATCTGCTAACGGGAGCACTTAGACTCCGGAACGGAGAATCCTGTGGTCATTTGTTTGGAGCCGAGGGAGATTCTCAATGAATTCACCCACACTTCGAATATTTTTGGAGTGGGGGTTAAAAGATGCCGGTAAAGCCAGCACCTCAGAGATCTGGACTATTTTTAAAGAGGGCTCTGATCTCCAGACAACCACAACCCCCCATCCCCTCCTACTCAGTGACAGAGACCCCCCGACTCGAAGGCTTCAGGTCTCCCCCTCAAGCGACAGACACCCCGCTTTGCGGTTATCAAAGGTGTCTCCTCCGCCTTTAGCACACCTCCTTTTGGGTCCCACCCCCGACAGTGCCAGATTGCCAGGGGCCTGGGGGACAGGGGGCAGTACCGGGGCCCTGTCCCTAACCACCCGGGGGATCCAATGGTCTCCAAGCCCCGAGCTTGGTCATCACATCTGGTCTCCGTTCATGGAGACCAGTAATGATTCATCCCGGCCTCAGGCTGCGCCAGCAAGGGTGCAGAATCCCAGGAGCAGGCTTTGAATGGGCAGAGCATATTTGAATGAGTTTAAAGATTCATTTGGTAAACACTCAGTTTATTCATGAAGGCCCCGTCTTCTCAACCTAGCCCCTTGCCTTAGGTGTGGTTATCGTCCGGTTAATCACCACCTCTCAGCTCTCCCCCTCAAACGCGAAAGTAGTTTATGGTCATAGAACATAGAAAAGTACAGCACAGAACAGGCCCTTCGGCCCACAATGTTGTGCCGAACCTTTGTCCTAGATTAATCATAGATTATCATAGAATGTACAGTGCAGAAGGAGGCCAGTCAGCCCATCGAGTCTGCACCGGCTCTTGGAATGAGCACCCTACCCAAGGTCAACACCTCCACCCTATCCCCATAACCCAGTAACCCCACCCAACACTAAGGGCAATTTTGGACACTAAGGGCAATTTATCATGGCCAATCCACCTAACCTGCACATCTTTGGACTGTGGGAGGAAACCGGAGCACCCGGAGGAAACCCACGCAGACACGGGGAGGACGTGCAGACTCCGCACAGACAGTGACCCAAGCCGGAATCGAACCTGGGACCCTGGAGCTGTGAAGCAATTGTGCTAGCCACAATGCTACCATGCTGCCCTTAAGAACAAACTAATCTACACTATAGCACTCTACCGTAATCCATGTACCTATTCCATAGTTGCTTGAAGGTCCCTAATGTTTCCGACTCAACTACTTCCACAGGCAGTGCATTCCATGCCCCCACTACTCTCTGGGTAAATAACCTACCTCTGACATCCCCCCTATATCTTCCTCCATTCACCTTAAATCTATGCCCCCTTGTAATGGTTTGTTCCATCCGGGGAAAAAGGTCTCTGACTGTACTCTATCTATTCCCTTGATCATCTTATAAACCTCTATCAAGTCGCCCCTCATCCTTCTCCGTTCTAATGAGAAAAGGCCTAGCACCCTCAACCTTTCCTCGTAAGACCTACTCTCCATTCCAGGCAACATCCTGGTAAATCTCCTTTGCACCTTTTCCAAAGCTTCCACATCCTTCCTAAAATGAGGCGACCAGAACTGTACACAGTACTCCAAATGTGGCCTTACCAAAGTTTTGTACATCTGCTGATTGGTGTTATAACTGCAGTGGTCTTATGGGGTAGGGATGATCCACTACTCTGTGGAGCTTGCAGAATACAAGCTCCCCCAATAAGGGGGTGAGGGAGCCTTAACCAAGTCAAAGTGCTTTTGTATAAATAGAGTCGGCCAGTCAGGCACTGACTAGAAAAGTCCCAGTAGGGAACGACTGGAGCTGTGTACATAGTTAATGTGTTAAATAAAAATAAGTTGGGTTATGCCCCACCAGAATCCTTATCTGAACCCTCTGCATCTGATTGTGCGCAACCTCATCCTATGGTGAGCTGGCACCTGCGCCACCCTTGTCCCGTGCCCTCTGGCTTCAGTCATGAGCGCAGTGACTCATCACATGCAGTTTCCATCTCTGTGCTATCCTTTCGCCTAAGGTACATGATATACGCGTACTTTAACTGGTGGCTGTGAATTTGAGAGTGTTTCTCCTTCTGCTCCTTCACCTCTTTTAGTTCTACCACGGCTTGGCCAACTTAGTGTTCTTAGTGATCTGAAAGGAGAAAGGGAACAGGGATGTGGTGCCAAGGGGAGGGCTGGGAAAGCGCGAGGCACATCTTTACATCTTCAAAGCTTGCAATTTAGAAGAGCTTGTCAGATGAGAGAGAAGTGAGATGTGAGAAGGAGCATTAGAATTGAGGATACTAGGGTGGCACTGTGGCATAATGGTTGGCACTGCTGCCTCACGGCGCCGAGGACCCGTGTTCAATCCCGGCCCGGGTCACTGTCCGTGTGGAGTTTGCACATTCTCCCCATGTCTGCGCGGGTCTCACCCCCACAACCCAAAGATGAAAATGAAAATCCCTTATTATCATAAGTAGGCTTCAAATGAAGTTACTGTGAAAAGCCCCTAGTCGCCACATTCCGGCACCTGTTCGGGGAGGCTGGTACGGGAAAGATGTGAAAGGTAGGTGAATTGGCCACGCTAAATTTCCCCTTAATTGGAAAAAAAAAATTGGTTACTCTAAATTTATTTTAAAAAAGGTTTGAGGATACTATAACCTTCAAAAGTTTCAGCACTTCTTTTGGCAACAGAGTCCGCAGTGGCTGCCCCAATAATGGTGACCATATCTCCTCCACCAGGGTAAGGCCATGTAACCATACCTGTCCCTCACTGCACAGTTCCCGCAGCTTATTCATCAACCTTGTCTGGTACAGTGAGAGAACTGTGTCCGAAACTGTTAGAGTGATGTGACAGTTACAGTTGAATAGCTAGCCGTGTGTGCAAGCTGGGAAATGTGCTTCCTGCATCAGACGTGACAGACAGTAGTAACTGTGCATCGCAAATCCCAGCACATTTTTGGTGGCTGTTCAGTTTAGTGCCCAAAGTTGCTGGGCGGAATTCTCTGTCCCGCCCCACGTGTTTTCTGGTGCAGCGCACCCCAGCCGGCAGTGGGATCCTCCGTCCCGGCAACCGGCCAATGGTGTTTCCCATTATGGGCACCCCCATGTCGGCGGGAAATCCCCGGGTGTGAGTGCGCTGCCGGCGAAGCGGAGGATCCGGCCTACTAATTAAACCTTGTTTACATTCTTTTCCCACTTGTGGCACAGCACTGATTTGATGGTCAGCAGTGATTGGTGGGCCCTTCATCGCTCCTCTCAAGAAATGTTTCATTTATTTTATCTACCAGGAAGCTGATTAATTTCAGAGCTCTCAGCATGTTTTGTGTAATGTGCTTCCATTCTGGCATTATACTACCCAGAGAGAGAAATCAATGGTCTACTTAATGTCGGAGCTATACGTTTACAATGTTAAATCAGGGTGAAATTTATACAGCTGCCAGTTGTAGCTAACTGTTCTTATGTTCCATTACAAGATGCATTAAACTGTGTTATTTCTGAGCTAATCCTCATTTTTCTATCAATAATTTATTTTTCTTGTTGTATGTAAAAGATATTTAAGATTTTTTTATAAAATGGCAATGTCAGATAGAGGTGAGAAATGTATAGCTAACTCCGTTATTTTCCTTTGATTTTTGACCAATTACCCTTTGTAGACTGAACAATTGAAGATTAATATTTGCTGATTTGGACTGTACGTGGATGGTACATCAGAGGAGGACGATTGCATTAAAAGTAAAATTGCTATTGCATTAGTTAACTGGTGTGCAAAGTGGAAAATTGGAATTTCACTGAACACACATTCTCAGAAAGCAGTTTCTACTGAATTTTCAAACATGGTTATGACGCCTTTCTTTAAATCATTAAAAGCATTTAGCCCTGAAATCCCTCTATGACTTCCTGGGGCAAATCTGGGATCTGGTGGAACTTCGAAGATGCACCCTATGGATGTTGCCTGAGACTGTCCCAAATCCCAGGATCAGGGATATTGTGAGGTGGCCGGTGTCTTGTTATTTTCAGCACTATCAAAGCAATAGCTTCAGTTGTAATCATTTGCCATAGAAAAATAGGCTTTTACTGAGCTTCATTTCCATCCGTTATATAACAGTTACAAAGCATACCAATTTAGCAGTACCTGTACTCAATCCACCCAGGCATTGGTTTTACTGTTAAATTCATGAAGCCCGTGTAAATGTACTGAGAAGATACTTAAATAGTATCTGTTAAATGAGTAAATTAAGGGCTTAATGTGTGTGGAGGAACCCCCTTTGCAAATTGGTCATCTTATGACACAGGCAGGTATCAGAACAAACATTGATTGCTCCTTGGACGACACAGAAGTCACAACCCACCCCTCACATTCTCCACCAAGTTCCAGCCTTACCTGAAGGCCCCTGTGATGAGGCTTCCACTGTGGGATGAGCATTCTGTGGGAACTTCAACGAGCAATAGCACCTCACCCTGCGTAAGCAGATGAAGCCTGAGGACAGCTCATTTGCTTCTGGCTCCAAAGCCATTGACTAGCTGCAAAACAATAAGCAGGAAATTGAGCCCAGATAACATTCTACCCTTAGGACCATAGTCATATGCAAATTTACTTAGTATTGGAGGCAACTAAGGCAGGTCCAGTGTGAATTCTAATGGGTGATTTCAGTCACCTAGTCCCACCCCTTCCGGTCTGCAGAGTGAAGCTTTGGATGAAAGATTCTGATATTGTGGTAATTCAGATACACGTTACAAAATTGGGACCCGCATCTAACCAGGCAGAATGATTTTTCCAGTGACTGGGTGATTGGCTTCAGTATACGGGGATCAGCAGATATGATGCAAAGTTATTTTATGAGTTTCACTATGAATTACATCGTCCCATGAAACATTTTGTTAGGAGCAAGAAAAAGAGCTGTCAAATACATTTTGATGAAGACTTTTAAGTCTGTGCTGTGGTTCCATTCAGCGAACAATGGGATACAGCAAGCATGCACAGACACAGCTTTCCTTTCCCAGCCACATCACTCAATCCATTCTGTAG
The DNA here is from genome assembly GCF_047496885.1 of Scyliorhinus torazame. Classification (NCBI taxonomy): domain Eukaryota; kingdom Metazoa; phylum Chordata; class Chondrichthyes; order Carcharhiniformes; family Scyliorhinidae; genus Scyliorhinus; species Scyliorhinus torazame. Next base: position 84,886,616 of record NC_092714.1, read on the forward strand.
AAGGTAATGGGATTAGAGCCCAATGGTCAGCTCCTGTGCACAGATCCCCAGTTACATTGAGTGCAAATGCATTATTGTGTAAAGACCCTGTTCCATCTTACAGACCATCTGGAGTACTTACATGTCATCTCAACAAACAATGCTGATTCAAATCACTATTCTGTGTTGAAAGTTCATGCAGAGAACTGCAAGATAAATATTAACATGGAGTGTGTGAAGTGATGCCTTTGTTTCTCACCAGCATCATCACCTTGAATTGTTCACTCGTTACTTTCTTCCTTATGGTTCAGAATAATAGATGGCACAGATGCAGGAAAATTATACACACTTAATTGTAAGAAAGAACACAGAGTCCTTTAATTCGTATTAAAAATGGTATGGAATTGCAATGTGACAGGGGTGGGGTGCAGGGGATAGAGGAGGGAAGATATGCATTCATCAATCCCAATTATAGTGTCATTATATCATTTGCAGAAGGTTTGAGATGGTGATGTTCCTACAACACTGAAGTCCCAGCATTTCCCTACCAGAATTAAGTTTGCCGAGGGCAAGTATCAAAAAGGGATAATTTCCTCATATGTTTCCCACTGCTACATTTTATGAGGTGATACTTGGAGAGGAAGCACTTTCGACTGAGTTCCTTGGAACTGTACCAGGTCTCACTTTTGTACTCAGATTAACATCACGCAATTCAAAATGGGGAAACAGGCATCTCTGCTCTGTAAGTGTAAACATCACCCCACAGAGGTGCTATGATCCAGAGCCAAGACGTACTGTACTTTTCATTAAATGACAAAGTGCAAAGAAACAGATGGCTTCATAATACTTTCAGTGTACTCATGGAAAGTTGACCAAACAAAGGGCTGAGTTTTCTGGGCACCTCAAAGGCTGCAAGCGGGAGGCAACCCAGCACCGTTCGACAGTGGGACCTGGGGCAGCTCTTAGTTGACAGGGGCTAATTAAGAAACTGCCACTGGAGCCACATCTAATTGAGGAACAGCAGCCGTCCCCAAGAGCTGCCATCCTAATCGATGAGGGGGAGGGGGCACCTCAGCAGCCTCAGCAGCACCATGGTGGTAGCCAGTTCTGAACCACAGCTCCAGGGAGGGCGTGCCTCAACGGCGAGATGCCATTGAAGAGCAGGTGAGGTTCTCTTGGTAAGGCCGGGGGCCAGGCAAGCTTGCCCTGTTGATCCAGTGGGGAAGGAGGGGGTAGGTAAGGTATACCATGGGTAGCATTGCCAGGGGGCTGACCAAGACGATCCTTCTTATGCCATGGTGTGGCCGTTTAGGAGGACCTGCCTCCTGAACTTGCTGGGAGGACCTCAGGATTTATTCGGTGGTGTCCCCACACTCCTGAAGGCCCTCTCAATACAGGACAAATGCTCACCAGAGGAGCAAAGTAGCCCTTAATTAGCTAGTTAAGTAGTTCAATTGACGACTGGATGCGTGGCCACGCTGCACAGTCGCCGACCACCTGCAATATTCCATGCAGCTGGAAGACATTGGCCTCCCTTCCCAATGCTACCAGCTCTTCCTCCTCTCAGCCCATCTCCAATAAGGCATAAGACATAGAAACAGAATTAGGCCACTCGGCCCATTGAGTCTGCTCCACCATTCAATCATGGCTGATGAGCCAGGAAAACTCAGCCTGCGGAATCCACATTTGACAGAGGAAAAGTTATTCTTTGTAATTGCTATTTGTACACATTTGTGAAAAATCATAGCACAGACAGTGGCAGAGTTACTAGGATATTAGTTTTCCGTTGTTAGACACAATTTTATCACAGGACTGATCTATTTACTCCCTCCTCTAAGCAGTTACTATTGATGTTCACATCAATCAATACTTCTTGGGCTTCAGCTCACAAGCAAATTGCCACTGATGTTAAAGCGCCCCCTAGAGCTATTTTCTGAACCCTCAGAGCAAAATAAATTTTAAACATGATATACAACTACTGCCACCTACACATCCATCATGATAATGTTGCTTTTCCTTTGAGGACTAACTAAAAGCACAGTTTTCATGCAAAAGTATAATGATTTTTCTGAATGTATTGGTAGAATTCTATGAATAAAATCATGGGCTGGATTCTCCACCGGCGGGATGCTCCGTTTTGCTGGCAGCCCGGGGGTTTGCCGATGGCGTGGGGCAGCCCCACAATAGGAAACCCCATTGACCGGCCGGTGTAATGGAGCATCCGGCCAGTGGGTTGAAATGGAAATGTGGCACAGCGGGGCGGAGAATCCAGCCCTAGTGTCTGTTTCTTCACAGATCAAGCAATCTGCTTTTCTTTTTATTATTCATAGGATATAAGCGTTGTTGGCAAGGCCAGCAAACATTGCTCATCATTGGAAGGTGGTAGTAAGCCAGTTTCTTGAATTACTGCAGTCCCATGTGGTTTAGACACACTCTCAATGCCTTTAGGGCTGGAGTTCTAAAGTTTAACTCAGTGACAATGAAGGAAGGTGATGTGGTTTCAAGTCTAGTTGGTGCGTGGTTCGGAGGCGAACTTGCAGTTGGTGGTGTCCCAATAAGTCTGCTGTCCTTCTCCTTCTAGGTGGTGGAGGTCCTGGTTAGTAAAGTGCTGTTGGAGGAGGCTTTAGGAGCTGTCTTCGTGTATCTTGTAGATGGTACACACTGCGCCACTGTGCACCAGTGGTGGAGGGAGTGGAGCTGGTGGACGGGGTGCCAATAAAGTGAGCTGCTTTATCCTGAATGATTTTGAGCTTCTTGAATATTGTTGGAGTTGAGTGCCTCTGGACAAATAAGTATTCTATCACACTCTTCACTGGTGCCTTATGGGCAGGCCTTCAGGAGCCAGAAAGTGAGTCACTCACCACATAATTCCCAGCTATAATGAAAAAAGCTGGAAATACTCAACAGGTCCGACAGCATCTGTGGAGAGAAACAGTTAACATGTTAACATTTCAGATTGATGACTCTTCATTCGAAGGTTTTCAATGGTGATCCTAGGGATGGTAATGATGAAGGATTCAGGAATGCTATTGCAGTTGAGAATCAAGGGGAAATAGTTAGATTTTCTCTTGTTGGAGCTGGTGATTACCTGGCACTTGTGTCATATGAATGTCACTTTCAACTCATCAACTCAAGCCTGAATATTCTGCAAGTCTTGCATATGGGTATAGACTCCATCAGTATCTGAGGAGTTGCGAATATTACTGAAAACTCTTGCTTGAAAACATTCACACTGAAATTATTTGGGTCACAGTTCTGCCGGCAATACTAATATTGTTCCAGTTGGCGTCCATCTTCTAGTGCTGAATCTTCTGGTGTCTCCAGTACTGAGCCTGCCAGTGTTGAGCCCACTAGTACATTCCAATACTGACCCTGCCAGTGGCCTTCATCATTGAGCCAGGCTGTGTGCTCAAGTGTTGAGACTCATTGAAGCCTTCACTGTTGAACCTCCCAGTCCCCTTTGCTGTTGAGCCCACCACTGCCTTCCCATGTTGAGTTTGATGTTGCCCTCCTAGACTCAGAACCGAGACTGCAGGAATTAACAAGGCCTGTGGGAAGGCATCTAATTTGCAACAATTGTCAGGCACAAGCATTGTCACAGTTCTGTTATCATCTGAAAATACTGCACAACCCACCATTGTTGGGGAGGGTTACCCAGGTATCCCGTAGACTCCAGCCATGTCTATCCTGACCCCTAGTGTAATCAGATCAGACCTTTTTCTGTTAAAATTGAGTATTTCTTCTGGAGTCCAGGTCACTTCCTTGATCTGAAGAGAACGAGTGAGACTATCTGAAGACAGATGCATCTCAACTCACTTGACAGAACATCATCCAGAGATACATCGCATTCAAATTGGGGTCATTCTTTGTCTGTGGCTCCTTTCGCATTGATAAAATTTCACTTTCAAGGACCAGTCACAATTGAAATGAAATGAAATGAATGAAAAATGAAAATGAAAATGAAAATGAAAAAATGAAATGAATGAAATGAAAATGAAAATCGCTTATTGGCACGAGTAGGCTTCAATGAAGTTACTGTGAAAATCCCCTAGTCGCCACATTCCGGCGCCTGTTCGGGGAGGCTGGTACGGGAATTGAACGGTGCTGCTGGCCTGCCTTGGTCTGCTTTCAAAGCCAGTGATTTAGCCCAGTGAGCAAAACCAGCCCCTTATTACTCCTATTACTCCTATTACTAGACTTTAGATTTATTGTCACGTGTTACTGAGGTACAGTGAAAAGTATTGTTCTGCGTTCAGTCCAGGCAGATCATTCCATACATGAAAAACATAGGACATACGATAAGTGCACAATGTAAATACATAGACATAGACATCGAGTGAAGCAAACGGAGTGTAGTGCTACAACAGTAGAGAAGATGCGTGGAGAGATCAGTTCAGTCTATAAGAGGGTCATTCAGGAGACTGGTAACAGCGAGGAAGAAGATGTTTTTGAATCTGTCACTGCATGTTCTCAGACTTTTGAATCTTCTGCCCTATGGAAGAGATTGGAAGACAGAATAACCCAGATGGGAGGCGTCTTTGATTATGCTGCCCGCTTTTCCAAGGGTGCGGGAGGTATAGACACAGTCAATGGATAGGAGATGGGTTCACTTGATAGGCTGGGCTGTATTCATGACTCTCTGTAGTTTCCTATGGTCTTGGGCTGAGCAGTTGCCATATTAGTCTGTGTAGCAACCAGATAGGATGCTTTCTATGGTGCATCTGAAAAATTTGGGAAGAGTCAATGTGGACATGCCAAATTTCCTTAGTTTTCTGACAAAGTAAAGGTGCTGTTGTGCCTGCTTTGTCATAGCATTGAGGTGGGTGGACCAGGACAGATTGTTGCTGATGTGCACACCTCGGAATTTGAAGCTGTCAACCATCTCCATCTCGGCACCATTGATGCAGACAGGGCGTTTACGACACTTTGCTTCCTGAAGTCAACGACCAGCTCCTTAGTTTGTCTGACATTGAGGGAGAGATTGTTGTTGTTGCGCCACTCCAGTAGGTTTGCTATCACCCATCAGTATCTTCCAGAAATGGCAAACACGAGCAGGCCATTGCTATTTTCTGGGCTTTCTGCCAGTCTCGGAAGTTGCTGATTTCCAGCGCCTAATTGTTTCTTCAAAAGAAAGCAAATTTGTCACTGTCACTTTCCTCTTTTATTCCCCGCTCAGTTGTATCCCATCTTCACTTCCTGGCAGTGATTCGCACAGAAATGCAATTCTACTGGTCCTGGCAAACTTCTGGCACTTGGTCCCATGGCTCTTCTTCATGTGTGTGCTCAGGCAGTGAATATTGACAAGCTATTTAACAAATCACACCAAGCCCCCATGTTCATACTTTCACTGGATAACAATCGGAGCAAAGCCACAGATGATTTTATTCTTCCCTTTTCCAGAGGCACTGAGGTCATTTGTGATGTTTCACGACAGCTAAGATCGGCCAACCTTACACAGATCTGAACTCAAATGTGGGATTTTCCCAGTGATATATCGGTGTAAAGTTCCACATCAAGTAGCATGACTGAATCATTGGAAAAAATCCATTCAGGTTGGCAATAATATTCTCTTTCTGTATCACAGTGTTAAAGATGAACTATTTTGCGAAATAAAATCATTATAACATAAAGCAATCATTGACTGTGATTGGAATTTTGCAACAATGTTAATTATATCACTATACGGTCAGGGGGCCTGCACATACCTGCACTTGCTGCATGACAAGCAAAAAGCATAAAATGGTTCACCTACACAAAAAAAGTTGGAGGGGCATCTATTCAATACCAGGATTTAGAGTGGGGAAAGGATGGGCAATGCCATAAAAAGAAAATTATGGAAAGGGGCAGTCCCTGATTTATCCTTTCTCATCAGCTGTTATTCTTATGAATGTGGGTCATATTAATAAAGCACTTCTCGTTTTACAGCAGGATAATTGCAATATAATTTGATTGAACTGCTTTGGGCACAGGTTTCTTTGTTTGTCCACAAAATCGACTCAAAATGTTATATTATGAATAAGTAAATTATTCTATTCACAGAGAATGTACTCTGAGCACGTATAACTTTAAAAAATAAATTTTATTGGTGTGATTTGCGAGCCAGCTGGGGTTTATTGGTCAATCTGAATTGCCCTTGCGAAGGTGGTGGTGAGTGACATTCTCGAACTGATGAAGTCCATGTGCTGAAGATGCTGTTAAAGAAGAAAGTTCCAGAACTTTGACCCAGTGACAGTGAAGGAGACAGTGATGGAATGAAGATGAAGGACAGACCGTTCTAATCTGGAGACTAGGGACGGGATTCCCTGTCCCACCGCACCCGAAAACAGGTGCGACATGGCCCGTCAGCAGCTGGATTCTCCGTCCCGGCATCCGGCCAATGGGGATTACCACTGTGAGCAACCCCAGGCCGTCGGGAAATCCATAAAATGGAGGATCCACCGTCGGAGAATCCAGTCCTAGCTGCGGTGGTGGACAGGAAATTCAGTGTGAAGCTCGCTGGCTGGCGCGGCAGGAAAGTCAGTGTGATTCTCAATGGTGGCGGGAAGGAAAGTCAGTGTGATTCTCACTGGGTGGACAGGAAGTTCAGTGTGATTCTCACTGGGTGGTAGGGCAGGAAAGTCAGTGTGATTCTCACTGGGTGGCGGGGCAGGAAAGTCAGTGTGATTCTCACTGGGTGACGGGGCAGGAAAGTCAGTGTGATTCTCACTGGGTGGCGGGGCAGGAAAGTCAGTGTGATTCTCGCTGGGTGGACAGGAAGTTCAGTGTGATTCTCACTGGGTGGCAGGGCAGGAAAGTCAGTATGATTCTCACTGGGTGGACAGGAAGTTCAGTGTGATTCTTGCTGGGTGGCGCGGCAGGAAAGTCAGTGTGATTCTCGCTGGGTGGCGGGGCAGAAAAGTCAGTGTGATTCTCACTGGGTGGCGGGGCAGAAAAGTCAGTGTGATTCTCGCTGGGTGGCGGGGCAGGATAGTCAGTGTGATTCTCATTGGGTGGCGGGGCAGGAAAGTCAGTGTGGTTCTCACTGGGTGGCGGGGCAGGAAAGTCAGTGTGATTCTCACTGGGTGGACAGGAGGTTCAGTGTGATTCACACTGGGAGGCGGGGCAGGAAAGTTAGTGTGATTCACACTGGGTGGCGGGGCAGGAAAGTCAGTGTGATTCTCACTGGGTGGCAGGGCAGGAAAGTCAGTGTGATTCTCACTGGGCGGCGGGGCAGGAAAGTCAGTGTGGTTCTCGCTGGGTGGCGGGACAGGAAAGTCAGCGTGATTCTCACTGGGTGGCGGGGCAGGAAAGTCAGTGTGATTCTCACTGGGTGGCGGGGCAGGAAAGTCAGTGTGATTCTCGCTGGGTGGACAGGAAGTTCAGTGTGATTCTCACTGGGTGGCAGGGCAGGAAAGTCAGTGTGATTCTCACTGGGTGGACAGGAGGTTCAGTGTGATTCTTGCTGGGTGGCGCGGCAGGAAAGTCAGTGTGATTCTCGCTGGGTGGCGGGGCAGAAAAGTCAGTGTGATTCTCACTGGGAGGCGGGGCAGAAAAGTCAGTGTGATTCTCGCTGGGTGGCGGGGCAGGATAGTCAGTGTGATTCTCATTGGGTGGCGGGGCAGGAAAGTCAGTGTGGTTCTCACTGGGTGGCGGGGCAGGAAAGTCAGTGTGATTCTCACTGGGTGGCAGGGCAGGAAAGTCAGTGTGATTCTCACTGGGCGGCGGGGCAGGAAAGTCAGTGTGATTCTCACTGGGTGGACAGGAGGTTCAGTGTGATTCACACTGGGAGGCGGGGCAGGAAGGTTTGTGTGATTCACACTGGGTGGCGGGGCAGGAAAGTCAGTGTGATTCTCACTGGGTGGCAGGGCAGGAAAGTCAGTGTGATTCTCACTGGGCGGCGGGGCAGGAAAGTCAGTGTGGTTCTCGCTGGGTGGCGGGACAGGAAAGTCAGCGTGATTCTCACTGGGTGGCGGGGCAGGAAAGTCAGTGTGATTCTCACTGGGTGGCGGGGCAGGAAAGTCAGTGTGATTCTCACTGGCTGGCACGGCAGGAAAGTCAGTGTTATTCTCGCTGGTGGCGGGGCAGGAAAGTCAGTGTGATTCTCGCTGGGTGGCGCAGGAAAGTCAGTGTGATTCTCACTGGGCGGCGGGGCAGGAAAGTCAGTGCGATTCTCGCTGGGTGGCGGGGCAGGAAAGTCAGTGTGATTCTCACTGGGTGGCGGGGCAGGAAAGTCAGTGTGAATCTCGCTGGGTGGCGGGGCAGGAAAGTCAGTGTGATTCTCGCTGGGTGGCGGGACAGGAAAGTCAGTGCGATTCTCACTGGGTGGCGGGGCAGGAAGGTCAGTGTGATTCTCACTGGGTGGCGCAGGAAAGTCAGTGTGATTCTCACTCGGTGCCAGGGCAGGAAAGTCAGTGTGATTCTCACTGGGTGGCAGGGCAGGAAGGTCAGTGTGACACTCACTGGGTGGACAGGAAGTTCAGTGTGATTCTCACTGGGTGGCGGGGCAGGAAAGTCAGTGTGATTCTCACTGGTGGCGGGGCAGGAAAGTCAGTGTGATTCTCACTGGGTGGTGGGGCAGGAAAGTCAGTGTGATTCTCGCTGGTGGCGGGGCAGGAAAGTCAGTGTGATTCTCACTGGGTGGCGGGGCAGGAAGGTCAGTGTGATTCTCACTGGGTGGCAGGGCAGGAAAGTCAGTGTGATTCTCGCTGGTGGCGGGGCAGGAAAGTCAGTGTGATTCTCACTGGGTGGCGGGGCAGGAAAGTCAGTGTGATTCTCGCTGGTGGCGGGGCAGGAAAGTCAGTGTGATTCTCACTGGGTGGCGGGGCAGGAAGGTCAGTGTGATTCTCACTGGGCGGTGGGGAAGGAAAGTCAGTGTGATTCTCGCTGGGTGGTGGGACAGGAAAGTCAGTGTGATTCTCGCTGGGTGGCGGGGCAGGAAAGTCAGTGTGATTCTCGCTGGGTGGTGATACAGGAAAGTCAGTGTGATTCTCACTGGGTGGCAGGGCAGGAAAGTCAGTGTGATTCTCACTGGGCGGCGGTGCAGGAAAGTCAGTGTGATTCTCACTGGGTTGGGCAGGAAAGTCAGTGTGTTTCTCACTCGGTGGCGGGGCAGGAAAGTCAGTGTGATTCTCGCTGGGTGGTGATACAGGAAAGTCAGTGTGATTCTCACTGGGTGACAGGGCAGGAAAGTCAGTGTGATTCTCACTGGGCGGCGGGGCAGGAAAGTCAGTGTGATTCTCATTGGGTGGCGGGGAAGGAAAGTCAGTGTGATTCTCTCTGGGTGGCGGGACAGGAAAGTCAATGTGATTCTCGCTGGGTGGCGGGGCAGGAAAGTCAGTGTGTTTCTCACTGGGTGGCGGGGCAGGAAAGTCAGTGTGATTCTCACTGGCTGGCACGGCAGGAAAGTCAGTGTGATTCTCGCTGGTGGCGGGGCAGGAAAGTCAGTGTGATTCTCGCTGGGTGGCGCAGGAAAGTCAGTGTGATTCTCACTGGGCGGCGGGGCAGGAAAGTCAGTGCGATTCTCGCTGGGTGGCGGGGCAGGAAAGTCAGTGTGATTCTCACTGGGTGGCGGGGCAGGAAAGTCAGTGTGAATCTCGCTGGGTGGCGGGGCAGGAAAGTCAGTGTGATTCTCGCTGGGTGGCGGGACAGGAAAGTCAGTGCGATTCTCACTGGGTGGCGGGGCAGGAAGGTCAGTGTGATTCTCAATGGGTGGCGCAGGAAAGTCAGTGTGATTCTCACTGGGTGCCAGGGCAGGAATGTCAGTGTGATTCTCACAGGGGGGCAGGGCAGGAAGGTCAGTGTGACACTCACTGGGTGGACAGGAAGTTCAGTGTGATTCTCACTGGGTGGCGGGGCAGGAAAGTCAGTGTGATTCTCACTGGTGGCGGGGCAGGAAAGTCAGTGTGATTCTCACTGGGTGGCGGGGCAGGAAAGTCAGTGTGATTCTCGCTGGTGGCGGGGCAGGAAAGTCAGTGTGATTCTCACTGGGTGGCGGGGCAGGAAGGTCAGTGTGATTCTCACTGGGTGGCAGGGCAGGAAAGTCAGTGTGATTCTCGCTGGTGGCGGGGCAGGAAAGTCAGTGTGATTCTCACTGGGTGGCGGGGCAGGAAAGTCAGTGTGATTCTCGCTGGTGGCGGGGCAGGAAAGTCAGTGTGATTCTCACTGGGTGGCGGGGCAGGAAGGTCAGTGTGATTCTCACTGGGCGGCGGGGAAGGAAAGTCAGTGTGATTCTCGCTGGGTGGCGGGACAGGAAAGTCAGTGTGATTCTCGCTGGGTGGCGGGGCAGGAAATTCAGTGTGTTTCTCACTCGGTGGCGGGGCAGGAAAGTCAGTGTGATTCTCACTGGGTGGCGGGGCAGGAAAGTCTGTGTTATTCTCGCTGGGTGGTGATACAGGAAAGTCAGTGTGATTCTCACTGGGTGGCAGGGCAGGAAAGTCAGTGTGATTCTGACTGGGCGGCGGGGCAGGAAAGTCAGTGTGATTCTCAATGGGTGGCGGGGAAGGAAAGTCAGTGTGATTCTCACTGGGTGGCGGGACAGGAAAGTCAGTGTGATTCTCGCTGGGTGGCGGGGCAGGAAAGTCAGTGTGTTTCTCACTCGGTGGCGGGGCAGGAAAGTCAGTGTGATTCTCACTGGGTGGCGGGGCAGGAAAGTCTGTGTGATTCTCGCTGGGTGGTGATACAGGAAAGTCAGTGTGATTCTCACTGGGTGGCAGGGCAGGAAAGTCAGTGTGATTCTCACTGGGCGGCGGGGCAGGAAAGTCAGTGTGATTCTCACTGGGTGGCGGGACAGGAAAGTCAGTGTGATTCTCGCTGGGTCGTGGGGCAGGAAGTTCAGTGTGATTCTCACGGGGTGGCGGGGCAGGAAAGTCAGTGTGATTCTCACTGGGCGGCGGGGCAGGAAAGTCAGTGTGATTCTCACTGGGTGGCGGGACAGGAAAGTCAGTGTGATTCTCGCTGGGTGGCGGGGCAGGAAGTTCAGTGTGGTTCTCACTGGGTGGCGGGGCAGGAAAGTCAGTGTGATTCTCGCTGGTGGCGGGGCAGGAAAGTCAGTGTGATTCTCACTGGGTGGCGGGGCAGGAAAGTCAGTGTGATTCTCGCTGGGTGGCGTGGCAGGAAAGTCAATGTGATTCTCACTGGGTGGCGGGGCATGAAAGTCAGTGTGATTCTCACTGGGTGGCGGGGCAGGAAAGTCAGTGTGATTCTCACTGGGTGGCGGGGCAGGAATGTCAGTGTGATTCTCACTGGGTGGCGCAGGAAAGTCAGTGTTGTTCTCACTGGTTGGCAGGGCAGGAAAGTCAGTGTGATTCTCACTGGGTGGCGGGGCAGGAAAGTCAGTGTGATTCTCACTGGGTGGACAGGAAGTTCAGTGTAATTCTCACTGGGTGCCAGGGCAGGAAAGTCAGTGTGATTCTCACTGGGTGGCGGGACAGGAAAGTCAGTGTGATCCTCGCTGGGTCGTGGGGCAGGAAGTTCAGTGTGATTCTCACGGGGTGGCGGGGCAGGAAAGTCAGTGTGATTCTCACTGGGCGGCGGGGCAGGAAAGTCAGTGTGATTCTCACTGGGTGGCGGGACAGGAAAGTCAGTGTGATTCTCGCTGGGTGGCGGGGCAGGAAGTTCAGTGTGGTTCTCACTGGGTGGCGGGGCAGGAAAGTCAGTGTGATTCTCGCTGGTGGCGGGGCAGGAAAGTCAGTGTGATTCTCACTGGGTGGCGGGGCAGGAAAGTCAGTGTGATTCTCGCTGGGTGGCGAGGCAGGAAAGTCAATGTGATTCTCACTGGGTGGCGGGGCAGGAAAGTCAGTGTGATTCTCACTGGGTGGCGGGGCAGGAAAGTCAGTGTGATTCTCACTGGTTGGCGGGGCAGGAATGTCAGTGTGATTCTCACTGGGTGGCGCAGGAAAGTCAGTGTTGTTCTCACTGGTTGGCAGGGCAGGAAAGTCAGTGTGATTCTCACTGGGTGGCGGGGCAGGAAAGTCAGTGTGATTCTCACTGGGTGGACAGGAAGTTCAGTGTAATTCTCACTGGGTGCCAGGGCAGGAAAGTCAGTGTGATTCTCACTGGGTGGCGGGGCAGGAAAGTCAGTGTGATTCTCATTGGGTGCCAGGGCAGGAAAGTCAGTGTGATTCTCACTGGGTGGCGGGGCAGGAAAGTCAGTGTGATTCTCACTGGGTGCCAGGGCAGGAAAGTCAGTGTGATTCTCACTGGGTGGCAGGGCAGGAAAGTCAGTGTGATTCTCGCTGGTGGCGGGGCAGGAAAGTCAGTGTGATTCTCACTGGGTGGCGGGGCAGGAAAGTCAGTGTGATTCTCACTGGGTTGGGCAGGAAAGTCAGTGTGATTCTCACTGGGTAGCCCGGCAGGAAAGTCAGTGTGATTCTCGGTGGGTGGCGGGGCAGGAAAGTCAGTGTGATTCTCGCTGGTGGCGGGGCAGGAAAGTCAGTGTGATTCTCACTGGGTGGCGGGGCAGGAAAGTCAGTGTGATTCTCACTGGGTTGGGCAGGAAAGTCAGTGTGATTCTCACTGGGTAGCCCGGCAGGAAAGTCAGTGTGATTCTCGGTGGGTGGCGGGGCAGGAAAGTCAGTGTGATTCTCGCTGGTGGCGGGGCAGGAAAATCAGTCTGATTCTCACTGGGTGGCGGGGCAGGAAGGTCAGTGTGATTCTCACTGGGTGGCGGGGCAGGAAAGTCAGTCTGATTCTCACTGGGTGGCGGGGCAGGAAGGTCAGTGTGATTCTCACTGGGTGGCGGGGCAGGAAAGTCAGTGTGATTCTCGCTGGGTGGCGGGGCAGGAAAGTCAGTGTGATTCTCGCTGGGTGGCGGGGCAGGAAAGTCAGTGTGATTCTCGCTGGTGGCGGGGCAGGAAAGTCAGTGTGATTCTCACTGGGTGGCGGGGCAGGAAAGTCAGTGTGATTCTCACTGGGTGGCGGGGCAGGAAAGTCAGTGTGATTCTCACTGGGTTGGGCAGGAAAGTCAGTGTGATTCTCACTGGGTAGCCCGGCAGGAAAGTCAGTGTGATTCTCGGTGGGTGGCGGGGCAGGAAAGTCAGTGTGATTCTCGCTGGTGGCGGGGCAGGAAAATCAGTGTGATTCTCACTGGGTGGCAGGGCAGGAAAGTCAGTCTGATTCTCACTGGGTGGCGGGGCAGGAAGGTCAGTGTGATTCTCACTGGGTGGCGGGGCAGGAAAGTCAGTGTGATTCTCACTGGGTTGGGCAGGAAAGTCAGTGTGATTCTCACTGGGTTGGGTAGGAAGGTCAGTGTGATTCTCACTGGGTGGCGGGGCAGGAAAGTCAGTGTGATTCTCGCTGGGTGGCGCAGGAAAGTCAGTGTGGTTCTCACTGGGTGGCGGGGAAGTCAGTGTGATTCTCACTGGGTTGGGCAGGAAAGTCAGTGTGATTCTCACTGGGTGGCGGGGCAGGAAAGTCAGTGTGATTCTCGCTGGGTGGCGCAGGAAAGTCAGTGTGATTCACACTGGGTGGCGGGGCAGGAAAGTCAGTGTGATTCTCACTGGGTGGCGGGGCAGGAAAGTCAGTGTGATTCTCACTGGGTGCGGGGCAGGAAAGTCAGTCTGGTTCTCACAGTGTGGCGGGGCAGGAAAGTCAGTGTGATTCTCACTGGGCGGCGGGGCAGGAAAGTCAGTGTGGTTCTCACTGGGTGGACAGGAAGTTCAGTGTGATTCTCACTGGGTGGCGGGGCAGGAAGGTCAGTGTGGTTCTCACTGGGTGGCGGGGAAGGAAAGTCAGTGTGATTCTCGCTGGGTGGCGGGGCAGGAAAGTCAGTGTGATTCTCACTGGGTGGCGGGACAGGAAAGTCAGTGTGATTCTCACTGGGTGTCGGGGCAGGGAAGTCAGTGTGATTCTCGCTGGGTGGCGGGGCAGGAAAGTCAGTGTGATTCTCGCTGGGTGACGGGGCAGGAAAGTCAGTGTGATTCTCACTCGGTGGACAGGAAGTTCAATGTGATTCTCACTGGGTGTCGGGGCAGGAAAGTCAGTGTGATTCACGCTGGGTAGCGGGGCAGGAAAGTCAGTGTGATTCTCACTGGGTCGCAGGGCAGGAAAGTCAGTGTGATTCTCACTAGGTTGGGCAGGAAAGTCAGTGCGATTCTCATTAGGTTGGGCAGGAAAGTCAGTGTGATTCTCACTGGGTGGCGGGGCAGGAATATCAGTGTGATTCTCGTTGGGTGACGGGGCAGGAAAGTCAGTCTGATTCTCACTGGGTGGCGGGGCAGGAAAGTCAGTGTGATTCTCACTGGGTGGCGCGGCAGGAAAGTCAGTGTGATTCTCGCTGGGTGGCGGGGCAGGAAAGTCAGTGTGATTCTCACTGGGTGGCAGGGCAGGAAAGTCAGTGTGATTCTCGCTGGTGGCGGGGCAGGAAAGTCAGTGTGATTCTCACTGGGTGGCGGTGCAGGAAAGTCAGTGTGATTCTCGCTGGGTGGCAGGGCAGGAAAGTCAGTGTGATTCTCACTGGGTGGCAGGGCAGGAAAGTCAGTGTGATTCTCGCTGGGTGGACAGGAAGTTCAGTGTGATTCTCACTGGTTGGCGGGGCAGGAAAGTCAGTGTGATTCTCACTGGGTGGCGGGGCAGGAATGTCAGTGTGATTCTCAATGGGTGGTGGGGCAGGAAAGTCAGTGTGATTCTCACTAGGTTGGGCAGGAAAGTCAGTGTGTTTCTTGCTGGGTGGCGGGGCAGGAAAGTCAGTGTGATTCTCACTGGGTGGCAGGGCAGGAAAGTCAGTGTGATTCTCACTGGGTGGCAGGGCAGGAAAGTCAGTGTGATTCTCGCTGGGTGGACAGGAAGTTCAGTGTGATTCTCACTGGGTGGCGGGGCAGGAAAGTCAGTGTGATTCTCACTGGGTGGCGGGGCAGGAATGTCAGTGTGATTCTCACTGGGTGGTGGGGCAGGAAGGTCAGTGTGATTCTCACTAGGTTAGGCAGGAAAGTCAGTGTGTTTCTTGCTGGGTGGCGGGGCAGGAAAGTCAGTGTGATTCTCACTGGGTGGCGGGGCAGGAAAGTCAGTGTGATTCTCACTGGGTGGCGGGGCAGGAAAGTCAGTGTGATTCTCACTGGGTGGCGGGGCAGGAATGTCAGTGTGATTCTCACTGGGTGGTGGGGCAGGAAGGTCACTGTGATTCTCACTAGGTTAGGCAGGAAAGTCAGTGTGTTTCTTGCTGGGTGGCGCTGCAGGAAAGTCAGTGTGATTCTCACTGGGTGGTGGGGCAGGAAAGCCAGTGTGATTCTCACAGGGTGGCAGGGCAGGAAAGTCAGTGTGATTCTCGCTGGTGGCGGGGCAGGAAAGTCAGTGTGATTCTCACTGGGTGGCGTGGCAGGAAAGTCAGTGTGATTCTCGCTGGGTGGCGCAGGAAAGTCAGTTTGATTCTCACTGGTAGGCAGGGCAGGAAAGTCAGTGTGATTCTCGCTGGTGGCGGGGCAGGAAAGTCAGTGTGGTTCTCACTGGGTGGCGGTGCAGGAAAGTCAGTGTGATTCTCACTGGGTGGCAGGGCAGGAAAGTCAGTGTGATTCTCACTGGGTGGCGGGGCAGGAATGTCAGTGTGATTCTCACTGGTGGCGTGGCAGGAAAGTCAGTGTGATTCTCACTGGGTGGCAGGGCAGGAAAGTCAGTGTGATTCTCACTGGGTGGCGGGGCAGGAATGTCAGTGTGATTCTCACTAGTTTGGGCAGGAAAGTCGGTGTGATTCTCACTGGGTGGCGGGGCAGGAAAGTCAGTGTGATTCTCACTGGGTGGTGGGTCAGGAAAGTCAGTGTGATTCTCACTGGGTGGCGGGGCAGGAATGTCAGTGCGATTCTCGCTGGGTGGCGGGACAGGAAAGTCAGTGTGATTCTCATTGGGTGGCAGGGCAGGAAAGTCAGTGTGGTTCTCACTGGGTGGCGGGGCAGGAAGGTCAGTGTGATTCTCACTGGGCGGCAGGGCAGGAAAGTCAGTGTGATTCTCGCTGGGTGGCGCAGGAAAATCAGTGATTCTCGCTGGGTGGACAGGAAGTTCAGTGTGATTCTTGCTGGGTGGTGCAGGAAAGTCAGTGTGGTTCACACTGGGTGGCGGGGCAGGAAAGTCAGTGTGATTCTCGCTGGGTGGCGGGGCAGGAAAGTCAGTGTGATTCTCACTGGGTGGCGAGGCAGGAAAGTCAGTGTGATTCTCACTGGGTGGCGGGGCAGGAAAGTCAGTGTGATTCTCACTGGGTGGCGGGGCAGGAAAGTCAGTGTGATTCTCGCTGGGTGGCGGGGCAGGAAAGTCAGTGTGATTCTCGCTGGGCGGTGGGGCAGGAAAGCCAGTGTGATTCTCACTGGGCGGCGGGGCAGGAAAGTCAGTGTGATTCTCACTGGGCGGCGGGGCAGGAAAGTCAGTGTGATTCTCGCTGGTGGCGGGGCAGGAAAGCCAGTGTGATTCTCACTGGGCGGCGGGGCAGGAAAGTCAGTGTGATTCTCGCTGGGTGGCGGGGCAGGAAAGTCAGTGATTCTCACTGGGTTGGGCAGGAAAGTCAGTGTGATTCTCACTGGGCGGCGGGGCAGGAAAGTCAGTGTGATTCTCACTGGGCGGCGGGGCAGGAAAGTCAGTGTGATTCTCACTAGGTGGCGAGGCAGGAAAGTCAGTGTGATTCTCACTGGTGGCGGGGCAGGAAAATCAGTGTGATTCTCACTGGGTGGCAGGGCAGGAAAGTCAGTCTGATTCTCACTTGTGGCGGGGCAGGAAGGTCAGTGTGATTCTCACTGGGTTGCGGGGCAGGAAAGTCAGTGTGATTCTCACTGGGTTGGGCAGGAAAGTCAGTGTGATTCTCACTGGGCTGGGCAGGAAAGTCAGTGTGATTCTCACTGGGTGGAGGGGCAGGAAAGTCAGTGTGATTCTCGCTGGGTGGCGCAGGAAAGTCAGTGTGGTTCTCACTGGGTGGCGGGGAAGTCAGTGTGATTCTCGCTGGGTGGCGCAGGAAAGTCAGTGTGATTCACACTGGGTGGCGGGGCAGGAAAGTCAGTGTGATTCTCACTGTGTGGCGGGGCAGGAAAGTCAGTGTGATTCTCACTGGGTGGCGGGGCAGGAAAGTCAATGTGATTCTCCCTGGGTGGCGCAGGAAAGTCAGTGTGGTTCTCACTGGGTGGCGGGGAAGGAAAGTAAGTGTGATTCTCACTGGGTAGCGGGGCAGGAAAGTCAGTGTGATTCTCACTGGGTGGACAGGAAGTTCAGTGTGATTCTCATTGGGTGGCGGGACAGGAAAGTCAGTGTGATTCTCACTGGGCGGCGGGGCAGGAAAGTCAGTGTGGTTCTCACTGGGTGGACAGGAAGTTCAGTGTGATTCTTTCTGGGTGGTGGCGCAGGAAGGTCAGTGTGGTTCTCACTGGGTGGCGGGGAAGGAAAGTCAGTGTGATTCTCGCTGGGTGGCGGGGAAGGAAAGTCAGTGTGATACTCACTGGGTGGCGGGACAGGAAAGTCAGTGTGATCCTCACTGGGTGGCGGGGCAGGAAAGTCAGTGTGATTCTCGCTGGGTGGCGGGGCAGGAAAGTCAGTGTGATTCTCGCTGGGTGACGGGGCAGGAAAGTCAGTGTGATTCTCACTCGGTGGACAGGAAGTTCAATGTGATTCTCACTGGGTGTCGGGGCAGGAAAGTCAGTGTAATTCACGCTGGGTGGCGGGGCAGGAAAGTCAGTGTGATTCTCACTGGGTGGCAGGGCAGGAAAGTCAGTGTGATTCTCACTAGGTTGGGCAGGAAAGTCAGTGCGATTTTCATTAGGTTGGGCAGGAAAGTCAGTGTGATTCTCACTGGGTGGCGGGGCAGGAATGTCAATGTGATTCTCGTTGGGTGGCGGGGCAGGAAAGTCCGTCTGATTCTCACTGGGTGGCGGGGCAGGAAAGTCAGTGTGATTCTCACTGGGTGGCGCGGCAGGAAAGTCAGTGTGATTCTCGCTGGGTGGCGGGGCAGGAAAGTCAGTGTGATTCTCACTGGGTGGCAGGGCAGGAAAGTCAGTGTGATTCTCGCTGGTGGCGGGGCAGGAAAGTCAGTGTGATTCTCGCTGGGTGGCAGGGCAGGAAAGTCAGTGTGATTCTCACTGGTGGCGGGGCAGGAAAGTCAGTGTGATTCTCACTGGGTGTCAGGGCAGGAAAGTCAGTGTGATTCTCACTGGGTGGCAGGGCAGGAAAGTCAGTGTTATTCTCGCTGGGTGGACAGGAAGTTCATTGTGATTCTCACTGGTTGGCGGGGCAGGAAAGTCAGTGTGATTCTCACTGGGTGGCGGGGCAGGAATGTCAGTGTGATTCTCACTGGGTGGTTGGGCAGGAAAGTCAGTGTGATTCTCACTAGGTTGGGCAGGAAAGTCAGTGTGTTTCTTGCTGGGTGGCGGGGCAGGAAAGTCAGTGTGATTCTCACTGGGTGGCAGGGCAGGAAAGTCAGTGTGATTCTCACTGGGTGGCAGGGCAGGAAAGTCAGTGTGATTCTCGCTGGGTGGACAGGAAGTTCAGTGTGATTCTCACTGGGTGGCGGGGCAGGAAAGTCAGTGTGATTCTCACTGGGTGGCGGGGCAGGAATGTCAGTGTGATTCTCACTGGGTGGTGGGGCAGGAAGGTCAGTGTGATTCTCACTAGGTTAGGCAGGAAAGTCAGTGTGTTTCTTGCTGGGTGGCGGGGCAGGAAAGTCAGTGTGATTCTCACTGGGTGGTGGGGCAGGAAAGCCAGTGTGATTCTCACAGGGTGGCAGGGCAGGAAAGTCAGTGTGATTCTCGCTGGTGGCGGGGCAGGAAAGTCAGTGTGATTCTCACTGGGTGGCGCGGCAGGAAAGTCAGTGTGATTCTCACTGGGTGGCTGGACAGGAAAGTCAGTGTGATTCTCACTGGGTGGCGGGACAGGAAAGTCAGTGTGATTCTCACTGGGTGGCGGGGCAGGAAGGTCAGTGTGATTCTCGCTGGATGGCGGGGCAGGAAAGTCAGTTTGATTCTCACTGGGTGGCAGGGCAGGAAAGTCAGTGTGATTCTCGCTGGTGGCGGGGCAGGAAAGTCAGTGTGATTCTCACTGGGTGGCGGTGCAGGAAAGTCAGTGTGATTCTCGCTGGGTGGCGGGGCAGGAAAGTCAGTGTGATTCTCACTGGTGGCGGGGCAGGA
Organism: Scyliorhinus torazame; assembly: GCF_047496885.1. NCBI lineage: Eukaryota > Metazoa > Chordata > Chondrichthyes > Carcharhiniformes > Scyliorhinidae > Scyliorhinus > Scyliorhinus torazame. The sequence continues at coordinate 84,905,656 of NC_092714.1, forward strand.
AAGTCAGTGTGTTTCTCACTGGGTGGCGGGGCAGGAAAGTCAGTGTGATTCTCACTGGGCGGCAGGGCAGGAAAGTCAGTGTGATTCTCACTGGGTGGCAGGGGAGGAAAGTCAGTGTGATTCTCACTGGGTGGCGGGACAGGAAAGTCAGTGTGATTCTCTTTGGGTGGCGGGGCAGGAAAGTCAGTGTGGTTCTCACTGGGTGGCGGGGCAGGAAGGTCAGTGTGATTCTCACTGGGCGGCAGGGCAGGAAAGTCAGTTTGATTCTCGCTGGGTGGCGCAGGAAAGTCAGTGATTCTCGCTGGGTGGACAGGAGGTTCAGTGTGATTTTTGCTGGGTGGTGCAGGAAAGTCAGTGTGGTTCACACTGGGTGGCGGGGCAGGAAAGTCAGTGTGATTCTCGCTGGGTGGCGGGGCAGGAAAGTCAGTGTGATTCTCACTGGGTGGCGGGGCAGGAAAGTCAGTGTGATTCTCACTGGGTGGCGGGGCAGGAAAGTCAGTGTGATTCTCACTGGGTGGCGGGGCAGGAAAGTCAGTGTGATTCTCGCTGGGTGGCGGGGCAGGAAAGTCAGTGTGATTCTCGCTGGGCGGCGAGGCAGGAAAGCCAGTGTGATTCTCACTGGGCGGCGGGGCAGGAAAGTCAGTGTGATTCTCACTGGGCGGCGGGGCAGGAAAGTCAGTGTGATTCTCGCCGGTGGCGGGGCAGGAAAGCCAGTGTGATTCTCACTGGGCGGCGGGGCAGGAAAGTCAGTGTGATTCTCGCTGGGTGGCGGGGCTGGAAAGTCAGTGATTCTCACTGGGTTGGGCAGGAAAGTCAGTGTGATTCTCACTGGACGGCGGGGCAGGAAAGTCAGTGTGATTCTCACTGGGCGGCGGGGCAGGAAAGTCAGTGTGATTCTCACTGGGTGGCGGGGCAGGAAAGTCAGTGTGATTCTCACTGGGTGGCGGGGCAGGAAAGTCAGTGTGATTCTCGCTGGGCGGCGAGGCAGGAAAGTCAGTGTGATTCTCGCTGCGTGGCGGGGAAGGAAAGTCAGTGTGATTCTCGCTGGGTGGTGCAGGAAAGTCAGTGTGATTCTCACTGGGTGGCGAGGCAGGAAAGTCAGTGTGATTCTCGTTGGGTGGCGGGGCAGGAAAGTCAGTGTGATTCTCCCTGGGTGGCGGGGCAGGAAAGCCAGTGTGATTCTCGCTGGGTGGCGGGGCAGGAAAGTCAGTGTGATTCTCACTGGACGGCGGGGCAGGAAAGCCACTGTGATTCTCGCTGGGTGGCGGGGCAGGAAAGTCAGTGTCATTCCCACCGGGTGGCGCAGGAAAGTCAGTGTGATTCTCGCTGGGTGGCGCAGGAAGGTCAGTGTGATTCTCGCTGGTGGCGGGGCAGGAAAGTCAGTGTGATTTTCACTTTGTGGCGGGACAGGAAAGTCAGTGTGATTCTCGCTGGGTGGCGGGGCAGGAAAGTCAGTGTGATTCTCGCTGGGTGGCGCAGGAACGTCAGTGTGATTCTCGCTGTGTGGCGCAGGAAAGTCAGTGTGATTCTCGCTGGGTGGCGCAGGAAAGTTAGTGTGATTCTCGTTGGGTGACGCAGGAAAGTCAGTGTGATTCTCGCTGGGTGGCGGGGAAGGAAAGTCAGTGTGATTCTCACTGTGTTGGGCAGGAAAGTCAGTGTGATTCTCACTGGGTGGCGCAGGAAAGTTAGTGTGATTCTCATGGGTGGCGGGGTAGGAAAGTTAGTGTGATTCTCACTGGGTGGCGTACAGGAAAGTCAGTATGATTCTCGCTGGGTGGCGGACAGGAAAGTCAGTGTGATTCTCGCTGGGTGGCGCAGGAAAGTCAGTGTGATTCTCACTGGGTGGCGGGGCAGGAAAGTTAGTGTGATTCTCACTGGGTGGCGTACAGGAAAGTCAGTGTGAGTCTCGCTGGGTGGCGGACAGGAAAGTCAGTGTGATTCTCGCTGTGTGGCGCAGGAAAGTTTGTGTTAATCTCACTGGGTGCTGTACAGGAAAGTCAGTGTGATTCTCGCTGGGTGGCGCGGCAGGAAATTCAGTGAGATTCTCGCTGGGTGGTGGGCAGGAAAGTGAGTGAGATTCTCGCTGGGTGGCAGGCAGGAAAGTCAGTGTGATGCTCACTGGGTGGCGGGGCAGAAAATTCAGTGAGATTCTCGCTGGCTGGCAGGACTGGAAATTCAGTGTGATTCTCACTGGGTGGCGGGTCAGGAAAGTTTGTGTGAATCCCGCTGGGTGGCGGGGCAGGAAACTCAGTCTGATTCTCTCTGGGTGGCAGAAGGGAAAGCTGGTGTGATCCTCGGGTGACAGACAGGAAAGTCGGTATGATTCTCACTGGGTGGCGGGGCAGGAAAGTCAGTGTGATTCTCGCTGGGTGGCGGGGCAGGAAAGTCAGTGTGATTCTCACTGGGTGGCGGGACAGGAAAGTCAGTGTGATTCTCACTGGGTGGCGGGGCAGGAAAGTCAGTGTGATTCTCGCTGGGTGGCGGGGCAGGAAAGTCAGTGTGATTCTCGCTGGGAGCCAGGGCAGGAAAGTCAGTGTGATTCTCACTGGGTGACGGGGCAGGAAAGTCAGTGTGATTCTCACTCGGTGGACAGGAAGTTCAGTGTGATTCTCACTGGGTGGCGGGGCAGGAAAGTCAGTGTGATTCTCGCTGGGTGGGGGGCAGGAAAGTCAGTGTGATTCTCACTGGGTGGCGGGGCAGGAAAGTCAGTGTGATTCTCACTAGGTTGGGCAGGAAAGTCAGTGTGATTCTCATTAGGTTGGGCAGGAAAGTCAGTGTGATTCTCACTGGGTGGCGGGGCAGGAATGTCAGTGTGATTCTCGTTGGGTGGCGGGGCAGGAAAGTCAGTGTGATTCTCACTGGTTGGCGGGGCAGGAAAGTCAGTGTGATTCTCAGTGGGTAGCGCGGCAGGAAAGTCAGTGTGATTCTCGCTGGGTGGCGGGGCAGGAAAGTCAGTGTGATTCTCACTGGGTGGCAGGGCAGGAAAGTCAGTGTGATTCTCGCTGGTGGCGGGGCAGGAAAGTCAGTGTGATTCTCACTGGGTGGCGGGGCAGGAAAGTCAGTGTGATTCTCACTGGGTGGCGGTGCAGGAAAATCAGTGTGATTCTCACTGGGTGGCAGGGCAGGAAAGTCAGTGTGATTCTCACTGGTGGCGGGGCAGGAAAGTCAGTGTGCTTCTCACTGGGTGGCAGGGCAGGAAAGTCAGTGTGATTCTCACTGGGTGGCAGGGCAGGAAAGTCAGTATGATTCTCGCTGGTGGCGGGGCAGGAAAGTCAGTGTGATTCTCACTGGGTGGCAGGGCAGGAAAGTCAGTGTGATTCTCACTGGGTGGCAGGGCAGGAAAGTCAGTGTGATTCTCGCTGGGTGGACAGGAAGTTCAGTGTGATTCTCACTGGGTGGCGGGGCAGGAAAGTCAGTGTGATTCTCACTGGGTGGCGGGGCAGGAAAGTCAGTGTGATTCTCACTGGGCGGCGGGGCAGGAAAGTCAGTGTGATTCTCGCTGGTGGCGGGGCAGGAAAGTCAGTGTGATTCTCACTGGGTGGCAGGGCAGGAAAGTCAGTGTGATTCTCACTGGGTGGCAGGGCAGGAAAGTCAGTGTGATTCTCGCTGGGTGGACAGGAAGTTCAGTGTGATTCTCACTGGGTGGCGGGGCAGGAAAGTCAGTGTGATTCTCACTGGGTGGCGGGGCAGGAAAGTCAGTGTGATTCTCACTGGGCGGCGGGGCAGGAAAGTCAGTGTGATTCTCGCTGCGTGGCGGGGAAGGAAAGTCAGTGTGATTCTCGCTGGGTGGTGCAGGAAAGTCAGTGTGATTCTCACTGGGTGGCGGGGCAGGAAAGTCAGTGTGATTCTCACTGGGTGGCGAGGCAGGAAAGTCAGTGTGATTCTCACTGGGCGGCGGGGCAGGAAAGCCAGTGTGATTCTCGCTGGGTGGCAGGGCAGGAAAGTCAGTGTGATTCCCACTGGGTGGCGCAGGAAAGTCAGTGTGATTCTCGCTGGGTGGCGCAGGAAAGTCAGTGTGATTCTCGCTGGTGGCGGGGCAGGAAAGTCAGTGTGATTTTCACTTGGTGGCGAACCAGGAAAGTCAGTGTGATTCTCGCTGGGTGGCGCAGGAACGTCAGTGTGCTTCTCGCTGGGTGGCGCAGGAAAGTCAGTGTGATTCTCGCTTGGTGGCGCAGGAAAGTTAGTGTGATTCTCGTTGGGTGGCGCAGGAAAGTCAGTGTGATTCTCGCTGGGTGGCGGGGAAGGAAAGTCAGTGTGATTCTCACTGGGTGGCGGGGCAGGAAAGTCAGTGTGATTCTCACTGGGTGGCGGGGCAGGAAAGTCAGTGTGATTCTCACTGGGCGGCGGGGCAGGAAAGTCAGTGTGATTCTCGCTGGTGGCGGGGCAGGAAAGTCAGTGTGATTCTCACTGGGTGGCAGGGCAGGAAAGTCAGTTTGATTCTCGCTGGGTGGCGCAGGAAAGTCAGTGATTCTCGCTGGGTGGACAGGAGGTTCAGTGTGATTTTTGCTGGGTGGTGCAGGAAAGTCAGTGTGGTTCACACTGGGTGGCGGGGCAGGAAAGTCAGTGTGATTCTCGCTGGATGGCGGGGCAGGAAAGTCAGTGTGATCCTCACTGGGTGGCGGGGCAGGAAAGTCAGTGTGATTCTCACTGGGTGGCGGGGCAGGAAAGTCAGTGTGATTCTCACTGGGTGGCGGGGCAGGAAAGTCAGTGTGATTCTCGCTGGGTGGCGGGGCAGGAAAGTCAGTGTGATTCTCGCTGGGCGGCGAGGCAGGAAAGCCAGTGTGATTCTCACTGGGCGGCGGGGCAGGAAAGTCAGTGTGATTCTCACTGGGCGGCGGGGCAGGAAAGTCAGTGTGATTCTCGCCGGTGGCGGGGCAGGAAAGCCAGTGTGATTCTCACTGGGCGGCGGGGCAGGAAAGTCAGTGTGATTCTCGCTGGGTGGCGGGGCTGGAAAGTCAGTGATTCTCACTGGGTTGGGCAGGAAAGTCAGTGTGATTCTCACTGGACGGCGGGGCAGGAAAGTCAGTGTGATTCTCACTGGGCGGCGGGGCAGGAAAGTCAGTGTGATTCTCACTGGGTGGCGGGGCAGGAAAGTCAGTGTGATTCTCACTGGGTGGCGGGGCAGGAAAGTCAGTGTGATTCTCGCTGGGCGGCGAGGCAGGAAAGTCAGTGTGATTCTCGCTGCGTGGCGGGGAAGGAAAGTCAGTGTGATTCTCGCTGGGTGGTGCAGGAAAGTCAGTGTGATTCTCACTGGGTGGCGAGGCAGGAAAGTCAGTGTGATTCTCGTTGGGTGGCGGGGCAGGAAAGTCAGTGTGATTCTCCCTGGGTGGCGGGGCAGGAAAGCCAGTGTGATTCTCGCTGGGTGGCAGGGCAGGAAAGTCAGTGTGATTCTCACTGGGCGGCGGGGCAGGAAAGCCACTGTGATTCTCGCTGGGTGGCGGGGCAGGAAAGTCAGTGTCATTCCCACCGGGTGGCGCAGGAAAGTCAGTGTGATTCTCGCTGGGTGGCGCAGGAAGGTCAGTGTGATTCTCGCTGGTGGCGGGGCAGGAAAGTCAGTGTGATTTTCACTTGGTGGCGGGACAGGAAAGTCAGTGTGATTCTCGCTGGGTGGCGGGGCAGGAAAGTCAGTGTGATTCTCGCTGGGTGGCGCAGGAACGTCAGTGTGATTCTCGCTGTGTGGCGCAGGAAAGTCAGTGTGATTCTCGCTGGGTGGCGCAGGAAAGTTAGTGTGATTCTCGTTGGGTGACGCAGGAAAGTCAGTGTGATTCTCGCTGGGTGGCGGGGAAGGAAAGTCAGTGTGATTCTCACTGTGTTGGGCAGGAAAGTCAGTGTGATTCTCACTGGGTGGCGCAGGAAAGTTAGTGTGATTCTCATGGGTGGCGGGGTAGGAAAGTTAGTGTGATTCTCACTGGGTGGCGTACAGGAAAGTCAGTATGATTCTCGCTGGGTGGCGGACAGGAAAGTCAGTGTGATTCTCGCTGGGTGGCGCAGGAAAGTCAGTGTGATTCTCACTGGGTGGCGGGGCAGGAAAGTTAGTGTGATTCTCACTGGGTGGCGTACAGGAAAGTCAGTGTGAGTCTCGCTGGGTGGCGGACAGGAAAGTCAGTGTGATTCTCGCTGTGTGGCGCAGGAAAGTTTGTGTTAATCTCACTGGGTGCTGTACAGGAAAGTCAGTGTGATTCTCGCTGGGTGGCGCGGCAGGAAATTCAGTGAGATTCTCGCTGGGTGGTGGGCAGGAAAGTGAGTGAGATTCTCGCTGGGTGGCAGGCAGGAAAGTCAGTGTGATGCTCACTGGGTGGCGGGGCAGAAAATTCAGTGAGAGTCTCGCTGGCTGGCAGGACTGGAAATTCAGTGTGATTCTCACTGGGTGGCGGGTCAGGAAAGTTTGTGTGAATCCCGCTGGGTGGCGGGGCAGGAAACTCAGTCTGATTCTCTCTGGGTGGCAGAAGGGAAAGCTGGTGTGATCCTCGGGTGACAGACAGGAAAGTCGGTATGATTCTCACTGGGTGGCGGGGCAGGAAAGTCAGTGTGATTCTCGCTGGGTGGCGGGGCAGGAAAGTCAGTGTGATTCTCACTGGGTGGCGGGACAGGAAAGTCAGTGTGATTCTCACTGGGTGGCGGGGCAGGAAAGTCAGTGTGATTCTCGCTGGGTGGCGGGGCAGGAAAGTCAGTGTGATTCTCGCTGGGAGCCAGGGCAGGAAAGTCAGAGTGATTCTCACTGGGTGACGGGGCAGGAAAGTCAGTGTGATTCTCACTCGGTGGACAGGAAGTTCAGTGTGATTCTCACTGGGTGGCGGGGCAGGAAAGTCAGTGTGATTCTCGCTGGGTGGGGGGCAGGAAAGTCAGTGTGATTCTCACTGGGTGGCGGGGCAGGAAAGTCAGTGTGATTCTCACTAGGTTGGGCAGGAAAGTCAGTGTGATTCTCATTAGGTTGGGCAGGAAAGTCAGTGTGATTCTCACTGGGTGGCGGGGCAGGAATGTCAGTGTGATTCTCGTTGGGTGGCGGGGCAGGAAAGTCAGTGTGATTCTCACTGGTTGGCGGGGCAGGAAAGTCAGTGTGATTCTCAGTGGGTAGCGCGGCAGGAAAGTCAGTGTGATTCTCGCTGGGTGGCGGGGCAGGAAAGTCAGTGTGATTCTCACTGGGTGGCAGGGCAGGAAAGTCAGTGTGATTCTCGCTGGTGGCGGGGCAGGAAAGTCAGTGTGATTCTCACTGGGTGGCGGGGCAGGAAAGTCAGTGTGATTCTCACTGGGTGGCGGTGCAGGAAAATCAGTGTGATTCTCACTGGGTGGCAGGGCAGGAAAGTCAGTGTGATTCTCACTGGTGGCGGGGCAGGAAAGTCAGTGTGCTTCTCACTGGGTGGCAGGGCAGGAAAGTCAGTGTGATTCTCACTGGGTGGCAGGGCAGGAAAGTCAGTGTGATTCTCGCTGGTGGCGGGGCAGGAAAGTCAGTGTGATTCTCACTGGGTGGCAGGGCAGGAAAGTCAGTGTGATTCTCACTGGGTGGCAGGGCAGGAAAGTCAGTGTGATTCTCGCTGGGTGGACAGGAAGTTCAGTGTGATTCTCACTGGGTGGCGGGGCAGGAAAGTCAGTGTGATTCTCACTGGGTGGCGGGGCAGGAAAGTCAGTGTGATTCTCACTGGGCGGCGGGGCAGGAAAGTCAGTGTGATTCTCGCTGGTGGCGGGGCAGGAAAGTCAGTGTGATTCTCACTGGGTGGCAGGGCAGGAAAGTCAGTGTGATTCTCACTGGGTGGCAGGGCAGGAAAGTCAGTGTGATTCTCGCTGGGTGGACAGGAAGTTCAGTGTGATTCTCACTGGGTGGCGGGGCAGGAAAGTCAGTGTGATTCTCACTGGGTGGCGGGGCAGGAAAGTCAGTGTGATTCTCACTGGGCGGCGGGGCAGGAAAGTCAGTGTGATTCTCGCTGCGTGGCGGGGAAGGAAAGTCAGTGTGATTCTCGCTGGGTGGTGCAGGAAAGTCAGTGTGATTCTCACTGGGTGGCGGGGCAGGAAAGTCAGTGTGATTCTCACTGGGTGGCGAGGCAGGAAAGTCAGTGTGATTCTCACTGGGCGGCGGGGCAGGAAAGCCAGTGTGATTCTCGCTGGGTGGCAGGGCAGGAAAGTCAGTGTGATTCCCACTGGGTGGCGCAGGAAAGTCAGTGTGATTCTCGCTGGGTGGCGCAGGAAAGTCAGTGTGATTCTCGCTGGTGGCGGGGCAGGAAAGTCAGTGTGATTTTCACTTGGTGGCGAACCAGGAAAGTCAGTGTGATTCTCGCTGGGTGGCGCAGCAACGTCAGTGTGCTTCTCGCTGGGTGGCGCAGGAAAGTCAGTGTGATTCTCGCTTGGTGGCGCAGGAAAGTTAGTGTGATTCTCGTTGGGTGGCGCAGGAAAGTCAGTGTGATTCTCGCTGGGTGGCGGGGAAGGAAAGTCAGTGTGATTCTCACTGGGTGGCGGGGCAGGAAAGTCAGTGTGATTCTCACTGGGTGGCGGGGCAGGAAAGTCAGTGTGATTCTCACTGGGCGGCGGGGCAAGAAAGTCAGTGTGATTCTCGCTGGTGGCGGGGCAGGAAAGTCAGTGTGATTCTCACTGGGTGGCAGGGCAGGAAAGTCAGTGTGATTCTCACTGGGTGGCAGGGCAGGAAAGTCAGTGTGATTCTCACTGGTGGCGGGGCAGGAAAGTCAGTGTGCTTCTCACTGGGTGGCAGGGCAGGAAAGTCAGTGTGATTCTCACTGGGTGGCAGGGCAGGAAAGTCAGTGTGATTCTCGCTGGTGGCGGGGCAGGAAAGTCAGTGTGATTCTCACTGGGTGGCAGGGCAGGAAAGTCAGTGTGATTCTCACTGGGTGGCAGGGCAGGAAAGTCAGTGTGATTCTCGCTGGGTGGACAGGAAGTTCAGTGTGATTCTCACTGGGTGGCGGGGCAGGAAAGTCAGTGTGATTCTCACTGGGTGGCGGGGCAGGAAAGTCAGTGTGATTCTCACTGGGCGGCGGGGCAGGAAAGTCAGTGTGATTCTCGCTGGTGGCGGGGCAGGAAAGTCAGTGTGATTCTCACTGGGTGGCAGGGCAGGAAAGTCAGTGTGATTCTCACTGGGTGGCAGGGCAGGAAAGTCAGTGTGATTCTCGCTAGGTGGACAGGAAGTTCAGTGTGATTCTCACTGGGTGGCGGGGCAGGAAAGTCAGTGTGATTCTCACTGGGTGGCGGGGCAGGAAAGTCAGTGTGATTCTCACTGGGCGGCGGGGCAGGAAAGTCAGTGTGATTCTCGCTGCGTGGCGGGGAAGGAAAGTCAGTGTGATTCTCGCTGGGTGGTGCAGGAAAGTCAGTGTGATTCTCACTGGGTGGCGGGGCAGGAAAGTCAGTGTGATTCTCACTGGGTGGCGAGGCAGGAAAGTCAGTGTGATTCTCGTTGGGTGGCGGAGCAGGAAAGTCAGTGTGATTCTCACTGGGTGGCGGGGCTTGAAAGTCAGTGTGATTCTCGCTGGGTGGCGGGGCAGCAAAGTCAGTGTGATTCTCACTGGGCGGCGGGGCAGGAAAGCCAGTGTGATTCTCGCTGGGTGGCAGGGCAGGAAAGTTAGTGTGATTCCCACTGGGTGGCGCAGGAAAGTCAGTGTGATTCTCGCTGGGTGGCGCAGGAAAGTCAGTGATGATTCTCGCTGGTGGCGGGGCAGGAAAGTCAGTGTGATTTTCACTTGGTGGCGAACCAGGAAAGTCAGTGTGATTCTCGCTGGGTGGCGCAGGAACGTCAGTGTGCTTCTCGCTGGGTGGACAGGAAGTTCAGTGTGATTCTCACTGGGTGGCAGGGCAGGAAAGTCAGTGTGATTCTCACTGGGTGGCGGGGCAGGAAAGTTAGTTTGATTCTCACTGTGTTGGGCAGGAAAGTCAGTGTGATTCTCACTGGGTGGCGCAGGAAAGTTAGTGTGATTCTCATGGGTGGCGGGGTAGGAAAGTTAGTGTGATTCTCACTGGGTGGCGTACAGGAAAGTCAGTATGATTCTCGCTGGGTGGCGGACAGGAAAGTCAGTGTGATTCTCGCTGGGTGGCGCAGGAAAGTCAGTGTGATTCTCACTGGGTGGCGGGGCAGGAAAGTTAGTGTGATTCTCACTGGGTGGCGTACAGGAAAGTCAGTGTGAGTCTCGCTGGGTGGCGGACAGGAAAGTCAGTGTGATTCTCGCTGTGTGGCGCAGGAAAGTTTGTGTTAATCTCACTGGGTGCTGTACAGGAAAGTCAGTGTGATTCTCGCTGGGTGGCGCGGCAGGAAATTCAGTGAGATTCTCGCTGGGTGGTGGGCAGGAAAGTGAGTGAGATTCTCGCTGGGTGGCAGGCAGGAAAGTCAGTGTGATGCTCACTGGGTGGCGGGGCAGAAAATTCAGTGAGAGTCTCGCTGGCTGGCAGGACTGGAAATTCAGTGTGATTCTCACTGGGTGGCGGGTCAGGAAAGTTTGTGTGAATCCCGCTGGGTGGCGGGGCAGGAAACTCAGTCTGATTCTCTCTGGGTGGCAGAAGGGAAAGCTGGTGTGATCCTCGGGTGACAGACAGGAAAGTCGGTATGATTCTCACTGGGTGGCGGGGCAGGAAAGTCAGTGTGATTCTCGCTGGGTGGCGGGGCAGGAAAGTCAGTGTGATTCTCACTGGGTGGCGGGACAGGAAAGTCAGTGTGATTCTCACTGGGTGGCGGGGCAGGAAAGTCAGTGTGATTCTCGCTGGGTGGCGGGGCAGGAAAGTCAGTGTGATTCTCGCTGGGAGCCAGGGCAGGAAAGTCAGAGTGATTCTCACTGGGTGACGGGGCAGGAAAGTCAGTGTGATTCTCACTCGGTGGACAGGAAGTTCAGTGTGATTCTCACTGGGTGGCGGGGCAGGAAAGTCAGTGTGATTCTCGCTGGGTGGGGGGCAGGAAAGTCAGTGTGATTCTCACTGGGTGGCGGGGCAGGAAAGTCAGTGTGATTCTCACTAGGTTGGGCAGGAAAGTCAGTGTGATTCTCATTAGGTTGGGCAGGAAAGTCAGTGTGATTCTCACTGGGTGGCGGGGCAGGAATGTCAGTGTGATTCTCGTTGGGTGGCGGGGCAGGAAAGTCAGTGTGATTCTCACTGGTTGGCGGGGCAGGAAAGTCAGTGTGATTCTCAGTGGGTAGCGCGGCAGGAAAGTCAGTGTGATTCTCGCTGGGTGGCGGGGCAGGAAAGTCAGTGTGATTCTCACTGGGTGGCAGGGCAGGAAAGTCAGTGTGATTCTCGCTGGTGGCGGGGCAGGAAAGTCAGTGTGATTCTCACTGGGTGGCGGGGCAGGAAAGTCAGTGTGATTCTCACTGGGTGGCGGTGCAGGAAAATCAGTGTGATTCTCACTGGGTGGCAGGGCAGGAAAGTCAGTGTGATTCTCACTGGTGGCGGGGCAGGAAAGTCAGTGTGCTTCTCACTGGGTGGCAGGGCAGGAAAGTCAGTGTGATTCTCACTGGGTGGCAGGGCAGGAAAGTCAGTGTGATTCTCGCTGGTGGCGGGGCAGGAAAGTCAGTGTGATTCTCACTGGGTGGCAGGGCAGGAAAGTCAGTGTGATTCTCACTGGGTGGCAGGGCAGGAAAGTCAGTGTGATTCTCGCTGGGTGGACAGGAAGTTCAGTGTGATTCTCACTGGGTGGCGGGGCAGGAAAGTCAGTGTGATTCTCACTGGGTGGCGGGGCAGGAAAGTCAGTGTGATTCTCACTGGGCGGCGGGGCAGGAAAGTCAGTGTGATTCTCGCTGGTGGCGGGGCAGGAAAGTCAGTGTGATTCTCACTGGGTGGCAGGGCAGGAAAGTCAGTGTGATTCTCACTGGGTGGCAGGGCAGGAAAGTCAGTGTGATTCTCGCTGGGTGGACAGGAAGTTCAGTGTGATTCTCACTGGGTGGCGGGGCAGGAAAGTCAGTGTGATTCTCACTGGGTGGCGGGGCAGGAAAGTCAGTGTGATTCTCACTGGGCGGCGGGGCAGGAAAGTCAGTGTGATTCTCGCTGCGTGGCGGGGAAGGAAAGTCAGTGTGATTCTCGCTGGGTGGTGCAGGAAAGTCAGTGTGATTCTCACTGGGTGGCGGGGCAGGAAAGTCAGTGTGATTCTCACTGGGTGGCGAGGCAGGAAAGTCAGTGTGATTCTCACTGGGCGGCGGGGCAGGAAAGCCAGTGTGATTCTCGCTGGGTGGCAGGGCAGGAAAGTCAGTGTGATTCCCACTGGGTGGCGCAGGAAAGTCAGTGTGATTCTCGCTGGGTGGCGCAGGAAAGTCAGTGTGATTCTCGCTGGTGGCGGGGCAGGAAAGTCAGTGTGATTTTCACTTGGTGGCGAACCAGGAAAGTCAGTGTGATTCTCGCTGGGTGGCGCAGCAACGTCAGTGTGCTTCTCGCTGGGTGGCGCAGGAAAGTCAGTGTGATTCTCGCTTGGTGGCGCAGGAAAGTTAGTGTGATTCTCGTTGGGTGGCGCAGGAAAGTCAGTGTGATTCTCGCTGGGTGGCGGGGAAGGAAAGTCAGTGTGATTCTCACTGGGTGGCGGGGCAGGAAAGTCAGTGTGATTCTCACTGGGTGGCGGGGCAGGAAAGTCAGTGTGATTCTCACTGGGCGGCGGGGCAAGAAAGTCAGTGTGATTCTCGCTGGTGGCGGGGCAGGAAAGTCAGTGTGATTCTCACTGGGTGGCAGGGCAGGAAAGTCAGTGTGATTCTCACTGGGTGGCAGGGCAGGAAAGTCAGTGTGATTCTCACTGGTGGCGGGGCAGGAAAGTCAGTGTGCTTCTCACTGGGTGGCAGGGCAGGAAAGTCAGTGTGATTCTCACTGGGTGGCAGGGCAGGAAAGTCAGTGTGATTCTCGCTGGTGGCGGGGCAGGAAAGTCAGTGTGATTCTCACTGGGTGGCAGGGCAGGAAAGTCAGTGTGATTCTCACTGGGTGGCAGGGCAGGAAAGTCAGTGTGATTCTCGCTGGGTGGACAGGAAGTTCAGTGTGATTCTCACTGGGTGGCGGGGCAGGAAAGTCAGTGTGATTCTCACTGGGTGGCGGGGCAGGAAAGTCAGTGTGATTCTCACTGGGCGGCGGGGCAGGAAAGTCAGTGTGATTCTCGCTGGTGGCGGGGCAGGAAAGTCAGTGTGATTCTCACTGGGTGGCAGGGCAGGAAAGTCAGTGTGATTCTCACTGGGTGGCAGGGCAGGAAAGTCAGTGTGATTCTCGCTAGGTGGACAGGAAGTTCAGTGTGATTCTCACTGGGTGGCGGGGCAGGAAAGTCAGTGTGATTCTCACTGGGTGGCGGGGCAGGAAAGTCAGTGTGATTCTCACTGGGCGGCGGGGCAGGAAAGTCAGTGTGATTCTCGCTGCGTGGCGGGGAAGGAAAGTCAGTGTGATTCTCGCTGGGTGGTGCAGGAAAGTCAGTGTGATTCTCACTGGGTGGCGGGGCAGGAAAGTCAGTGTGATTCTCACTGGGTGGCGAGGCAGGAAAGTCAGTGTGATTCTCGTTGGGTGGCGGAGCAGGAAAGTCAGTGTGATTCTCACTGGGTGGCGGGGCTTGAAAGTCAGTGTGATTCTCGCTGGGTGGCGGGGCAGCAAAGTCAGTGTGATTCTCACTGGGCGGCGGGGCAGGAAAGCCAGTGTGATTCTCGCTGGGTGGCAGGGCAGGAAAGTTAGTGTGATTCCCACTGGGTGGCGCAGGAAAGTCAGTGTGATTCTCGCTGGGTGGCGCAGGAAAGTCAGTGATGATTCTCGCTGGTGGCGGGGCAGGAAAGTCAGTGTGATTTTCACTTGGTGGCGAACCAGGAAAGTCAGTGTGATTCTCGCTGGGTGGCGCAGGAACGTCAGTGTGCTTCTCGCTGGGTGGACAGGAAGTTCAGTGTGATTCTCACTGGGTGGCAGGGCAGGAAAGTCAGTGTGATTCTCACTGGGTGGCGGGGCAGGAAAGTTAGTTTGATTCTCACTGGGCGGCGGGGCAGGAAAGTCAGTGTGATTCTCGCTGGGTGGCGCAGGAAAGTCAGTGTGATTCTCACTGGGTGGCAGGGCAGGAAAGTCAGTGTGATTCTCACTGGGTGGCAGGGCAGGAAAGTCAGTGTGATTCTCGCTGGGTGGACAGGAAGTTCAGTGTGATTCTCACTGGGTGGCGGGGCAGGAAAGTCAGTGTGATTCTCACTGGGTGGCGGGGCAGGAAAGTCAGTGTGATTCTCACTGGGCGGCGGGGCAGGAAAGTCAGTGTGATTCTCGCTGCGTGGCGGGGAAGGAAAGTCAGTGTGATTCTCGCTGGGTGGTGCAGGAAAGTCAGTGTGATTCTCACTGGGTGGCGGGGCAGGAAAGTCAGTGTGATTCTCACTGGGTGGCGAGGCAGGAAAGTCAGTGTGATTCTCGTTGGGTGGCGGAGCAGGAAAGTCAGTGTGATTCTCACTGGGTGGCGGGGCTTGAAAGTCAGTGTGATTCTCGCTGGGTGGCGGGGCAGCAAAGTCAGTGTGATTCTCACTGGGCGGCGGGGCAGGAAAGCCAGTGTGATTCTCGCTGGGTGGCAGGGCAGGAAAGTTAGTGTGATTCCCACTGGGTGGCGCAGGAAAGTCAGTGTGATTCTCGCTGGGTGGCGCAGGAAAGTCAGTGTGATTCTCGCTGGTGGCGGGGCAGGAAAGTCAGTGTGATTTTCACTTGGTGGCGAACCAGGAAAGTCAGTGTGATTCTCGCTGGGTGGCGCAGGAACGTCAGTGTGCTTCTCGCTGGGTGGCGCAGGAAAGTCAGTGTGATTCTCGCTTGGTGGCGCAGGAAAGTTAGTGTGATTCTCGTTGGGTGGCGCAGGAAAGTCAGTGTGATTCTCGCTGGGTGGCGGGGAAGGAAAGTCAGTGTGATTCTCACTGGGTGGCGGGGCAGGAAAGTCAGTGTGATTCTCACTGGGTGACGGGGCAGGAAAGTCAGTGTGATTCTCACTGGGCGGCGGGGCAGGAAAGTCAGTGTGATTCTCGCTGGTGGCGGGGCAGGAAAGTCAGTGTGATTCTCACTGGGTGGCAGGGCAGGAAAGTCAGTGTGATTCTCACTGGGTGGCAGGGCAGGAATGTCAGTGTGATTCTCGCTGGGTGGACAGGAAGTTCAGTGTGATTCTCACTGGGTGGCGGGGCAGGAAAGTCAGTGTGATTCTCACTGGGTGGCGGGGCAGGAAAGTCAGTGTGATTCTCACTGGGCGGCGGGGCAGGAAAGTCAGTGTGATTCTCGCTGCGTGGCGGGGAAGGAAAGTCAGTGTGATTCTCGCTGGGTGGTGCAGGAAAGTCAGTGTGATTCTCACTGGGTGGCGGGGCAGGAAAGTCAGTGTGATTCTCACTGGGTGGCGAGGCAGGAAAGTCAGTGTGATTCTCGTTGGGTGGCGGAGCAGGAAAGTCAGTGTGATTCTCACTGGGTGGCGGGGCTTGAAAGTCAGTGTGATTCTCGCTGGGTGGCGGGGCAGCAAAGTCAGTGTGATTCTCACTGGGCGGCGGGGCAGGAAATCCAGTGTGATTCTCGCTGGGTGGCAGGGCAGGAAAGTCAGTGTGATTCCCACTGGGTGGCGCAGGAAAGTCAGTGTGATTCTCGCTGGGTGGCGCAGGAAAGTCAGTGTGATTCTCGCTGGTGGCGGGGCAGGAAAGTCAGTGTGATTTTCACTTGGTGGCGAACCAGGAAAGTCAGTGTGATTCTCGCTGGGTGGCGCAGGAACGTCAGTGTGCTTCTCGCTGGGTGGCGCAGGAAAGTCAGTGTGATTCTCGCTTGGTGGCGCAGGAAAGTCAGTGTGATTCTCGCTGGGTGGCGGGGAAGGAAAGTCAGTGCGATTCTCACTGGGCTGGGCAGGAAAGTCAGTGTGATTCTCGCTGGGTGGCGCAGGAAAGTTAGTGTGATTCTCACTGGGTGGCGGGGCAGGAAAGTTAGTGTGATTCTCACTGGGTGGCATACAGGAAAGTCAGTATGATTCTCGCTGGGTGGCGGACAGGAAAGTCACTGTGATTCTCGCTGGGTGGCGCAGGAAAGTTTGTGTTAATCTCACTGGGTGCTGTACAGGAAAGTCAGTGTGATTCTCGCTGGGTGGCGCGGCAGGAAATACAGTGAGATTCTCGCTGGGTGGTGGGCAGGAAAGTGAGTGAGATTCTCGCTGGGTGGCAGGCAGGAAAGTCAGTGTGATTCTCACTGGTTGGCGGGGCAGAAAATTCAGTGAGATTCTCGCTGGCTGGCAGGACTGGAAATTCAGTGTGATTCTCACTGGGTGGCGGAAAGGAAAGCCGGTGTGATCCTCGTTGGGTGACAGACAGGAAAGTCGGTATGATTCTCGCTGGTATGAATAGGTGAACTCCAAAATTTGTTTATTCCTATTTGGCACAAGAGTAGAAAGGGAACAGTGGCCAAACCATGGCTTACAAGGGAAATTAGAGATAGTGTTAGATTCAAAGAAGAGGCACACAAATTAGTTAGAAACAGTTCAAAATTCAGCAAAGGCAGAACAAGAGATTGACTAAGAAGGGGAAAATACAATTTGAAAGTAAACTAGCAGGGACCATAAAAACTGGCTGTAAATTTTTCTATGGGTACACAAAAAGAAAAAGATTGACAAAAACTGATGTTGGCCACTTACAGTTAGAAACAGGGGAATTCATAACAGGGAACAAAGAAATGGCTGAGGAACGAAATTCATACTTTGCTTCTCACATCACAAAGGAAGACAGGAATAATGTACCGGAAATTCTGAGAAGCACAAGTTTTAGTAGGAGCTGAAGGAAATTAATATTAGTAAAGAAATGGTTTTGGGGAAATTAATGGGATTGAAGGCGGACAAACCTCCACGGCCTGATAATCTTCATCACAGAATACTTTAGGGTGTGGTATAGAAATAATAGATTCATTGGTGGTCATTTTCCAAAATTCTTTGGACTCTGGAATAGTTCTTAAGGATTGGAGGGTAGCGAATGCCACCCGTCTATTCAAAAACAGGGGTAGAGAGAAAACATGGAACTATAGACCAATGAGCCAAATGTAGGTAGTGGGGCAGTTGCTGGAGTCCATTATCAAGGATTTCCTAGCACATCATGGATGTATGAAAGGAAAATCAGGCTTGACAAATATAGTAGAATTCTTTGAAGATGTAACTAATAGAGTTGACTAGGAAGAACCGGTGGATGTGGTTTATCTAGACTTTCAGACAAGGTCTCATGTAGCAGATTAATATGTAAAGTTAAAGCACATGGAATTATGGGTAGTGTTTTGAGATGGATAGAAAGCTGGTTAGCAGACAGGAAGCAAAAAGTTGGAATAAACGAGTCTTTCTGATTGGCAGGCAGTGACTTGTGCGGTACCGCAGAGACCTATGCCAGGACCTTAACCGTTCACATGATATATTAATAATGTGAACGAGAGAATTAAAGGTATTATTTCCAAATTTGCAGATGACACAAAGTTGCCTGGAAGGGTGAGCTGTGAGGAGGATGCAGAGATGCTTCAGCAGGATGTGGACAGGCTGAGTGAGTGGGTATCTGCATGGCAGATGTAGTATAATGTGGACAAATATGAGGCTATCCGGTTCAGTAGCAAAAATAGGAAGGCAGATTATTATTTGAATGGGTGTAAATTCAGAGAGGTGGATATTCAGTGAGATCTTGGTGTCCTTGTGCGTCAGTCGCTGAAAGAAAGCGTGCAGGTACAGCGGGCAGTAAAGAAGGCAAATGGTATGTTGGCCTTCACAGCGAAAGGATTTGAGTATAGGAATAGGGATACTTTACTGCAATTGTATAGGGCATTGGTGATGCCACACCTGGAGTATTGTGTGCTGTTTTGGTGTCTTTATCTGAGGAAGGATGTTCTTCCTATGGAGGGAATGCAGTGAAGGTTTACTCCGCTTATTCCTGGGATGGCAGGACTTACATATGAGGAGAGACTAAGTCGGTTGGGATTGTATTCATAGGAGTTTAGAAGTATGAGAGTGGACCTCATAGAAACTTACAAAGTTCTAACAGGATTAGACAGGGTAGATTCAGAAAAAAATTCCCAATGGTGAGGGAGTCCAGAATTAAGGGTCATAGTTTGAGGACTGAGGTGAGGAGAAATTTCTTCACCCAGAGAGTTGTGATTCTGTGGAATTCGCTACCACAGAAAGTAGTTGAGGCCAAACTGTGTAATTTCATGAAGGAATTAGATATAGCTCTTGAGGCTATCGGGAATCAAGGGACATGGGGGGAAGGCAGGATCAGGGTATTGACCTTGATGATCCATCATGATCATAATGAATGGCGGAGCAGGCTTTGCCAAATGGCCTCCGCCTGCTTCTATTTTCTATGTTTACCTGCTGTAGGCCCTCAGTCTCCTATGCTCCTTGGTAGTGACCACTACCTGGGGGTATTGCTGAGGGTTCAGCAATCTTTAATTGGGGGCGGAGCCACAGTTGGCCAATTAGAAGGTCGACAGAGATAAAATTGCCATCAGGCCCCACTAATCGGGTGACACAGTAGCACAGTGGGTAGCACTGTTGCTTCAATGCTCCCGGGTCCCAGGTTCAATTCCCGGCTTGGGTCACTGTGTGGAGTCTGCACGTTCTCCCCGTGTCTGCGTGGGTTTCCTCTGGGTGCTCCTGTTTCCTCCCACAAGTCCCGAAAGACGTTGTTCAGTAATTTGGACGTTCTGAATTCTTCCTCTGTATATCCGAACAGGCGCCAGAATGTGGCGACTAGGGGCTTTTCACTGTAGCTTCACTGCAGTGTTAATGTAAGCCTACTTGTTGATGTGTTGGGTGCTTTGGATCCGTGGAACACATACAGGCTACTAACATTTAAAATAGAACACTATTTTATTAAGCTAGAAACTGCTGAACATACTTTCACTGTGGGTTAACACGATGTTAGATTAAACTAAAGACCTATGCCTATCCTAACCAGTCTATGCACTCAGCACATGGTGAAGATCTGTGCTGTAAGCTGTAAGCTCTGTCCTTCTGAGAGGCTGCATCTCGAATGAGCGGGAAAACTGATGCCCTCTGTCTTTATAGTGAGTGCTCTAACTGGTGATTGGCTGCGGTGTTGTGTGTGTTGATTGGTTTTGCTGTGTGTCCATCAGTGTGTGTGTCTGCACCATGATATACTGGTGTATATTATGACATCCCACTTTTATAAAAATATGTTTGTGTCTGGCAATGAATAATGTGTGGTGATAATGTTCCGAACTACGTGTGGGGTGCGAAGACATATTTACAGAACTATGCACATGAGAACTAAGCTATTTACATGGGAAGGTGCCTGGTGCAGAGAAGCAGTATGCAACAAGAGTAATGAGATCAACACTATATGCAAACCAGGGAAACGATCAAACAAAGCAACGAAACAATTCAGAGAGTCCATAAATTCGAAATGTTCATAAATTTAGTCTCTGAGGTGGGCGACGAATTCTGGTTGACCGCCTCAAGGGTGGGTCGAGAGCCGCCGGTTCAGGAGCGGGCTGGACTGCGTCAAAGTCAGGGGGAGGCAGAGTGACAGGGAGCTCTGCATAGTCCGTGGCAGGGTCAGCAGGAGGACGAGGCGACACTGGAGGATCATGTGGCGAACGTGGAACGAGACGAAGGGCGCGTCGATTACGGCACAGAATAGAGCCATTCGGTAGACGAACCAGGAACGAGCGGGGGCCACCTGCCGAAGGACAACAGCGGTTGCAGACCAACCACCATCCGGAAGATGGACGCGGACGTTGTCATTTGGAGCCAGAGCAGGGAGATCTGCTGCACGGGAGTCATGAGCCACCTTGTGCTGTGCACGAGACAGCTGCATCCGGCGAAGGACCGGAACGTGGTCGAGGTCTGGGACATGGATGGACGGCACCTTCATCCTCAGGGTGGGACTCATGAGTAATTGGGTTGGCGACAGGCCAGTGGACAATGGGCGGAGCGATAGGCCAGCAAGGCAAGGTAGAAATCAGACCCAGCATCGGCAGCCTTGCATAGGAGACGTTTGATGATATGTACTCCCTTCTCTGCTTTGCCGTTGGATTAGGGGTACAGGGGACTGGGTATCACATGGGCAAAATTGTACCGCCTGGCAAAGTTGGACCATTCTTGGCTAGCGAAGCAGGGGCCATTGTCCGACAAACCGTAAGCGGGATGCCGTGTAGAGCAAAGGTTTCTTTACATGCACAAATGACTGTAGACGAGGTGAGGTGTGCAACCGTATCACCTCCCAGTAATTCGAAAAGTAGTTCACGATCAGAACATAGTCTCTACCCAGCGCGTGGAACAGGTCGATGCCCACCTTGGTCCATGGTGACATGACCAACTCATGGGGCTGCAGGGTCTCACGTGGTTGGGCCGGCTGGAAGCGCTGACAAGTGGGGCAGTTGAGCACTGTGTTGGCTATGTCCTCATTAATGCCGGGCCAGTACAGTGCCTCTCGGGCCCGTCGGCGGCACTTATCCACGCCAAAGTGGGCCTCGTGTAGTTGTTCCAGGACATGCTGGCTATGCGGGATGACACTGCGGTCCAGTTTTGGAAGAACCCCGTCTACTACCGCCAGATCATCTCTGACATTATAGAACTGAGGGCATTGGCCCTTGAGCCACCCGTCTGTTAGGTGGCGCATGACATGCTGTAGCAAGGGGTCAGCTGCCGTCTCGCGGCGAATTTGGATGAGGCGTTCATCCGAAGCAGGTAGATTGGAGGCCGCGAATGCCACATTGGCGTCAACCTGGCAGACAAATCCCGCTGGGTCACATGGAGTGTTGACTGCCCTGGAGAGAGCATCAGTAATGATGAGGTCCTTGCCTGGGGTGTATACCAGCTGGAAGTCGTATCGCCGGAGTTTGAGAAGAATACGCTGGAGGCGAGGCGTCATGTCGTTCAAGTCTTTCTGTATTATATTGACCAGCGGGCGATGGTCGGTCTCAACGGTGAATTGAGGAAGTCCGTAGACATAATCGTGAAATTTAACAACACCGGTCAGAAGGCCCAGGCACTCCTTTTCTATCTGCGCGTAGCGCTGCTCCGTGGGGGTCATCGCACGCGACGCATATGCAACGAGGGCCCATGATGAGGCCTCATCACGTTGAAGGAGCACTGCCCCAATGCCGGATTGATTGGCATCGGTCGAAATTTTGGTCCCCTTTACTGGATCAAAGAAGGCTAAGACCGGGGCCGTGGTCAGTTTTGCCTTGAGTTCCCTCCATTCGCGCTCGTGGGCAGGGAGCCATTGGAAGTCTGTCGTCTTCCTGACCAGGTTCCTGAGAGCCGTGGTATGAGAGGCGAGGTTAGGGATGAATTTCCCTAAAAAACTGACCATGCCCAGAAATCGGAGGACCGTCTTCTTGTCCTCTGGTGTTTTCATAGCTGTGATGGCAGCTACCTTGTCCTCATCCGGCTGCACATCCTATTGGGAGATGTGGTCCCCGAGGAACTTAAGTTCTGTCTGGCCAAAAGAGCAGTTGGCCCTGTTGAGGCGGAGGCCATGCTCATGTATACGTCTGAATATGTACTGGAGGCGACGAACATGCTCCTGCGGGGTGGTGGACCAGATGATTATGTCATCGACATAGACGCGAACACCTTCAATACCTTCCATCATTTGTTCCGTAATCCTATGGAACACTTCTGATGCAGAGATGATCCCAAACGGCATCCTGTTGTAACAATATCTTCCAAAGGGAGTGTTAAACGTGCAGAGTTTCCTGCTGGATTTATCGAGCTGGATTTGCCAGAATCGTTTTGAGGCGTCGAGTTTGGTGAAGAGCTTGGCGCGAGCCATCTCACATGTGAGCTCTTCGCGCTTGGGAATTGGATAATGCTCCCTCATAATATTGCGATTTAGATCCTTGGGATCAATGCAAATTCTCAATTCGCCGGAAGGCTTTTTTACACATACCATGGAACAGACCCAGTCGGTCGGTTCCGTGACTTTGGAAATCACTCCTTGGTTCTGGAGGTCCTGCAGCTGCTGCTTGAGGCGGTCCTTAAGGGGTGCTGGGACCCTGCGAGGTGCGTGCACCACAGGCGTGGCATTCGGTTTTAATAAGATCTTGTAGTTGTATGGGAGCCTGCCCATGCCCTCGAAGATGTTGTGGTACTGGTTGATAATGGCGTCAAGCTGTGCCCTGAAGTCGGTGTCCTGAAAGACAGACGCGTCAGCAGGAGAGAGAGAGTGAACTCTCTGAACTCGGTTCAACAGCTTGCATGCCTGCACGCCAAGCAGGGAGGCTTTCGAGGAGCCCACGATTTCAAAGGGAAGGATGGCTTTTAATGACCTGTGCGTCACTTCAAGTTGGCATGAGCCGCTGGCAGCAATGGCATTGCCATTATAATCTAATAGCTGGCAGGCTGAAGGCCGGATGGCTGATTTGACACGAAGGCTTTGGAGGTCAATGAGATTGGCAGAGGCACCAGTGTCCAGGCGGAATCGTATTTCAGACCGGTTGACCGTAAGGGTGGCACATCACTTATCGTCCGGATCAATGCTGTATAAAGGTAGAGGCTGGATTCTTTGCTCCAGGGACACCCTGTTTTTTGTAATGATACTGACTGGAAAAGGCGCCTTCGGGTCCTTGGTGTCAATATCGGGTAGCAGGTCCGAATCGGGCTCGGTGACCGTGGGTTGAATGGCCCGGACATTCCTGCGAGGCTGGTTGGAGCGACGAGAGTTGGTAGGCTGAACTGATCTGCATAAAGCAGCATAGTGGCCAAGTTGGCCACATTGCAGGCATCGTCGGGATTGGGCAGGACATTGCCGCTTTAAGTGGGCGGAGCCACAGTTGCCGCACATTGTAGCGTCAGTACGTTCGCTGCGCCACCGTGCATGCGCGGTGCGGTCGTACGTGGTGCGCGCCTGCGCAGTACGTTTGTCGACGTCGATGTCCCCTCGTTCGGTGCGCACAAGCGTGGGAGTTCGCGAAAAGCGCGCGCAAAATGGCCACCCTCATCCAGGCTGAGGCCCTGGAGTTGCTCGATTGCTTGGACCCATTCTGCCTCATGGGGACCTTGCCACATCGTTTCAGCCGCTTGGATGTGGGAATACCGACTAGTGACGTGTTCATGTAGCACGCAGGTCTCGATGGCAATCGCTAGGGTGAGCGTATCATGGAGTCGGAGGTGGACCCGTAATTACAGGACTGCGCAAGGATGCGGAGGTGGGTGAGAAAGGACTGGAAAGGTTCATCCTTCCCTGCAAACGTTGTTGGAATACATAGTGCTCAAAACTTTCATTCACCTCGATGTCACAGTGACTGTCAAACTTAAGGAGGACCGTCTTGAATTTTGATTTATCTTCACCATCAGCAAAGGTGAGAGAATTGAAAATGTGGATAGCATGGTCCCCGGCCGTGGATAGGAAGAGAGCGATCTTCCTGGTGTCTGAGGCAGCTTCCCGGTCTGTGGCTTCAAGGTAGAGCTGGAAGCATTGTTTGAATATCTTCCAGTTGGCCCCTAGGTTACCGGTGATGCGGAGGAGCGGCGGCGGGCGGCGCTGTCCATTTTGCAGGATGGCTGTATGCTGGTGGAAGGCAGATCACTTGCAGGTAGGTCTAAGAAGTTCTAACATCCCTCAACTACTGGTAGCATGATGTGTCGGGTGCTTTGGATCCGTGGAACACATATAGGCTACCAACACTTAAAATAGAACAACAGTATTTTATTAAGCTAGAAACGTTCACTATGGGTTAACACGATGTTAGATTAAACTAAAGACCTATGCCTATCCTAACCAGTCTATGCACTCAGCACATGGTGAAGATCTGTGCTGTAAGCTGTAAGCTCTGTTCTTCTGAGAGGCTGCATCCCGAATGAGCGGGAAAACTGATGCCCTCTGTCTTTATAGTGAGTGTGCTTTAACTGGTGATTGGCTGTGGTGCTGCGTGAGTTGATTGGTCTTGCTGTGTGTCCATCAGTGTGTGGGTCTGCACCATGATATACTGGTGTATATTATGACACTTGTGACAATAAAAATTATTATTATTACCCACAAGTACAGGCTCAGTATCCACTTTTTACCTCAACGATGAGTCCTGACACCCCTCATAAAATTCAGCCCAACATTTCAGACCTGTGGCCTTTCATTCTCCTCATAATTCAACTGCTGAAGTCCAGGTATCTTTCTGGTAAACTTACACTGTACTCACTCCAAGGCCAATGTGTGTCTTAAAGTGTGTTGCCCAGAACTGCTCATGTCATGCAGTGTCAAAAATAGCAATAGCTGTAAATACTCAGCAGCCAATACTGCCCATGTGTCATTAGCAAATTTACATAAAAAGCGTTTTGCTCCATTCTCAAAGTCATTAATAAATACAATGGATAGTTGAGGCCCCAACACAGATCCTTGTGGAACGCCACAGTTACACTGTGCCAATTCTGTCCAATTCTGTCGGAGCAGGCTCGAAGGGCCAGATGGCCTACTCCTGCTCTACGTTCTTATTATCTCCACTCACCGTCTTCTGCTGCTCAACCAATTTCCTAGCGAGGTCAATAATTTGCTGTCAATTCCACTTTAGGTAACAGTCTCTTATGAAAGACTTCATCAAATGCTCTCTGGTAGTCCATATAAATAACATCCAGAGATATTCCCCTGTCCACTGCTTTAGTTACTAGTCAAAAAAAAATTCAATTCGGTTTGTCAGGTATGACCTGCCTCTTAAAAATCCATACTGGCTTTCCTGAACATTTTCAAGATGTTCAGTGACTCAATCATTGATTGTACACTCTCGTAATTTAAGTGATAAGTGATAAGGGGAGCATGGTAGCACAGTGGTTATCACAGTTGCTTCACAGCTCCAGGGTCCCAGCTTCGATTCCCGGCTTGGGTCACTGTCTGTGCGGAGTCTGCACGTTCTCCCTGTGTCTACGTGGGTTTCCTCCGGGTGCTCCAGTTTCCTAACACAGTCCAAAAATGTGCAGGCTAGGTGAATTGGCCATGATAAATTGCCCTTAGCG
This sequence comes from Scyliorhinus torazame, assembly GCF_047496885.1. Classification (NCBI taxonomy): domain Eukaryota; kingdom Metazoa; phylum Chordata; class Chondrichthyes; order Carcharhiniformes; family Scyliorhinidae; genus Scyliorhinus; species Scyliorhinus torazame. The sequence continues at coordinate 84,930,494 of NC_092714.1, forward strand.
TCCAAAAAGGTTAGGTGGGGTTACTGGGTTACGGAGATAGGGTGGAGGCGTGGGCTGACGTAGTGTGCTCTTTCCAAGGGCCGGTGCAGACTTGATGGGCCGAATGGCCTCCTTCTGCACTTTAAATTCTATGATTCTGTGGAGGTTTTCTGAACTGTGAGGAGGATAGTGTAGACCTTCAAAAGGATATAGTCAACTTGGTAGATGAAGTTCAATGTGGAAATGTGTGAGATGACTCATTTTGGTAGGAAGAACATGGTGAGGCAACGTAAAGTAAAAGGTGTAATTCTAAAGGGGTTTCAAGGGCAGAGGGACATGCATGTATTTTTGTAGAAGTCAATGAAGGTGCCAGGATACGTTGAGAGAGCAGGTAATAAAGCATACAGTATTAACACGGGCATATTAACAAGAGCAAGGAGATTATGTTAAGCTTGTAAAAAAAAATCATTGGTTCGGCTTCAGTTGGTGCACTGCATCCAGTTCTGAGCAACACACATCAGGAAAAATTTGAAGATATTAGAGATGGTGCAGAAAAGATTCACAAGAATGGTTCCAGGGATGAGAAACTTCAGTGGTGTAGAAACATCAAAGAATTTGGGACTGTTTTTCTTGGAGAAGAGAAGATTTAGAGAAGATTTGATAGAAGCATTTTTTAAATTCTTTCATGGGGTCAATGCTTCCCTGGTTATGCCAGCATTTATTGCCCATTCCTACTTGCCTTTAAGAAGATGTTGGTGAGCCACCTTCTTGAAATCCTGCAGTCTATGTGGTGTATGTACACACACAGTGCTGTTAGGAAGGGCATTCCAGGATTTCGACCCAGTGAAGGAATAGCAATATATTTCAAAGTCAGGATGTTGTGTGGCTTAGAGCAGAGCTTGAATGCGGTGGTGTTCCCATGTGGCTGCTGCCCTGTTCCCCCAGGTGGTAGAAGTCGCAGGTTTGGAAGGTGCTGCCAAAGGGCCCCTGGTGAGTTTCGGCAGTGTTATGACCATCTTGTCAATGGTGCACACACCTGCCACTGTGTGTCGGTGGCAGAGGGAATGTTTAACTGATGGATGGGATGCCAATCAAACTGGCCGCTTTGCCCTGGATGGTGTTAAGCTTCTTTAGTGTTGTTGGAGTTGCACTCATCCAGGCAAGTGGAAACAATTCCACCATACTCCTAACTTGTGCCTTGTAAATGGTAGACATGTTTTGGGAGTCAGGAGGTGAGTAATTCACAGCAGGATTCCCAGCATCTGCCCTGCTAGTGCAGCCACAGTATTTATGGCTAGTCCAGTTCATATTCTGGACAATGGTAACTCCCAAGCGTAGCCATCTGGGATGGCCACTTCCCGATTACAAAATGGACACTTTGCAAAGATTGCAGGGAAAATGGACAATGCTGAGAAAACAAGCAGGTTCAGAGCATGTCTGTATATTTGGGCCACAGCTCCCGTACAAGACCAAAATTGTAGGCCCATTATCATACTAATGGCCCATCTCCGGGAACAAAAGAGTAACATTAGAGTAACCGATACTAAGGCAGTGGCGCCAGAGGAGACCAAAACAAAGCAGGCCAATGGCCACCTAGCACACGCCCAACCATCAGGGCACCCACCTCTTTATTGGATGAAATCAATAGGAATGATCGAGAAACGGCCCAATTGATTGGGGCCAAGTTCAAGGCCCGCCCAAAAGAGCGCAAAGCCCCTTTGGGTATAAGAAGGAGTCCCAAAGAGAGAATCGCTCTCTTGGACTTGACTCTCACAGCAGAGAGAACCGTCCACCAGCTGCACCAGAAGCATGTAAGTCCAAGGTCAACGCTTGCTACCAGATGGATGACCTGAGCTGTTCCCCTTCACCACTTCAACCCCAGCAGCCTCTGATCCAAACAACGGCCATTGTTCCTCTGACTGAGTGGGCGGCCAAAGCTAAATATAGGCTTTAGCAGTAGTGATAGTTTAGTCTGTAGTATTTGTGCATGAGTAGATATTACTGTGTGTGTAAATAAATAGTATTGACTTTGAACTAACTAACTGGTGTACCGAGTCTTTGATCAGTATTCGGGTTTGAACCTTGTGGCGGTATCGAAAGATAACTGCCGACTCTAGAGCAAACATAGTTAGGATTAAGGAAGGCGACCATATTGACCGCCATATTTAGAGCCAACCAAAGAGAACAACATTTACTGGCGACTCTGACGGGACCCAACCTAGAAGTGGCCTAGTCACTCCGAGAGAACCCAAATTTGAATTGGAATCCAATTGGAAACAGAAAAACCACAAGTGTGAGAACGATACTGATCAAACCTCCGAGATTCGGAAGTGTGTTAATGCATGCGTACTAACAGGGATATAAGGTAAACCTGAGAGATTTTGTTGCGTAAAACTGTCGGGAGTCTTGTAGGCCGGAAATTAGAATGAGCCGTACCCGTGTTTACATCACCACTTTATCACCCCCTGTTCCAAATTCAGTAGAGAATCCAGAGATAGAGATAAAATGGCAATGAAGGCAATGGAACGTCTTATGAACCCCCAAGAATTCGAGGTCGCAGCAACCAGTAGAGTAGGACAGAGTCCCGTATGGGAAGAAGAGATCAGAAAATATCTCAAAGGGAAAGGCCCCTTTGGAGTGAATTCTGCGCCAATGACGAAACAGGTCCTGGGAGTATAGGACATACTTGGTGGGAGAACCTGTCAGAGATTCATAAGAAGAGCGTGGGGAAAGCTCACAAGCCAATGGCAATCATGTCCTGCTTGGCACAATTGCGAGGCACAGAGGAGGTCGTTAGGACGCTCCATAGAGAGATTGAGGAGAGAGACAGAAATAGTGAGGGAGATGTGAGCGAATTTGAGAAGGAGAATAAGGAGTTAAGAGAACAGTTAGCAGCGAGGGACAGAGAGGTGGATGATGCCAAGTGGGCACACCAGTCTTGTCTCGCCCATTTGAGTAGTTTTCAGACCCAGTACAATAAGGCCTACCAGGACACGCAACGCGCGGTCTTGGTAAGACAAGAAACCGAGCAACAGGTAGAGCAATTGCAGAAACAGTGCAATGATTTAAAAGCAGCCCTACGAGCGCTCCACACTTCCACGATGGAACAAAGGCAGAGCTCTGTAGACCACACAAAGTGCAGAATTGCAATCTCTGCTTTCTGTCCAGAAGGGGTTTCAAAGTATGTTTGGACCCCAGTTAGACCAGGAAAAAGGCCCTGATTGGCAGGAGTTAAATGAAATTGCCCACAGATACGTACATGGGATATGTACACAAGAAAAACCGCAGAAAAGGAAAGCACCCCAACCCCCGAACTGAACAGGCAGAACACACCCCCATGAACCCTGTAACCACACACCGCAGGGCCGCAGAAGAAGGAAACGCAGATTTCCTATATACAACCCCGTTAACAGTGACCCAATTACGGGACGCGTGTGGAAAAATTACACCGTTCCTTCCCACATCAGACCCCCACCAGTTTTTCGCTAGAGTTAAATAGCAGGCTACCATGTACGGCCTGGACGAAAAGGAGCAAGTGAAGCTCACAGTTTTAAGCCTCGACCCTTTAGTCGTGGCAGCCCTTCCTGACCCACAGAATGTAGGAGGAGGCACACTCCAAGAAATGCACACGGCAATCCTGGATGCGATCAGCTATAACAGAGGAGACCCTGTAGATGGCCTAAACAAGTGTAGGCAAAAGAAAACAGAGGACCCCACAATGTTTGCTGGACGTTTGTGGATACATTTCACAGCAGTATTTGGAGAGTTAGCCCTTGCCCATTTGTCCGTGGAAATATGGCCAAATGGACTCGAATCCTAGTCTCTCATGCGACAGAGGCAGGACAGAGAGCTTGCGCAAATTACGACCCCTCAGATGAGGCCCACAATGAGAAATGGGTTTTGAAAAGATTGTCCCGCACTTGGGAACAATCCATCGAAGGCAAAACCGCATTTGCAAAACCAGAGGAAGAGCAGGCAGATATGCATCCAGTTAGGATGCACCAGAACCCCACATGGGTAAAGGAGGGCAGGAACAGCCGACCGCAGCCTAAATCCCAGGAATGCTACAATTGTGGACAATTAGGACACTATGCACGAGGGTGCAACGCACCCCAAAAGCAGCAGAGAAACCAACAGACAGGCACCCTAGATAAGAATAGGGCAAAGCCAATCCATAGTGTTAGCGTCCGTTCAGAGAATGCAGACATGAACGGCACTGACAGATTGTGTTCGGGCTCCCCAACCTGGGTCTGCGACACCCTTTGGGACAAGTTCTGTAGACTGGTAGTAGCAGGCAAAGTCCGGGGACACCCCGTAGAATTTCTTTGGGACACAGGAGGGTCCCGCACAACACTCAATTCCTCCACGATGTTTCAACGTGACACCTGGCCCACAACAGACACCATCACACTCAGCGGCTTTACAGGTCATTTACAACAAGGACACATCACAGCCCCTGTAGCGATACAAATAGGGAACAATACGACTAAACACCCCGTAATTTTGGTCGATCTACCCCAGGCAGCTGAACACATCCTAGGAATCAACTTTATGAGCTCCCACAACCTCTCATTTGATCCGGTAAATAAATTGTATGGAGAATGGCAAAGGCAGCACGAGCCCCTGCCATGCTCACAGTTGGAGAGTATGCAAACAGAATCAGTGCAGTAGCAGACTTCTCGAGCCATTAGTCAGGACAAACAGGTTAGGGAAGTCCTGCAGCAACACAAAGCAGCATTTGCACGCACAAGCACGACTGTGGCAAGATAGCTGGCTTAGTGAATATTACAGGTCCCGACCCCAGACCCCAGAAGCAGTATGGTTTTCCCCAAGAAGCAGAGGGAGAAATCTCAAAAGTACGACAGAGTTTGCTTGATCAAGGCGTACTCCGATCAGTAGCCTCCACAAATAATGCACCAATTTGGCCCGTAAGGAAACCCGATGGATCATGGCGACTGGCCATTGATTACCGGGAACTGAACAAAGTAACCCGAGTAGCAGCCCCTACCGTAGCCACGAATCCCGAGACCATGCTCAAACAGGGACTCAAGTCAAAAAACATTTCAGTATTGGACATTAGCAACGGCTTTTGGTTCATTCCATTGGATAAAGCGTGCCAGTTCAAATTCGCCTTTACATTCCAGGGACAACAATATATATGGACGTGCCTTCCACAAGGCTTCCACAACTCCCCCTCCAGTTTCCACCGACAGCTGGCAAATGGATTAGCAAAATTTTCCTGACCCGATTGTCTGGTCCAGTATGTAGATGACTTGTTACTACAGACAGACACAAAGGTAGAGTACATTTCACTTCTCGCCGAACTCCTAGGACTCCTAAAACAGTTTGGATGTAAAATCAACCCCAAGAAGGCCCAGATTTTGCAGGAAAAAGTGATTTACATGGATACAGTAATCACTCATGGTAAACGCGACATCGAGCAAAAGAGAATTGACTCGATCATCAAATTGCCCCTTCCCCATAACGTCTCAGCCCTCTGGTCATTTCTAGCACTGGTTGGCTACTGCAGAAACCATATCAACGGTTTCGCCACAAAAGCAGCGCCCCTATCCGACCTTCTCAAGAAACGGGCACCTTGGGACTGGCTTCCACAGCACATGGATGCAGTGGATGCTTTAAAGAGAGCCCTCAGCACAGCCCCTGCATTACAGGTCCCAGATCCACTTTCCCCGTACGCAATCAAAGTAGCAAAGCACCAACCGAACCCTTTCGGCCGTGCTCCTCCAGGAACACCATTAGGCCCCGTGACATACGCCTTACGCGTCTTAGATCCTGTCGAGCAAGGATTTTCTGCCTGTAAAAGGCACCTACTCGTAGTTTTTTGGACAGTACAGTACTTAGCCTACATTGCAGGACTCAACCCCATCACCATTCTCACTGAACACACCCCAACACAGCTATTATTAGACGGTCGGATTAAAGATGGCACAGTCAGCCAAATCCACGCTGCCCATTGGATCCTTCTTTTACAGGGATGGGACATTACAGTTTAAAGAACCAAGACCCACACTTTCCTAGCCGACAATTTGCAATATGCAGGTACCCCACATGAGTGTGAGATCATCACCACAAACCATAATTCAGGCCCATTTATACCTAAGTCAGCTCCCAGGAAAGCAGGTAAACACCCCAGCGACCCCAGCCAACAGACACGTGCGCACCCTGAAAATTTATGTGGATGACTCCTCCACAGTTTTGAATGGAAAGAGAATCACCGGTTGTGGCATTTATGTAAAGGACGCGCAAGGACTCGCCCTTGAAGAGATTTCATTAAAGTTGCCAGGACATCTAAGCTCGCAGGCAGCAGAACTGGCAGCCAGAGCTTACATTGTTGATCACCCCGGCACGTTTCCGACCCCAGCGGACATATATTCGGACAGTTTATATGTCTGTAACAGTTTAACAGAATTCCTACCCCTGTGGGAAACTAGAGGCTTCGTTTCCTCAGACAGAAAGCCCCTACCCTCAGCCCCATTACTCCGGCATAACCTAGAGACAGCGAAAGATAGGAAATATGCTTTCATCCAGCAGAGGGCAGTAGAGCAGATCTGCTGATTGGCTGTTACGGGGAAAATCTGCATCAGTGCCTTGCGATCACTGCATCCAGAAACTGTACCTGAGCAAGGCACCCTCGGGTTTCAGGTCAAGGCTAGCATCCAGCAGAGGGCAGTAGAGAGGAGCTGCTGATTGGCTGTTGTGGGGAAAATCTGCATCAGTGCCTTGCGGTCACTGCATCCAGAAAGTGTACCTGAGCATAGAACATAGAACATTACAGCGCAAAGAACAAAGAACAAAGAACAAAGAAATGTACAGCACAGGAACAGGCCCTTCGGCCCTCCAAGCCCGCGCCGACCATACTGCCCGACTAAACTACAATCTTCTACACTTCCTGGGTCCGTATCCTTCTATTCCCATCCTATTCATATATTTGTCAAGATGCCCCTTAAATGTCCCTATCGTCCCTGCTTCCACTACCTCCTCCGGTAGCGAGTTCCAGGCACCCACTACCCTCTGCGTAAAAAACTTGCCTCGTACATCTACTCTAAACCTTGCCCCTCTCACCTTAAACCTATGCCCCCTAGTAATTGACCCCTCTACCCTGGGGAAGAGCCTCTGACTATCCACTCTGTCTATGCCCCTCATAATTTTGTAGACCTCTATCAGGTCGCCCCTCAACCTCCTTCGTTCCAGAGAGAACAAACCGAGTTTATTCAATCGCTCCTCATAGCTTATGCCCTCCATACCAGGCAACATTCTGGTAAATCTCTTCTGCACCCTCTCTAAAGCCTCCACATCCTTCTGGTAGTGTGGCGACCAGAATTGAACACTATACTCCAAGTGTGGCCTAACTAAGGTTCTATACAGCTGCAACATGACTTGCCAATTCTTATACTCAATGCCCCGTCCAATGAAGGCAAGCATGCCGTATGCCTTCTTGACTACCTTCTCCACCTGTGTTGCCCCTTTCAATGACCTGTGGACCTGTACTCCTAGATCTCTTTGACTTTCAATACTCTTGAGGGTTCTACCATTCACTGTATATTCCCTACCTGCATTAGCCCTTCCAAAATGCATTACCTCACATTTGTCCGGATTAAACTCCATCTGCCATCTCTCCGCCCAAGTCTCCAGACAACCTAAATCCTGCTGTATCCTCAGACAGTCCTCATCGCTATCCGCAATTCCACCAACCTTTGTGTCGTCTGCAAACTTACTAATCAGACCAGTTACATTTTCCTCCAAATCATTTATATATACTACAAACAGCAAAGGTCCCAGCACTGATCCCTGTGGAACACCACTGGTCACAGCCCTCCAATTAGAAAAGCATCCCTCCATTGCTACCCTCTGCCTTCTATGGCCTAGCCAGTTCTGAATCCACCTTGCCAGCTCACCCCTGATCCCGTGTGACTTCACCTTTTGTACTAGTCTACCATGAGGGACCTTGTCAAAGGCCTTACTGAAGTCCATGTAGACAACATCCACTGCCCTACCTGCATCAATCATCTTAGTGACCTCCTCGAAAAACTCTATCAAGTTAGTGAGACACGACCTCCCCTTCACAAAACCGTGCTGCCTCTCACTAATACGTCCATTTGCTTCCAAATGGGAGTAGATCCTGTCTCGAAGAATTCTCTCCAGTAATTTCCCTACCACTGAAGTAAGGCTCACCGGCCTGTAGTTCCCGGGATTATCCTTGCTACCCTTCTTAAACAGAGGAACAACATTGGCTATTCTCCAGTCCTCCGGGACATCCCCTGAAGACAGCGAGGATCCAAAGATTTCTGTCAAGGCCTCAGCAATTTCCTCTCCAGCCTCCTTCAGTATTCTGGGGTTGATCCCATCAGGCCCTGGGGACTTATCTACCTTAATATTTTTTAAGACACCCAACACCTCGTCTTTTTGGATCACAATGTGACCCAGGCTATCTACACCCCCTTCTCCAGACTCAACATCTACCAATTCCTTCTCTTTGGTGAATACTGATGCAAAGTATTCATTTAGTACCTCGCCCATTTCCTCTGGCTCCACACATAGATTCCCTTGCCTATCTTTCAGTGGGCCAACCCTTTCCCTGGCTACCCTCTTGCTTTTTATGTAAGTGTAAAAAGCCTTGGGATTTTCCTTAACCCTATTTGCCAATGACTTTTCATGACCCCTTCTAGCCCTCCTGACTCCTTGCTTAAGTTCCTTCCTACTTTCCTTATATGCCACACATGCTTCATCTGTTCCCAGCCTTTTAGCCCTGACAAATGCCTCCTTTTTCTTTTTGACGAGGCCTACAATATCACTCGTCATCCAAGGTTCCCGAAAATTGCCGTATTTATCTTTCTTCCTCACAGGAACATGCCTGTCCTGTATTCCCTTCAACTGACACTTGAAAGCCTCCCACATGTCAGATGTTGATTTGCCCTCAAACATCCGCCCCCAATCTATGTTCTTCAGTTCCTGCCTAATATTGTCATAATTAGCCTTCCCCCAATTTAGCACATTCATCCTCGGACCACTCTTATCCTTGTCCACCAGTACTTTAAAACTTACTGAATTGTGGTCACTGTTACCGAAATGCTCCCCTACTGAAACATCTACCACCTGGCCGGGCTCATTCCCCAATACCAGGTCCAGTACCGCCCCTTCCCTAGTTGGACTGTTTACATATTGATTTAAGAAGCCCTCCTGGATGCTCCTTACAAACTCTGCCCCGTCTAAGCCCCTGGCACTAAGTGAGTCCCAGTCAATATTGGGGAAGTTGAAGTCTCCCATCACCACAACCCTGTTGTTTTTACTCTTTTCCAAAATCTGTCTACCTATCTGCTCCTCTATCTCCCGCTGGCTGTTGGGAGGCCTGTAGTATACCCCCAACATTGTGACTGCACCCTTCTTATTCCTGATCTCTACCCATATAGCCTCACTGCCCTCTGAGGTGTCCTCTCGCAGTATAGCTGTGATATTCTCCCGAACAAGTAGCGCAACTCCGCCTCCCCTTTTACATCCCCCTCTATCCCGCCTGAAACATCTAAATCCTGGAACGTTTAGCTGCCAATCCTGCCCTTCCCTCAACCAGGTCTCTGTAATGGCAATAACATCATAGTTCCAAGTAGTAATCCAAGCTCTAAGTTCATCTGCCTTACCCGTAATGCTCCTTGCATTAAAACATATGCACTTCAGGCCACCAGACCCGCTGTGTTCAGCAACTTTTCCCCGTCTGCTCTGCCTCAGAGCCACACTGTCCCTATTCCCTAGTTCTCCCTCAATGCTCTCACCTTCTGACCTATTGCTCCCGTACCCACCCCCCTGCCATACTAGTTTAAACCCTCCCGTGTGACACTAGCAAACCTCGCGGCCAGGATATTTATGCCTCTCCGGTTTAGATGCAACCCGTCCATCTTATACAGGTCACACCTGCCCCGGAAGAGCTCCCAGTGGTCCAGAAAACGGAAACCCTCCCTCCTACACCAGCTGTTTAGCCACGTGTTTGTCTGCTCTATCTTCCTATTTCTAGCCTCACTGGCACGTGGCACAGGGAGTAATCCCGAGATTACAACCCTCGAGGTCCTGTCCTTTAACTTTCTGCCTAGCTCCCTGAACTCCTGCTGCAGGACCTCATGCCCCTTCCTGCCTATGTCGTTAGTACCAATATGTACAACGACCTCTGCCTGTTTGCCCTCCCCCTTCAGAATTCCCTCTACCCGTTCGGAGACATCCTGGACCCTGGCACCAGGGAGGCAACATACCATCCTGGAGTCTCTTTCACGTCCACAGAAGCGCCTATCTGTGCCCCTGACTATAGAGTCCCCTATTACTATTACTCTTCTGCGCTTTGACCCTCCCTTCTGAACATCAGAGCCAGCCGTGGTGCCACTGCTCTGGCTGCTGCTGTTTTCCCCTGATAGGCTATCCCCCCCGACAGTATCCAAAGGGGTATATCTGTTCGAGAGGGGGACAACCACAGGGGATTCCTGCACTGACTGCCTGCCCTTTCTGGTGGTCACCCATTTCTCTGCCTGCACCTTGGGTGTGACCACATTTACATAACTGCGATCTATGACGCTTTCCGCCACCTGCATGCTCCTAAGTGCATCCAATTGCTGCTCCAACCGAACCATGCGGTCTGTGAGGAGCTCCAGTTGGGTGCACTTTCCGCAGATGAAGCCACCCGGGACGCTGGAAGCCTCCCGGACCTGCCACATCTCACAGTCAGAGCACAGCACCCCTCTAACTGACATTGCGTCAATTAATTAAAATTAAAATTTGTCTCTTTTTTTTTTTTAAATACTTTTTTTCTTTAAATTGCAAAGTTACTGTCAACTATCTGTTTCCTAGCACTAAATTTCTAATAGAAATGCGATAGCTAACTATAATACTCTCCGATCTCTGGCTTAGATATCCTCTAAATTATAATTAAGTTATTATGTTTAATTAGTTCCCAAATACTCAAATATTTTTTAAATTTAGGTTAGAATCCCAACCAGCCACTCAGGTCACAGCTTTTCTGTGATGTCGCTTCAATTTCCCCCCCGAAACACACAATTTGAAAAAAGGTATAAAAGTAAAAATCACTTACTTGCCTTCTGAGTGTCTGAGATGTTCTCAGGTTCTCTCGCTGACAGAGACTGCTCCTCCACCACCGATCCTTGACCTGCACAATGCTAATAATATAATATGGCACTTACCTTACACCAATGGGTCTCGGGTTTCCTCTCCACCAGAATTTATTGGTTGGGGGGGGGGGGGGGGGGGGGGCACTTGCCAGAGGTAGAACTTCCGGTTCCCGCCTTATATAAAAACAAATAAAACTGCTGTCACTACTCACCTCCAAGAAGGCCCCTGCGCACCGCTGCCGCCGAAATCCAAAGCGCTGCTCCTGTAAAGGTAAGTGGTTTTAAATTCACTACTCACCTCCAAGAAGGCCCCTGCGCACCGCTGCCGCCGAAATCCAATGGGCTGCTCCTGTAAAGGTAAGGTTTTTAAACTAACTACTCACCTCCCAGAAGGCCCCTGCGCACCGCTGCCGCCGAAATCCAATGGGCTGCTCCTGTAAAGGTAAGGTTTTTAAACTAACTACTCACCTCCCAGAAGGCCCCTGCGCACCGCTGCCGCCGAAATCCAAAGCGCTGCTCCTGTAAAGGTAAGTGGTTTTAAATTCACTACTCACCTCCAAGAAGGCCCCTGCGCACCGCTGCCGCCGAAATCCAATGGGCTGCTCCTGTAAAGGTAAGGTTTTTAAACTAACTACTCACCTCCCAGAAGGCCCCTGCGCACCGCTGCCGCCGAAATCCAAAGCGCTGCTCCTGTAAAGGTAAGTGGTTTTAAATTCACTACTCACCTCCAAGAAGGCCCCTGCGCACCGCTGCCGCCGAAATCCAAAGCGCTGCTCCTGTAAAGGTAAGTGGTTTTAAATTCACTACTCACCTCCAAGAAGAGGCAGTACAGGCCCTTCGGCCCTCGACGTTGCGCCGACATGTGAAACCAATCTAAAGCCCATCTACACTATTCCCTTATCGTCCATATGTCTATCCAATTACCATTTGAATGCCCTTAGTGTTGGCGAGTCCACTACGGTTGCAGGAAGGGCATTCCACGCTTTTACTACTCTCTGAGTAATGAACCTACCTCTGACATCTGTCTTCTATCTATCTCCCCTCAATTTAAAGCTATGTCCCCTCGTGCTAGACAGCACCTTCCGAGGAAGAAGGCTCTCACTGTCCACCCTATCTAATCCTCTGATCATCTTGTATGCCTCAATTAAGTCACCTCTTAATCTTCTTCGCTCTAACAAAAACAGCCTCAAGTCCGTCAGCCTTTCCTCATAAGATCTTCCGTCCATGCCAGGCAACATTCTGGTAAATCTCCTCTGCACTCTTTCCAATGCTTCCACATCCTTCCTATAATGCGGCGACCAGAATTGCAGGCAATACTCCAAATGTGGCCGCACCAGAGTTTTGTACAGCTGCAACTGACCTCATGGCTCCGAAACTCAATCCCACTACTAATAAAAGCTAACACACCGTACGCCTTCTTAACAACCCTCTCAACCTGGGTGGCAACTTTCAGGGATCTATGTACATGGACACCGAGATCTCTCTGCTCATCCACACTGCCAAGAATCTTACCATTAGCCCAGTGCTCTGTCTTCCTGTTATTCCTTCCAAAATGAATCACCTCACACTTTTCTGCATTAAACTCCATTTGCCACCTCTCAGCTCAGCGCTGCAGCTTATCTATGTCCCTCTGTAACTTGTAACATCCGTCCGCACTGCACACAACTCCACCGACTTTAGTGTCATCTGCAAATTTACTCACCCATCCTTCTACGCCCTCCTCCAGGTCATTTAAAAAAATGACAAACAGCAGTGGCCCCAAAACAGATCCTTGTGATACACCACTAGTAACTGGACTCCAGTCTGAACATTTCCCATCAACCACCACCCTTTGTCTTCTTCCAGCCAGCCAATTATTGATCCAAACTGCTACATCACCCTGAATCCCATGCCTCCGTATTTTCTGCAGTACCCTACCATGGGGAACCTTACCAAACGCTTTACTGAAATCCATATACACCACATCTGTATATGGGGGAAGCACGGTAGCCTTGTGGATAGCACAATTGCTTCACAGCTCCAGGGTCCCAGGTTCGATTCCGGCTTGGGTCACTGTCTGTGCGGAGTCTGCACGTCCTCCCCATGTGTGCGTGGGTTTCCTCCAGGTGCTCCGATTTCCTCCCACAGTCCAAAGATGTGCAGGTTAGGTGGATTGGCCATGATAAATTGCCATTTGTGTCCAAAATTGCCCTTAGTGTTGGGTGGGGTTACTGGGTTATGGGGATAGGGTGGAGGTGTTGACTTTGGGTAGGGTGCTCTTTCCAAGAGCCGGTGCAGACTCGATGGGCCGAATGGCCTCCTTCTGCACTGTAAATTCTATGATAATCTATGATGACATCAACTGCTTTCTCCTCATCCACCTGTTTGGTCACCTTCTCAAAGAACTCAATAAGGTCTGTGAGGCACGACCTACCCTTCACAAAATCGTGTTGACTATCTCTAATCAAATGATTCCTTTCCAGATGATTATACATCCAATCTCTGATAAACCTTCCCAAGATTTTGCCCACAACAGAAGTAAAGCTCACTGGTCTATAGTTACCGGGGTTGTCTCTACTCCCCTTCTTGAACAGGGGGACATTTGCTATCCTCCAGTCTTCTGGCACTATTTCTGTAGACAAAGATGACTAAAAGATCAAAGCCAAAGGCTCAGCAATCTCCTCCCTAGCTTGCCAGAGAATCCTAGGATAAATCCCATCCGGCCCAGAGGACTTATCTATTTTCACACTTTCCAGAATTGCTAACACCTCCTCCTTATGAACCTCAAGCCCCTTCTTGACTAGTAGCCTGAATCTCAGTATTCTGCTCAACAACATTGCCTTTTTCCTGTGTGAATACTGACGAAAAATATTCATTTAGCACCTCGCCTATCTCCTCGGACTCCAAGCACAACTTCCCACTAGTGTCCTTGACTGGCCCTACTCTTACCCTAGTCATTCGTTTATTCCTGACATATCTATAGACAGTTTTAGGGTTATCCTTGATCCTACCTGCCAAAGACTTCTTATGCCTCCTCCTGGCTCTTCTTAGCTCTCTCTTTAGGTCTTTCCTAGCTAACCTGTAACTCTTGAGTGCCCTAACTGAAGCTTCATGTCTCATCTTTACATAAGTCTCCTTCTTCTTCTTGACAAGTGTTTTGACTGCTTTAGTAAACCACGGTTCCCTTGCTCGACCACTTCCTCCCTGCCTGACAGGTACATACTTATCAAGGACACGCAGTAGCTGTTCCTTGAACAAGCTCCACATTTCCATTGTGCCCATTCCCTGCTGTTTTCCTCTCCATCTGATGCATCCTAAGTCTTGCCTCATCGCATCATAATTGCCTTTCCCCCAGATATAATTCTTGCCCTGCGGTATATAAAGTAAACGTAATCGAATTGTGGTCACTATCACCAAAGTGCTCACCTACCTCCAAATCTAACACCTGTCCTGGTTCATTACTCAGTACCAAATCCAAAATGGCCTCGCCTCTCATTGGCCTACCTACATACTAGGTCAGGAAACCCTCCTGCACACATTGGACAAAAACGGACCCATCTAAAGTACTCGAACTATAGCGTTTCCAGTCAATATTTGGAAAGTTAAAGTCCCCCATAAGAACTACCCTGTTGCTTTCGCTCCTATCCAGAATCATTTTTACAATCCTTTCCTCTACATCTCTGGAACTTTTCGGAGGCCTGCAGAAAACCCCTAACAGGGTGACCTGTCCTTTCCTGTTTCAAACCTCAGCCCATACTACCTCAGTAGATAGGTCCTCATCAAACGTCCTTTCTGTCACCGTAAAACTGTCCTTGACTAACAATGCCACCCCTCCATCTCTTTTATCACCTTCCCTGCGCTGACTGAAATATCTAAACCCCGGCACCTGCAACAACCATTCCTGTCCCTGCTCTATCCAGGTCTCCGAAATGGCCAAAACATCGAAGTCCCAGGTACCAACCCATGCCGCACGTTCGCCCACCTTATTCCGGATGCTCCTGGCATTGAAGACGACACACTTTAAACCACCTTCCTGCCTGCCGGTACACTCCTGAAACTTTGAAACCTTACTCATGACCTCACTACTCTCAACCTCCTGTATACTGGAGCTACAATTCAGGTTCCCAAGCCCCTGCTGAACTAATTTAAACCCTCCCGAAGAGCATTAGCAAATTTCCCCCCCAGGATATTGGTATCCCTCTCGTCCAGGTGTAGACCATCCAGATTGTAGAGGGCCCACCGATCCCAGAATGAGCCCCAATTATCCAGAAATCTGAAACCCTCCCTCCTGCACCATCCCTGTATCCACGTGTTCAACTCCTCTCTCTCCCTATTCCTCGTCTCGCTATCACATGGCACGAGTAACAACCCAGAGATAATAACTCTGTTTGTCCTAGATCTAAGTTTCCACCCTAGCTTCCTGAATTCCTGCCTTACATCCCTATCACTTTTCCTACCTATGTCGTTGGTACCTATGTGGACCACGACTTGGGGCTGTTCCCCCTCCCCTTAAGGATCCCAAAAACATGATCCGAGACATCACGCATCCTGGCACCTGGGAGACAACACATCAACCTCGTTCACACAGAATCTCCTATCTATCCCCCAACTATGAAGTCTCCAATGACTAATGCTCTACTCCTCTCCTCCCCCCCTTCCCTTCTGAGCAACAAGGACAGACTTTGTGCCAGAGACCTGTGCCCCATGGCTTACGCCTGGTAAGTCATCCCACCCAACAGTATCCAAAGCGGTATGCTTGTTACAAAGGGGAATGACCACAGGGGATCCCTGTACTGTCTGCTTCCTCCCAGCCCCTCTCCCCATCGCCCATCTATCTTTATTCTTCGGAGTAACTACATCCCTGAAGCATCTATCTATGACCACCTCTGCCTCCCGAATGATCCCAAGTTCATCCAGCTCCAGCTCCAGTTCCCTAACGCGGTTGCTGAGGAGCTGGAGATGGGTTCACTTCCCACAGATGAAATCAGCAGGGACACTGACTGACTGCCTCAAACATTCTGCAGGAGGAACATTGCACTACGTCCCTGCCAACCCCTCTAAATAAAAAAAAGAAAAAGAAAGACCTTACCTGTTATTCACTCCCCTTCTCAGCAAGCACTCACTCAGCAACCTCTGCGCCCCGCACAATAACACCTGAGGGAAAATAAAAGAAAAACTACTTACCAGTCACCAGCCAATCCCTTACCTGCAGACCATGACATCACGGTTCAACTTCTTTCTACTTCTACATGCCCTCGAGCCTTCCTCTTGATCTTTACAGCGGTTGTTATTTTATGGTTAGAGGAGGGGGCAGGGAGGGAAACACTGAAGAAGTGTTTCCGGTTTAAGTGTCACTTGACAACAGCTCCACCCCAAACCACCATCAAGTTAGGGTGAGCACAATGGTGTATGCAAATTTCCCCTGCAACAGCCAATCAGAAGCTCCGCTCTACTGCCCTCTGCTGGATGCTTGTCTTCACTTAATAAGCTAGGGTCTCTTGCTCAGGTACACCTTCAAGTTAGGGTGAGCACGACGGCGTGTGAAAATTTCCCCCGCAACAGCTAATCAGCAACTCCGCTCTACTGCCCGCTGCTGGATGCTTGTCTTCACCTGAACAGCTGGGGTCTCTTGCTCAGACACCATAGGTGTTCAAGTCAAGGCAAGCATCCAGGAGAGAGCAGTAGAGAGGAGATGCTGATTGGCTGTTGCAGGGAAAATTTCCATCAGTGCCTTGTGGTCACTGCATCCAGCAAGACACCCTAGGTGTTCACGTCAAGGCAAGCATCCAGCAGCGGAAAGTAGAGCGGAGCTGCTGATTGGCTGCTGTGAGCAAAATTTGCATCATTGCCTTGCGGTCACTGCATACAGAAAGTGTACCTGAGCAAGACACCCGAGGTGTTCAAGTCAAGGCAAGCATCCTGCATAGGGCAGTAGAGTGGAGCTGCTGATTGGCTGTTGCGGGGAAGATTTGCATCAGTGCATTGCGGCCACCCTATCTTGAAGGTGGTTTGTGGAGGAGCTGTTGTCAAGTGACAGTTAAACCCGAAACACTTCTTCAGTGTTTCCCTCACTACCTCCTCCTCCTCTAACCAAAAAAAAAGACAATCACTGTAAGGATCCCAGCCAAATAAAGATCAAGAGGGAGACTCGAGGGCAGGTAGAAGTAGAAAGAAGTTGAACCATGATGTCACAGCCTGCAGTGAAAGAGCGCGAGGGGAGCTGCGGGGACTCAGTGAAAGGAGACCGGCGGGGACACAGAATAAACGAGCATGAGGAGAGCGATGGAGACTTAGTGAAAGAGCGTGAGGAGAGCGGCGGGGACACAGGATAAAAGACGCGAGGAGAGCAGCGGGGACACAGCTGCCGGAGAAGCGGCCATCAGATTTTCGGCGGAAGCAGTGGCCAGGGTCTTTCAGGAAGGTAAGTTTCCCTCTTTAAAAACTTACCTTGAAGAGTGACATCACAGCAAAGCAGTGACCTGATTGGCTGGTAAGGAAAGTGCTCCTATTAGCAGTAGCTGGGAGAAATTTAACTCTTCGTGTGTTGGTAAGTATTGTGATTGGTTAGTAAAATCTTTATTCCTTTCACTTATTCATTATTTGATATTATATTTGTAATCAGTTAAGGGAAAGTGTAAAAATGGCAGGAGATCCCAGACCCGTGTTATGCTCCTCTTGCTCAATGTGGGAGTTCAGGCACGCGGCCGATGCCCCTGACTCCTTCATGTGCAGGAAATGTGTCCAGCTGCAGCTCCTGTTTGACCACATGATGGCTCTGGAGCTGCGGATGGACCCACTTTGGACCATCCGCGATGCTGAGGAGGTCGTGGATAGCATGTTCAGTGAGTTGGTCACACCGCAGGTTAGGATTGGTGAGGGAGACAGGGAATGAGTCACCAAAAGGCAGAGAAAGAGCAGGAAGGCAGTGCAGTGTCCCGTGCGGTCATCTCCCTCCAAAACAGGTATACCGTTTTGGATACTATTGGGGGAGATGACTCACCAGGTGAAGGCAGTAGTAGCCAGGCTCATGGCACCGTGGCTGGCTCTGCTGCACAGAAGGGCGGGAAAAAGACTGGCAGGGCTATAGTCCAAGGGGATTCAATCGTAAGGGGAGTAGAAAGGCATTTCTGTGGTCGAAAATGAGACTCCCGAATGGTATGTTGCCTCCCGGGTGCATGGGTCAGGGATGTCTCAGATCGGCTTCAGGACATACTGAAGGGGGAGGGTGAACAACCAGTTGTCGCGGTGCATATAGGCACCAACGATATAGGTAAAAAACGGGATGAGGGCCTACAATCAGAATTTAGGGAGTTAGGAGATAAGTTAAAAAGTAGGACCTCAAAGGTAGTAATCTCAGGATTGCTACCAGTGCCACGAGACTGTCAGAGTAGAAATCCAAGAATAGTCAGAATGAATACGTGGTTTGAGAGATGGTGCAGGAGGGAGGGGGTTCAGATTTTTGGGACATTGGAACCGGTTCTGGGGGCGGTGGGACCATTACAAATCGGATGGTCTACACCTGGGCAGGACTGGAACCAATGTCCGAGGGGGTGCTTTTGCTGACACTGTTGGGGAGGTTTTAAACTAATGTGGCAGGGGGATGGGAACCAGGTTAGGAAGTTAGAGATCAGTAAAGAGGCAGCAACTAAAGCCAGGAAGGGGACTAAGGGGAAGATTAGACAGGGAAGAGATGATGAACGCAAAGGGACAGCTGGTCTGAGGTGCATTTGTTTCAATGCGAGAAGTGTAGCAGGTAAGGCAGATGAATTTAGGGCTTGGATTAGTACCTGGGAATATGATGTTATTGGTATTACTGAGACTTGGTTGAGGGAAGGGAAAGACTGGCAACTAAATATCCCAGGGTATAGATGCTTCAGGAGGTATAAAGAGGGAGGTAAAAGCGGTGGAGGAGTTGGATTACTGGTCAGAGATGATATCACAGCTGTGATTAAGGAGGGCACGATGGAGGATTCGAGCACTGAGGCAATATGGGTAGAGCTAAGAAATAGGAAGGGTGCAGTAACATTGTTGGGACTTTACTACAGGCCTCCCAAAAGCGAACGTGAAGTAGATGTATAAATATGTAGACAGATTATAGAAAAATGTCGGAGCAATATGGTGGTCGTGATGGGAGATTTTAACTTCCCCAACATTGAATGGAACTCATGTTGTGTTGGAGGCGTAGATGGAGCAGAATTTCGAAGGAGCATCCAGGAGAGTTTTTTAGAGCAGTATGTAAATAGTCCAACTCGGGAAGGGGCCATACTGGAGCTGGTATTGGGGAATGATCCCGGCCAGGTGGTTGAATTTCAGTCGGTGATTACTTTGGGAATAGCGATCACAATTCCGTAAGTTTTAGAATACTCATGGACAAAGACGAGAGTGGTCCTAAAGGAAGAGTGCTAAATTGGGGAAAGGCCAAGTATAACAAAATTCGGCAGGAGCTAGGGAATGTGGATTGGGAGCAGCTGTTTAAGGGTAAATCCACATTTGAAATGTGGGAGTCTTTTACGGAAAGGTTGATTAGAGTGCAGGACAGACATGTCCCTGTGAAAATAAAGGATAGAAATAGCAAGATTAGGGAACCATGGATGACGGGTGGAATTGTGAGACTAGCTAAGATGAAAAAGGAAGCATACATAAGATCTAGGTGACTTAAAACTGATGAAGCTTTGGAGGAATATCAGGAAAGTAGGACAAATCTCAAACGCGCAATAAAGAGGGCTTAAAGGGGTCATGAAATATCTTTGACTAACATGGTTAAGGAAAATACCAAAGCCTTTTATTCGTATATAAGGAACAAGAAGGTAACTAGAGAAAGGATTGGGCCACTCAAAGACAAAAGAGGGAATCTATGCGTGGAGTCAGAGGAAATGGGTGAGATTCTTAATGAGTACTTTACATCGGTATTCACCAAGGAGAGGCGCATGACGGATGTTGAGGCTCGGGATGGATGTTTAAATACTCTAGGTCAAGTCGGATGGGGGACGTTTTGGGTATTCTAAAAGGCATTAAGGTGGAAAAGTCCCCAGGTCCGGATGGGAGCTATCCCAGGTTACTGAGGGAAGCGAGGGACAAAATTGCTTGGGCCTTAACAGATATCTTTGCAACATTTTTGAGCATGGGTGAGGTCCTGGAGGACTGGAGAATTGCTAATGTTGTCCCTTTGTTTAAGAAGGGTAGCAGGGATAATCTAGGGAATTATCGACCTGTGAGTTTGACGTCAGTGGTAGGCAAACTGTTGGAGATGATACTGAGGGATAGGATCTATTCACATTTGGAAGAAAATAGACTTATCAGTGATCGGCAGCATGGTTTTGTACAGGGAACGTCATGTCTTACAAACCTAATAGAATTCTTTGAGAAAGTGACAAAGTTAATTGATGAGGGGAGGGCTGTAGATGTCATATACATGGACTTCAGTAAGGCGTTTGATGAAGTTTCCCATGGCAGGTTGATGGAAAAAGTGAAGTCATGTGGAGTTCAGGGTGTACTAGCTAGATGGATAAAGAACTGGCTGGGCAACAGGAGACAGAGAGTAGTGGTGGAAGGGGATGTCTCAAAATGGAGAAAGGTGACTAGTGGTGTTCCACAGGGATCCGTGCTCGGACCACTGTTGTTTGTGATATACATAAATGATCTGGACGAAGGTATCGGTTGTCTGATTAGCAAGTTTGCAGATGATACTAAGATTGGTGGAATTGCAGATAGCGATGAGGACTGTCAGAGAATACAGCAAAATATAGATAGATTGGAAAGTTTGGCAGAGAAATGGCAGATGGAGTTCAATCCAGGCAAATGCGAGGTGATGCATTTTGGAAGATCTAATTCAAGAGCGGACTGTACGGTCAATGAAAGAGTCCTGAGGAAAATTGATGTACAGAGAGATCTGGGAGTTCAGGTCCATTGTACCCTGAAGGTGGAAACGCAGGTCGATAGAGTGGTCAAGAAGGCATACAGCATGCTTGCCTTCATCGGATGGGGTATGAGTACAAGAGTCGGCTGGTCATGTTACAGTTGTATAGGACTTTGGTTAGGCCACATTTGGAATACTGCTTGCAGTTCTGGTCACCACATTACCAGAAGGATGTGGATGTTTTAGAGAGGGTGCAGAGGAGGTTCACCAGGATGTTGCCTGGTATGGAGGGTGCTAGCTATGAAGAAAGGTTGAGTAGATTAGAATTGTTTTCGTTGGAAAGACGGAGGTTGAGGGGGGACCTGATTGAGGCCTACAAAGTTATGAGAGGTATGGACAGGGTGGATAGCAACAAGCTTTTTCCAAGAGTGGGGGTGTCAATTACAATTTCAAGGTGAGAGGGGGAAAGTTTAAGGGAGATGTTCGTGGAAAGTTTTTTACGCGGAGGGTGGTGGGTGCCTGGAACGCTTTGCCAGCAGAGGTGGTAGAGACGGGCACGATAGCATAATTTAAGATGCATCTAGACATATATGTGAACGGGTGGGGAACAGAGGGAAGTAAATCCTTGGAAAATAGAAGACAGGTGTAGATAAAGGATCTGGATCGGCGCAGGCTGGGAGGGCCGAAGGGCCTGTTCCTGTGCTGTAATTTTCTTTGTTCTCTTTGTTCTTTGTATTAAGGTTCACAGTCATCTTCGGTCTTCCCCCCCTGGTACCGTTAAAGCAGATGCCCTAGCGAAGGCAGATTCCAGATATGGTTACTTTTGAAACCCCCCCCCCCCTCCCGAGAGCGCCCCAGTATACGTGGTTCAGGTCTCTCAGATCAACATTCAGGATCTAGCAGAAGCCCAAAAGGAAGATGAAAAGCTCAGGGAAGTTTTAAAAGGAACCTTCCCAGCCCGACGATAAGTTTAAGAATGCAATAACCACACATGATGGTGTGATTTTGAAAGACGGCATTTATGTAGTTCCAGCCAGGACAGGAACCAGATCATTTGTCAATTCCATGACAATCATGGACACCAAGGCATTGAACCCACCCAAACCCACCTCAGACCTTTCTGCTGGTGGCCTGATTTAAAAGCCGATGTAACCCATTACATTGCAAATTGCTTGATCTGTGCCCAGAACAATACGGACAGATACGCAAGAAAGGCTCAGCTTAGTCACACCCGCCCCGTTAATGGCTCCTGGATTAATTTGTAGATAGATTACATAGGACCCCTACCCCCCTGCAGAAATGGTTTTAAGTATGTGTTGGTGGTCATCGACACCTTCACAAAATGGGTGGAAGCTTTTCCATCCAGAACGAATACGACCAACACAACAGCTAAAATCCTACCACAGTGCAAGTTTACAAGATGGGGCCTCCCACGCAGTATAGAGTCCGATCAAGGCTCCCATTTTACAGGACGAGTAATGAAGAACGTCCTCACAATTTTCGGAATTAGGCAGAAGTTTCACATCGCATACCACCCCCAGTCAAGCGGCATTGTAGAGAGGATGAACAGAACTCTAAAAGCCACTCTCAGGAAAATGGTACAACAGAACAACAGCACCTGGGATTCAGTTCTCCCATTTGTTTTGATGTTCCTATGAAACACAGTATCCACGTCCACAGGATACACCCCCCACACCCTCATGACCGAACGCCCCATGAAAGGGACAGAGTATTTATTCGGACTGAATTTGGCCAGCCCCGCAGTCACCGCCCTCACCCATAAAAATGCTGTACAGCAGTTAATTGAGAACATAAAGGCAGCCCAACTCACCACCTCACAGCAGCTGTGAGACTTGGGACCAGGAGGAAACAAAGCAAAGCTTGTTTCGATAAAACGGTACACGCCACCGAGTTTGTAGTCAGGCAGCAAGTGATGCTTTCCCCTATACAATGCAAGTTCATTCCTTTCCCCCAAATTTTCCAGACTGTACTCCATTTTGGACAAAGTCAGCCCCTCGGTATACAAGTTCACATATCCCAACGGCAAGTCTGCGTGGTTTCACATAAACCAGCTTAAGGCTTATGGTTCGCAGAACAACCATGCCCACCACATCTTGCTCGCAGCAGCAG